>NC_138371.1:168612310-168731906 GCF_054177405.1 Leptonychotes weddellii | reverse complement strand
GGGACTCCAGGATCATGACCTGAGCCGAAGGCAGTCGCTTAACCAACTGAGCCACCCAGGCGCCCTCTTCATTTCACTTCTTGAGTAAAAGCCCTATGCTGATGCCACGTCATCTGCTAGAAGGGGAGGGAGGGACACTAAAGTATCCCCCAAACTGAGCAGGCACTCTGAGCCCAGAAAATGAAGCAAGCCACTCCATACAGTCCACACAGAGTTTTACGCAGGGTGACTTATTGACCCCAGGGGAGTGGGGGTCTGGCGGAGGATGATCCATGGCAGCTGCACCGTTGTTTTCTGAAAAGTCTGGATCTTATTCCACAGATTTTATAGAGCAGACATGCAGAAGGGCATGGCAGTGAGATCAAAGAGTTCACACGTGTTCCAAGGGCTTGCACGCACCTACTGGACTGCTAACCTTTAACTAGCCCTTGTGGTTCCGCCTGTGGGCCAGGAGGGGAAAGACTCTTATTTCTAACAGATTCATGGGAAGCCAAAACAAACCCCAATCCTGGCCTTGGCAGGCATTTCTAAAGTAAGTATTTTAATCTCCAAGAGTCCCGGAACATGGAGCCCCAAGAGACGTCGTCAAGCGAACATGAGCAAAATGGAAGGCCAAAGACAGTGTCAATATCGTCAGCACTCCTACATCATCCAAAGAAGTCGAAATGCCATGGGATGGTAAACAAGCCCTTCACCATCTGGCCCTGGCAAACCTCTCCAGTCTCATTTCCTCAAACACCACTTTTTTCAATAATTTCACTTCCCAACTTCCTCTATCCTAGCAGCTCCTTAACATCAGACATTCTGTCTTTTTACTCCTTATTTCTCACTGAATCCCAAGTACATAAAGCAAGACCGTGATCATCAAAGTTGGTGCTCAGCGAGAATGAAGGAAGACATGGAGGAAGGTGTGGTAGGAGTCAGTTCCACAGACTGTGTTCCTGTTGCTTCACTGAGGTCTTGAGGGAACCATTTACCCTGACTGGTAAGATGTAGCTCTTTCACCTTTGGAGTAAATATTTGGTGCAGACAACCACATTTTCTGTCAGAAACTTTATTTGGTTTTTAGGCTTTTTGCTTTGTCTCTGTTAAGGTGTAGTTCAGGTGACTCGGTATTTTCTCAGTTTTTTTTCCTGTGCTTCTGACAGGCTACTATCTTCCTTTTCTTGTAGAGATATCCGCCATGAAATGCTAACCTAGTGTAGGCTGTTACCATGCTAGGAAACATGCAGGGGTAATTCATCGACTATGGGGACAACAAGGCACGTCTGACCCCCGCATTTCTCCCAGCAGCCAAAACTCAGCTTTGAAATGTCAAGTGTCTCTGCAATGTCGCCTTCCAATTTACTGAGGAAGAGGGAGGAGAGGTGAGAGAAATGACAAAATGTATGGATATTTTGTACCCATAAAAAAGTTATTTAAAAAATTCAATTTATTATAATTAAAATTATTACAGGAAAGGAGTAAATTGTCCTGGTTCTTGGAGTGGTCCCTCCTCATTTCTAAGTTCTTGGGAAGGAAAATGAATTAACCACCAGAAACACGAGATTCAGAAGTCACACCACTTGGACTTTGGAAATTATTGGTTTTCATATCTGTAAAACAGAAATTCTACACAACTCAAATTATACTTACGTTCTTACTGAAGCAGATGTGTTTTTAAAAATGCACAAACATGGGAATTACAACAAACTAAAAAGCTTCTGCACAGAGAAAGAAAGAAAGAGAAAGAAAGAAAGAAAGAAAGCCATCAACAAAATAAAGAGGCAGCCTGGCAAATGGGAGGCGATATTTTGTTGTTTTATCTAGGTAAATAACCATTCCTCCTGTGTGATTTTTTACAATTACAATTAAACTTGGCTCTAGTTACAATTAAACTTGGCTCAGTCGTTAAGCGTCTGCCTTCGGCTCAGGTCATGGTCCCGGGGTCCTGGGATCGAGCCCCACATCAGGCTCCCTGCTCGGCAGGAAGTCTGCTTCTCCCTCTCCTGCTCCCCCTTGCTTGTGTTCCCTCTCTTGCTGTCTCTCTCTCTGTCAAATAAATAAATAAAATCTTTAAAAAAAATAAAAAATAAAATAAATTAACACATTTAGGGTATGGCCAGACCTCAGTTCTAACACACAGCTAAACAAACCCGAAAGGTAAGCAATTCTAATAGGAAACAAAGCTAATCAGTGCTGATGTACTGTCTCTACTCATAAGTTCTCTCTTTTCTTCCCCAACCACATCTTGAAGTCAAGTGTGTATCTACTAATAGGCATACAAAATAGAAAACCCATAAACTCATCTAAGATTAAAGAATTGAAATATAAAGTAACCAGGAGTAGTCCCTTTCTACCTATCAGGTTGGGAAAATTTTTAAAATTTTAAAAATAGGTCATATCTAGCATTGGTGAGGAAATAGGGAAATGAAATTTAAATAATATTGATGGGAACATGAATTGGTGAAACTTTTGTGGAGACATTTAGCACCATCCATCAGATGTAAAGGCCACATTCTCTTTGACCCAACAGTCTTGCTTCTGAAGAGTCCTCCTTTCAGAAGCACTGGCAGACATGCGCAAGTGTTTACTTTCCCATTGTATCTAAATGTAAAAAGCTGGAAGCAATACAAGTGTATATCAACACAGGAAGAATCAAATAAATTGTGATGCATTACTTCTAGAGAATATTATATAACCATTATTAAGAATGAGATATTTGCAGGGCACCTGGGTGGCTCAGTCAGTTAAGCAGACACCTTGGGCTCAGGTCATGATCCTGCGGTTCCGGGGATAGTGCCCTGCATTGGGCTCCCTCCTCAGTGGGGAATCTGCTTCTCCCTTTCCCTCTGCCCCTCCCCCCACACACACACGCTGTGCTCTCTCTCTCTCAAATAAGTAAAATCTTAAAAAAAAAAAAAAAAGAATGAGCTATTTGCAAGAACATGAATGGACCTCGAGGACATTATGGTGAGTGAAATAAATCAGATAGAGAAAACAAATACTGTATGCTCTCACCTACATGTGTAATCTAAACACAAAAAATTTCATAGATACAGAGGAGAGATTGGTAGTTGCCAGAGGCAGGGGGTGGGGAGGTGGGCAAAATGGGTGAAGGGGGTCAAAAGGTATACAAACCTCCAGTTATAAAATAAACAAGCCATGCGATGTAATGTGCAGCATGGCAACTACAGTTAATGACACCTTATTGCATATTTGGAAGTTGCTTAGAGAGTAGAGCCTAAAATTTCTCATCAAAAGGAAAAAAAATTCTCTATGTATGGTGACGGATGTTAAGTAGAATTACTGTGGTGATCATTCTGCAATCTACACAAATGTTGAATCATTATGTTGTACAGTTGAAACTAATATAATATCATATGTCAATTACACCTCAATAAGAAAAGAGATAGATTTACAGGTAATGACAAATGCACATCTCCAAGACATAGCATTAGAGAAAATCATAAATCACAAATTAATATATACCACATGTGGTACTTACCTAAACATAAGACTAGTTTATGTGTATTTGTGCATGTACACTTATGAACACACACATATGTGTAACTGTATGGAAAATGGATTTGGAAGGGGTCTTCTCAATGATAAAAAGTGGATACCTCTGGATGTGGGAGAAGAATTGGACCAAGGTTAAAGGAAGAGCATTCACATACTACCTGAGTAATTTGTAAAATAATTTTTTTCAGTAAAAAGCAAAACCCTTCACAAGTGGACTGTGTCAGTATCTGTTTCTACTCATCCTCACTGGGGTTAAGAAACTGTGTATCTGACCTGTTCAATTAGCTCAAGTAGCTCACAGCTAGCAATGCCTCCCCCAGCCACCTGACTTGGGCGTGATCAATGGTCAAGGTTCCTATGCAGTCTCCATGCCCCAGCTGCCTCTTTCATTGCTAGGATTATGCAAGTTTGACACAAGCATGACCCATTTTTCTACAGTTTTCTAAGGTAACTCAGGTTTTGTTTCATCAATTCCCTAATTTTCACTACTAGCTTGTGAATGTAATTTGGTTGTCACTGTCTACACAGAGAAAGTTGTCAAATAATTTTCTGGAAGATGTTTATAATTTCACGTGTTTTTGCACCATTGCTTCTGTCTACCCATCGTACATATTGTCACAGTGACATTTCCATTGTTATAATTGTTAGTCAATAAAAGAAACAGAGAAACATTACATTATCCGAGATCATTGCACCATGTGTATGTTTATTTCATTTGTATTCAATGTTCCGAATATGGTGTATTTATAGACTAACTCCACACTGAGATGAGCTTTGAAAAGATTATATTTGTAAATGTTCATCATCTGGGAAGCATTTATTGAGCCCCTTCTATATGTATAAATATGTTCTCATCATTCCGTAAGGGTTATGAGCAAGGGAGTACAATTCCTGAGCTCAAGCAAATTTGAATTCACTGAGAGATATAACATTACTGATATCTAAGAGGCAAATTTTTATTGACATTTAATTGTTGTTTATTTAAAAAAATATTCACCAAACTCTCATTATTATGGGTTGGGAAAAAGTCTAGGCCCTTGAAATAGATCAGGGAGTAAAAGAGAAAAAAAATTAAAAATTTTCTTCCTTCGTATTGTCCTGAGGGAAACAGACAATAAGAACTAAATAATGGAATTATAATACCATTTAGGTTTTATGATATGTTAAATGTTATAAGTGCTTAATAAAATGGGCTGAAAGAGGATGTGAGCCTTGGGAGAACAGACAAGAGGGGGTGTTGTGGAGTGGAGGGCCTGAGGTGCAGAGTCAGATACAGGGGTGAGGGAAGCCCTCAGTAAGCAGGTGGCATTCAGGAACAACTGAAGGAGCTGAGGGAGTCAGCTGTGTGATTCCCGGCTCAGTGAACAGATGAGACTATGTCCAAGAGCAGTTACATGCCTGGGAGGTTTGATGACTAGTGAAAAGGCCAGTGTTCTGAACTGCAAAGAGTAAATGGTGGTCATAGAAAATAAAGCGGGTGTGAAACAGATGAGGTCAGATCACACAGGACCTTGGAAGCTATTGCAAGGACTCATGCACTTACTGAGAAATAAAACAAAACAAAAACTTGATTTGAGCAGAGCAAGGACATTATAAAAAGAGATGCCTAATCACTGTGAATGCTGTCTTCATGACAGACGGTAAGAGAATGAGAGTAAAATTATGGCTCCCAGTTACGAGGTTGTTGGAATAATCCAGAAGAAATGTGCTGTTGTTTAGTCCAGGGTAGAAGCAGGAGTGATGAGAAAGGGTTCGGATTCTGGACAGACATTGTAGATAAATTTAACAAGAGTCCCTGGGGCTTTAATGAAGAGTGTGAGAAAAAGGAATCAAGGATATTGGCCAGAATAATTGAAATGATGATGTTGCCATCAACATAGATAAGGAAACCATGAGGAGGAGGTTTAATAGTGCAGATCAGGAGTTCAGTTTTGGATTTACTGGGTTTGTGATGTCCCTAAGAGTGGAGATAGTCTAGGGAGAACATGGTGTCCACGTCTAGAATTCAGAACTGAGGTCTGGGCTATGGTTATACATCTGGGAATCAGCAGGATATGGAATCTATCGCAAGCCAAAAGACGGACAAAATTATTGAGGGGGTAAGTCTAGCTATAGAAGAGGAGATGACCAAGCACAAGCCCTGGGCACTATGACAGTAAAAGGACAAGGAGACAAGAAGGAACAAATAAGAGATGGAGAGGAAGCAATACATTAAAGAGGTGGAAAATCCAAAGAGTAGGGTCTCCAGAAGCCAGGTGAAGAGAGCATGTCGAAGAGGAGGAAATAATGCTGTCAGTTAGCTGAGTGGCACAAAGACGGAAGGTTTACCATGGCATGCATCCTAGTGGAGGCCAATTTGTGTCTTTGACCACAGCCCTTTGGGTGGTGCGGTGAAGGCGCATGTGTGTCAGAGAGAATGGGCAGAGCATAAAGTCCTATCTCCAGAAAATTTTCTGAAGGGCGTGGACAGGGAAATAAGAAAGAAATTGAAAGGGGAAGGGTTGAGGGACTGGTGTTTTTAAGATCTATTTCTGTGTTAACAGAATAATCCAGTAAAGAGGGAGAGAATGATGCTAATGGAAGGAAAAGTTCCTAGAGCCCTTGAGTAGCAAAGAGAGGTATAGTGAGCTTGGAGGAGGAGATGGCAGAGGTTTAAATAGAAAAAAAGAGCAAGAAAGAAAAGTCTAGATCAGTAGAAAGATGGATCCCTGAGCTAGGGAAAGAGAGTAAGATTGTCAGGCAGAATTAAATGCTTACTGGGGGCCCATGGCTAGGGATTTAAAATGAGACTAGTCAAGATGATAAGTCTTTTACTTTGGCCGTATTAAAACACATAGGAGGAAGCACAAGTTAAGAACAGTTAGATTTAACTAAGGTTGTGGATAAGCGAAGAGAACATGAAGATCCAGAGGGGGCGAGAAAGCAGAGGATAAGAGCAACAAAATAATTACAACAAAATAGACTCACAAGCATAAAAAGCCTTATACAAACATACGTGACGTGGAAATATTTGCAGGATAGAGTTTTTTAAACTAATATAAAATAGACTCAAATGATCATTGCCCACATACAAAGTGATTCTTTTCACTTTTTTAATCCCACAAGTTACTGTGGCTCAGATCTTATGAAACTTCTCTTTTACAATTGTTTTCAGAGTCTGCAGCATGACCTTTCCAGTACATGCAAAGTTGACAAATCTTCAACTTTTGAAAACTGATTTTGTTTTGGAAACAGTAAAAGTCTTTTGGAGCCAAATTGAGTGAATTAAGTGAGTGATTACGCTATGTAATTCTATTTGGGGTCCCAAACGAGGTGTGATTATAAAGTAATGAGACTTATTTCCTTGAATGACTCATAAACTGGCTCTGAAGAAAATTCCAAAGGAAGACTTACACAATTTGGAATTAGGGTCAACTTCATCAGGAAAGGGCTTCTGGAAAGAGTGGGTTTCAAATTGGGCTTACAGCGGGGGACAGAAAGGTAATGGATTAGCAGACATGAGGAATGACCTGAACAGGTAGTACTTATATTTCTGCAGAGATTTTAACTTTAAAACTTTGAAATTATTTACATGTACCACCATTCATCCTTAAAATAAATGTGTAAAGGAGTAGTATAGAATTGCTGCGTTGTAAAGAACATAGGACTCTCTATTCACTCACTACCTCTACTGATAAATAAGGAAACTAGTCTCCAAAATTTAAGAAACTTGTCCAAAATCACAGAAATAGTGAGAAAAAACAACAAGTAAAATCAATGCCTCTTGTCCTAAATCAGAGTGCTCTCTTCCAAATTGTCACGGTCCTAAAAATTGGACAGAAGAGGACAGAATTCCTGTTTCTTCATGGCCCACTGTCAATTGCTGCAATTTATGTACAGAGAGAGGAAAATCAAATATTTTCTCCGGAAAAGCTCTAGGTCAGTGGTTCTCAACTAGGATGATTTTGCATCCCATGGGACGTTTGGAGGCAAGACTCCAAGGGCAGATGCTATTGGCATCTTGTTTGCAGAGGTGAGGAATCAGCACCCCACAATGTACAGGACAAACCTCCAACAAAGACTTATCTGGCCCTAAATGCCAGTCGTGCTGAGATTAAGAAACGCTGTCCTAGATGTAGAGCTAAAAGTAATGGGTAAACTTGGGAACATGAATATATTGTAATGAATAGTTTGTATGTACGTAGTCCTTATATAGAACATACTGAAATTAGGAAACATGGGTAGAAACTCATCCCTAAGGCTCGGGGTTATCAAGAGTTATTTGAACATGAATATATTTGGATATTTATCAATATTTATTTTGGGGGCTTATTTTTGTATCATAGAACATGCAAGCTATTATCTACGAACAGCCCAATACATGTAGTTATTTTTCAAAGAATATATCTCAACTTTTGCAATATTTGGGGGTATAATAGCATTCTTATTTAGACTCTAAGACAACTTGTCCAAGGTGTGAAAAATGTTGCCAGAAGTTGGGGCTGGTGGAATCATCCATAGCCAACTGTGGTAAGAAAGGAAAAAGGCAGACAGGTCAATTAGCAGAAAGACATGGTTCTTTGCTAAAAGTCTAGATGTGTATAAGGAAGACAATCTCATTTGGAAAAGGGGGTCCAATGACACCTGATTGTGTCTAGCATTTGAATAAAATATAAGCATATGAGAATTTGAATAAAATATAAACATAAAGGAAATCCTAAACTTGGGAGATACAAAGCTATATACATTACTGGTAGCTGCCTAAATTGAAATTGGGTATGTTTCTAATCAAATTGTTCTTTTGTGTATGTTAAGAAACCCTTTTGACAGGAACTTACAAATATAATAAAAATGCAAATAACTTCCATAAGAATAACAGTGGATAATAGCATTTAATATTTTGAGATTTTATTTTCTATAAATTAGGTAAAAATAGGTTCTGTCCCTTCCTAGGGACATTGTAGTTAATTTTTAATTTATGAATCCTTATTACTATTGAGGACTTCGGTCCTATATTTTATAAATGGAATATACATATATACATGAAAACAGCGGCAAGAGAATTTGTTTTCCAAAGCTGTATTTCAGAACTCACCAGATTGTGTGGCTGTTGAAAATCGATTTTCCCTCACCTTGTGGTCTGTACATGCAGTTTTTATTTTCTAGGGGGAAACACCTGCAATCAATTGATGAACTGCTGTTTGTGGATCCAACTGTCACTGGGGCCATGCAGTGGCAAAAGCCTCATTAACATGAGGAAAGTGCCTGCAAATGTATAATTGAGATGCAAACCATGAGCCCATACATTATTGTCTCTGCAGATTCTTTTTTCAAAATTCAAGCCCGACTTTTAGAACTAGTCATCCTGAGCCTTATCCAATAAATACTACCATTTGCTAGTACTTTACTAAAAACCCACTCTTATTTTTCTCCTTTGTCAGCTCACAGAGATTTTCCAGTATCTTCTCCCCAAACTAACGGCCAAAAACTTCCACTGAATCTCACAAAACGTATTGAGTCTTAGAGTCTGCTCAATGTTGGTACTACTTTCAATAATATTCTGCATTGTCACAGCTGGTATGTGTCCTCTATTTTCTCTTATTTAAGAAAAATAGAAAAAGAGAAAAGAATTCATCTTGTGGAATCATGGCAAATTTTATAATTGTCCACAATTGCTGTTTCTCAAAGCTGTTTGGTATAGCTTTGTGTTAAAATATCCCTACTTCTTACAACATCTTCATACTACTGTTGCAAGTGAAAGAATGAATATAAGTGAACTAAGACATCATCCTGTATGATCCACTTGTTTTCAGAAGAGGATTTAGGGCCTATTGTTACACAAATTGCTAAAGCTCACCTAGCTAATGAAGGACAATGGTAACTTGAGTCCAGGTCTGTTTTGTGTTCCAGAGGGACAGAACTAAGCCCCAGAAACATTTGTTTTGTGAAACAGCCAAGCTGAAGAGTTGATAAAATGTCAAGAATTTCCTAATCTGGTCAGTTTGGGAAATGACATTAACAACACCTATACCAACTGCCCACGGATTATTACATACCCAATAACCTTCTAAGGAACTGAAGTTTGCATGATCTTCAAAGGACTTTTTTCAACAAATAAACTTTAATTAAGTACTGTCATATCTCTGGTATTTCACTCAACACTAAGTATACCATGGTGAATACCACAGAGCCCAATCCTCAAAGAATGTACAGATTAGGGAAGCCTGGGTGGCTCAGTCAGTTAACCCGCTGCCTTCAGCTCAGGTCATGATCCCAGGATCCTGGAATCGAGTCCCACATCGGGCTCCTTGCTCAGCGGGGAGCCTGCTTCTCCCTCTCCCACTCCCCCTGCTTGTGTTCCCTCTCACTGCGTCTCTCTCTGTCAAATAAATAAATAAAATCTTTAAAAAAAAAAAGGTATGTGCAGATTAGGGTGGGAAATTTATATGAAGTTATGTATCGTAAGATAATGTCATAGATGTTCAAACAGAAGTATATGATGGGTACAGTGGCCACAGATGGGAAGGGATGTTCAATTTTATTTATAGGGGTCAGGGATGTCTTCCCAGGGGAAAAAAATGATGTCATGTATTTGAAATATGGTTTGGTTTGGTTTTACTAATTTACCAACTGGTGTCAAGGTATATTATGTAGGTCCTTTGAGAGGTTCTCACTAAGAGATAATGTGAATGATATTTAAAAGGGCAATGTGACACTTTTATTGTTTTTTTTTCTTCATCATATAATAAACAAAATAAAAGTAAAATAAATACCAGTGCAAATGCTTTCCCCCTTCCCACTCCAAACTCCTGGTAGTATTTACAGAAAAAGTCTTCCTGGACATCCAGAAGAAACTAATTCTTGTTGTAGTTGTTGAAAATCTGGATCATCGGGATCGATTATGAAAGGAACATGGAGAAGAAGGATGTAATAGGAAGTGCCTCTGGGAAGGGGAGAGATGAGGAAGGATGGTAGGAGTTGGAGGGAATGTGGCACAGGAGCTGGGAGAGACTTTGCTTTAAAAGGAAAAGGGGCCACTCTGAGATCCAGGAAACGCTGAGGGAACTAAGTCGCCTCCTTCATCCTATGAGCCTTCTCATTGCTGCTCTGAGGGACCAGGGAACTCTCATTGTCCATTCTTTCAGTAACTGGTGAAGGTTCGTCTTTGCCAGCTTCTGGAATCTCACTTGTAAAAACTCACTAGGAGTGACAATGGTGCACACCTCAAGATTTTGCTTCAAGACAATATGATTCACTGGTGTAAGCGGTCCCATCTCCCAGCCTGAGCACCATACATCACAAATACCCAGGACCCTAAACCCAGGTGCTATGAACTGAACTGCGTCCTACCCAAATTTATATGTTGAAGCTATAACCCACAATGTGATGCTAGTTGGAGATGGGGCCTTTAGGAGGTAATTAGGGTTATATGAGACCATGAGAACGAGGCCTCATGATGGGATTCATGGTTTAATAAGAGGAGATAGGCTGACAGATTACTCCCTCTTGTTGTGAGGACACAGAAAGAGGGTGGCCATCTGTAAGCCAGGAAGAGACCTCTCACCAGGGAACCTAATTAGCCAGCACCTTAATCTTGTACTTCCCAGCCTATGGAAGCATGAGAAAATAATTTCTGTTGTTTAAGCCACCCAGTCTGTGATAATTTGTTATGGCAAACCAAGCAATCTAAGAAGACTAAGTAAGTGGGGCATCTGATAGAGTGATTATTTACCCACATTTATACTTTGACCAAAGTATAAAGGGAAGGCTAGAGGCTGGGTTCAACCGATTTAAGTTGCCCTGAGCTGAGCTGATGGTCTATGACCTGTACTCTCCATAGGCTGGGAAAATGGAAAGAGCTTTGAAGCCTCAAAGTGCCCCCTTGCCTTCTCTCTCAAGTAAATAGGCTTCTTAAATCTCGGACCTAAGAGGGTATATATTTGATATGTGAAACCTAGAAAATGTCTAGCAGGATTAGGCAGAAACTTCTCTTTGTTTCTATTATCCATGAAAATATTTTTTCAAGAGGTTAGATTCACAGCTACTGAGCATTTCAGGGCATAACACAAGACATGTCCTCTTAAAGTTCTAAAATATGATTTCTGAAAGAAGACTGTTTAAGACCCAAACACTCTAAGAGGGAGTTTTTAACATGGAAACATTTGTTACCTGGTGGCCTTTCCTTTTGTGGATTCCTTTCCCAAGGGTTAATGGGCTGTGTTATGTTCCTATAGTGACCCAAAGGATATGAAAGAATCTTGCGTAAAAAGAAAAAAGTGAGTAGCCCCCGAAACCAAAGGAAGTTTGAAATAACAATGACTGTGCTTGTTTTCTGTGGACTCCGTTAAAACACTGATGGTAAGGCGGGAAGATCTGGGTGATGCATCTGCTGAGTGAGGACAGGTTCTCAGAAATAGGGTTGGGTTTGGATCCAGAACCATGTGGGTTCAGAGTAACTTGGGCAGGTTCTTTCTTCACAAAATCTAAATTTTAATTTAATTTGCTATAAATTGGAAATATTAATATCTCAGGATAGTTTTGAGGAAAAAAACGTAAAATGTAAGTATATAGATACACTTATGTTTGTTTATATGTATATATACTTTATGTGCAGGTATAATACATCCCTATATTTATGTCTCTATTCATATATGTGTATATGTCTATGTGTATAAATGTATATCCATGCAAAGATAAGATAGATAGATAGATAGATAGATAGATAGATAGATAGATAAATAATAAATGATAAATGATAAATGATAGATGGTAGAGAATAGATAATGGATAAAGCTAGCCCAATACTCGGTAAGTGCCACTTTCTTGCCTGCCACTATTATGTTTGTTGCTGTGTCCAGAGATGGCCAAGCCCTTCAGGGTACTAGCTCCCACCACTAACAGATGCAGGGTCTGGAACAAGAAACCAGTTCTGTGTTGTTGCTTTCACCCCAGGCCAGCATGCACCCCCATCAGACTGTGATTGCTTGTTAAGCTGCCCCCATCTACTGGTGGTTCTGGATGGGTGAGGATGGTATTGATTTTCTTTCTCCCACCTCTCCTGAAGTGATGAGCACTGAGTAGGCACTAGGTAAGGCTTCCTTGCTAACGGTAATAATTGAACAGCTGAGTGAATGAATGAGTCCACCAATCCATAGGAATAAGTCCCTGAGACTCAGTTTGTAATCATGATGACGAAGTACTCAAGAACAATTCAACATGCAAAATGGCATGGGGCCTGGGGGAGTCTGTTGCCTCTAAGCCCCCCAGAGTCAGGAATGCGGGGCAGCACTAGGCAGGAGTCCGAACAGCCATAGGGCCACAGGGGTAACAAAAGTAACAAAGAAGCAAGTGCTGGGGTGAGGGAGGTGCCCAAAGGACAGAGCCAAGTGCATTCTAAGTAGACTTTTTAATTGTTTCTCAATGTTGCCTGTACTTTTTACTTTTCATACACAGAGCAGGAAAGCCCAGGACATTTATGGGTTCTGATTCCTGGATCTTCCCCACAGCCCTGGAGGAGGTGATTTGCTAAAGATCTTGCAATGTTCAAATGGCATTCATTTCATTTGCAAAGTAGCTAACAAAGCAAGTACTTCCACTGGTAACAGTCAGCCTCTTGCCCCATCCCCACCTCCAGAGTATGGTTTTCATTCTTCTGCTACAACAAAATCGTAAATGGCCATATTCAAAGCTCAGGCTTACACCATTAGATGTGCTAGCCATTTCGGTGTCCCCACAGGCTTGTAGGCAACTCAACTGTGCACCGTGGCCTCACAACGGTTGACTTTGGCCACATCCCCTGTTGTATTTCTACACGACAGCTCTGCGAGAAATACTAATTGATCTTGAGATGGCTGCAGTACAGACACGAAAAAGCTTGTAGTTGCTCTGCCACCAGGGATTCCTAGGGGGAGGAAAGAGGTAAGGTGATTAACAGCAGTGGCAAGGCAGATTTTATCTCAAATGAGATGCTTATGTAAGACAATCTGGCTCTTGCAACTTTCCTTTTCTGCTTGTGTTTTATTAGAGGTCAGAAGGAAAGTGCATTTGTAGGTGAGGTTTCCCCCTGGTGCTCTGACTTATTTTATAGCTCTGCTCTCCAAGCTAAGCACCCAGAGGCTCAGAGGCGGGGAAGAGCACTAGACTAGGAGTCAGAAGGTCTGCAGAAGGTCCTCAGCTTTGCGAGCCTGGGCAAATCACTTGACATCTCAGAGCCTCTGTGTCTTCATCTGAAAAATGAGATAATTCTGTGCGTCGCCTTCTCCTGCCTAAACCCATCTTTTTTCTTTGAACACTAACCTCTGTTAGTAAAAAATTGAGCCTGTCCTTAAACAAATACATATTTATATGTTTGCATGTCTTGTACATACATTAATGCTTTAATATATCATGTATTTTTAAACATGAACAAAAATAGAAATTTCAGGAGCTGACACAAAAATAAAAGAATATTTCCTTCCCACTCCCATCCTGAATGTTCCCCTGTGCACAAGCCCACCACTTTGGAGACAGTGCTCTGGATGTAATAGATTATTTATATTTCTCTACATGTGGCTTCTTTTTTTTCCAGAGTCTCAATACTCAAAGGGCTGTCCCAGGACCAACAGCATCAGCATCACTTAAGACATGAGAAATGCAAAATCTTAGGGGAAACTGGGTGGCTCAGTTGGTTAAGCGTCGGACTCTTGATCTCAGCTCAGGTCTTGATCTCAGGGTCGTGAGTTTGAGTTCCATGTTGGGTGTGGAGCCTATTAAAAAAAAAGAAAAAACTCAGACACCACCCCCCACCTGCTGAATCAGAATCTGAGTTTTGATAAGATCTCCAGGTATGCACTGACCTAGAGACTTTTCCTTGAGTAAGCTCCCTTCATTTGAGTGTCTAAAGGATGTTTGCTTACCTTTCAAGACTCCAGGGGCACACAGGTGTTAATCAGTCCTTCCCTGACCCCTTCATGCCCACCCTGAGTTAGATGCATTGACATTTCTGATCCCATGTACCTTAATGCGCTTTGGTATAATGACAGCTCTTAGATGCTCACTAGACTCTGAGCTCTTGACATCAGGAACATTATCTTGAACATATCTGTTAGTCTTCTTGGCACTTCACAGGAGTCTGTTATCAGAATCAAATGAGATTGTCTCTGGAAAGATGACCACTTATTCATGCATTCAAGAAATATTCCTGGAGCGGACTCCCAGATGCTAGGAAAATTCCCAGTCGTGCAGTAGAAAGAAAGCAGAGAGACAGCCCTCCCTTCAGGAATTCTCGGGTATTAAATGTAAAAAGGTCATGACTTTTATCCTCTGCCCTTGGTTGTTCCTGTATCAGTGCTTTGGCCCCAGGCATTTTGGAGAGTGATAAGCTTCTATGGGAGCTCAGGTGTTCTCTCTTGGGACTACTGTTGGGCTGGAATGTCCTGGTATCTTGTCCAGGAAACCAGTCTTTTGGTTTTCCTGGGACCCCAGTTTGGCTCCCCAAGCCCAAGACCTTCTCTTTCTCCTCTATGGGCTGAACTACTTTCAGCTGCAAAACAAATGGAAAGTTATTTACATTTTCAGTGGAGAAGTCAATAAATAAACCCAGAAGAATGGCTTAATAAGAATTTAAAACAATGTAGTAAAAGAGAAGAGCAGTGGGCAAAATTGTTCTTCTTTTCATTTAATAGATCCCCCTTGTACTGATCTCTATGCTGTGGTTCAACGAAATTGTCTCCAATTTTAAAAAAAAAAAGCTTAAAATGAATTTGCTACTACTACTATAGTGTGGAATTTCAGAGCACCTGGTATCATGGCCTAAATAAAAACTAGAAGCCCAGAAACTATGCTCTAAAACACAGACTACACCATATTTGGTGGACCATCTGTCATGGTAGAATTAATCTCTAAATAAACATATCTAGTTAATTCCAACAGTTCAGAGCAATTGCTATACCTTGCCAGCTTCCCAGGTCCAGCTGAAAAGGAGATAGCTACTCCTCCATTACAAATATAGGAACTGAAGCATGGGGGGGAAAGAGCCCTTTTGTGAACTCTCATTCCCACATGATGCAATGTGAACTTTCCTGTACTCACCAGCTCTTATAATCTCACCTTTAGTAGCTTCTATCCTAGCTGGATCTGTCACATTCAGTACACAACATCTTAGATAAATTTCCTCTAAGACTTTGCCTGCCTTCTATAATTTTAATGCAATATTTCTAGAATACTTATTCATAGATTAACTTCTAGCCTATTACAGCTATAGTTTCTTTCCTCTGCTACTTAAGTTTTTTAACCTAATTTGGAGCATAGAAGTGCTGATGCACAGCTCTATGTGAATGGCATTTCCTGGAATTGTTCAGTGCACAACTTGTACTACATTACATAGCAGCCCTGTTCTTACTCTTTTTCTCAATTTTGTTCTTAAGCATACTATTAGTTATTGGTTTATCTGTTTTTCTGTGTAATTTTATTTTGTAGACTGTTTTGATCAGTAAAGTATTAATCTCAGAAGAAAGACTGGTTTTCTAATGGAAATGTTTAACCGTAATAGCATGAATGGTGTCACTATAATTGCCATTTAAAGAGGGAAGCAGAGAAAAAAAAAAAAGAGGGAAGCAGAGAATGAGGTGGAGTGTTGGGCTCATTAATTTTCCTGCCTCTAACCACCAAGATTCAGATCCAGCTCAGGAGAGAGAGGCCAAAAGCCATATCAATCTATACAATCAATGTTTAGTGTAGTGAAATGGAAGGTCACAAGGCAAAGTAAGGAACAGGCTGCTGGGCCACCATGTTGACCTTGAAGCAACAAAATAGAAATGTTAATTACCATTTGGATTATCATTCTGTAATGATGTCTTTATTATGGTAATCATTAAATTTTAAACAGAGCTAAACACATTAAATCAGATCTTTAGGTCCTACTGCTTTAATTTGTAAAGATACCTACTCCAAATATGTCTTTGAGACTAAAATGTATATAGTAATTTAGTTGAGCATAAAAAAGTCCAGAATATAATATATAGAAGTTACAGTCTTAGTGCTTCTGTAAAAACACTTTTTTAAAATCCCATGCCACAGTATATTTTTAATAAATATAATTTACAACACTTTTTCATGAAAATAAAAAGAAATATATATGGACTGTATGGGGAATTACATACATTTTAAATAGGGAAAATCTATTTATTATTTTCACCAACTGGCACAGTTCTTAGGAAATGGAAACTACAATAAATGATTGAATGAAACATTTCAATAATTTTTATCAGACAAATAAAGCTATAAGCACATGCCAATATTTTTAACAATACTGGACGACAGATTTGGGGCCCAGTGAAATATTACCCCTGGAATTTTATTTTAATTTATAGACAAATGAAATAAACAACAGAATTATATTCTTTGGTTACTGTGTGCATATCCTTGCATATTGTACATTTTTCTTATATGCATTTATCAAAATGTATATACATTTTTTATAATAAAAAGATTATGATTTGAATATGTATTCTGCAAATTCCTACTTCTATAATCTCGAGCAAATTTTTAATCTCAGTTTCTTTAGTTGTAAAATGTGAATAATGAAATCTACCTTCTGAGAGAGGGTTGAGTGTATGTAAAACTCTAAGCACCTAGCAAATCTCATTACTCTCTGGATGTGGCCTTGACCTAGCCTGGAAGGTGGAGGTGTGGGCAATGTAGGCAATCTCTTTTTACACCAATTTCCTACAGATGTTCAACCTGCGCTTCCCTCTTGCTCTTTCTGGATTTGTTTTCTCTGGTGCTGGAAGACATACGTGGTTCAATTTTTCCTTAAAATCCCAAACTTGATTTTCAGCTAGGAGAGTAAATAGGACAGTATCCACAGCTTGCTTTAATTCAACAATTTATTTGCCCAGTTAATGTAACAAAAAAGAAAAATATAGTGTAGAACTTTCTATACGGATGTTTGGGCCAAAAAGCCAGTTTAGCAAGAGCCATCTTGCTTATGATTGGCAGGTCATGAACCTCACTGGGAGGGAAACTCAGTAATAGACCAGATTCAGCTATGACCAGGTTTTCCATATTATTGTGTGAACTTCTAACACTATGCCAATTTTTTAAAAAGATTTTATTTATTTGTTTGAGAGAGAGAGAGCATGAGTGGGAGGGGCAGAGAGAGAGGGACAAGCTGACTCCCTACTGAGCGGGGAGCCTGATGCAAGGCTCAATCCCAGGACCCTGAGATCGTGACCTGAGCTGAAGTCAGATGCTTAATAGACTGAACCACCCAGGCACCCCTAATACTATGCCAATTTTTAAGAATTTTTGTGTACTATATTGACATCCTTTTTAAAATGTTTAATTGTGGTAGAATACATAGCACATGAAATTTACCATCTTAACCATTTTTAAGTATATAGTTCAGTAGTGTTAAGCATGTTGAAATTGTTGTAACCAATCTCTGGAACTCTTCATCTTGAAACACTGAAACTCTATACTCATTAAACAACAATATTGACATCCATTTAATTCTACCTTAATATATAATGACATAAAACAAGGCCTTAAATAAGGTGATAGAGTAGTAAAACACTCAAAGCAAATATACCACAATCCACATTACCACTGGATGCCTACACCCATGTATATTATTTTATTTAATACCCAGAATTAACTGGTATTAATATTCAATATCATTTAATTGATACTCAGATATTATTGCCTTGCTTTTTACTGATGAAGAAACATTACCAAAGAAGGAAACCATATTTCATGAGCCACAAAGTTGGTAAATGAAAATCAGGATTTTCTCCCAGCTCTGGATAATGTCCTAGTCACTGTTTTTGCATTCCTCTGCTTTTCTCATAGTTTACATCCTATTAGCTCTTGCCTGGATTACTGAATGAACATTCTAGTCCCCTGGTTGCTACTTCAATTGTACTTCAATTCCTCTCCTTTTTGTGTCCAAAGAGGCCCACACCAGATGCAAATCTGACAAAGTGATTTTCTGCCTACAATCCTACAATGAGCTCCTATAACATTAATGGCAAAAGTAAAAATGTTTCTTGTTTCTTTTTAGCTTTAATGAGATATAATTGGCATATAATAAGTGCACATCTAAGAGGTATACAGATTGATGAGAGTGGACATTATGTGTACACCTGTAGAATTATCAACATAACCAAGATACTACACATGCCCATCAGCCCTGAGTTTCTACCCTCATCTTCAGGCAGCCCTTAATAAAGTAACACTACAAAAAAACACATTAGCTTGTAGTTTCTACAATTTTGTATAAACAAAAATTATAAAGGATGTATTTTTTCTGGCTTCTTTCATGAAGCATAATAATTTTGAGATTTCTTCATATGGTTGGGTCTATCAGTAGTTGTTCCTTTTGGTTCTTGAGTAAGAACCCACTGAATAGACAATCTGTGTATCCATTCCTCAGTAGACATGCATTTTGTTTTCACTTTAGGGCTCTGTGAACAAAATGCTGTGAGCAATTATGTACAAGTCTTTGACTGAACATATGCTCGATTTCTCTTGAGTAAATACCTAGGGGTAGAATGGCTAGCACATATAGTGGATAGACATTTTTAAGACAGGATCAAAATGTTTTCCAAAATACCTGTATGAGCAGAGTATGAGCATTCCAGTTGCTCCACATCTTCAACAACACTTGGTATGATCAGTCCTTTCTTATTTTTTTATTCTTAACCATTCTAGGCAGGTATGTAAGTAATATCTTACTGTGGATTTAACTGGCATTTCTTTAATAACTAATAATATTAGGCATTATTTCATGGCCTATTTACAATCTATATATCTTCATTAGCAAGATGCTGGCTCAAAACTTTTGCCCATTTAAAAAATTTGGTTATTTGTCTCTATAGTTCAGTTGTAAAACTTTTTGGTATTAACCCTTCATCAAATATATGTTTTACAAATATTTTCTCCCCATCTGTCTTTTTTTAAAATTTTTGTAACAGTGTACTTGAACAGTAAAAGATTTTACTCTTGTTAAAGTTTAATTATTAAATTTTCTTTCTTATATTTTTGTGTTTCCTGTGTTCTAAGAAATTTTTCCCAAACCAAAAGTCATTAAGACTTTCCTCCTGTGTTTTATAGTTTTATAGTTTTAGTTCTTAAATTTAGGTATGATCCATGTCAGCTGAAGTTTTGAATTTATTGTGAGGTCAGATTAATTGTTTATTTTTTGCATGTGGCTATCAAATCATTCCACCATCATTACTGAAAAGATTATGATTTTTTATTGAATTACCTTGGCACCTTTGTCAAAAATCCATTGACCATGTATTTGTGGGTCTAGCCGGACTCTATTCTGGACTCTATACCTGCACTGATTTATTTGCTAACATATACTCCAACACAATAGCATCTTAATTACTATAGCTATGTGTAAACCTTCACATCAGAGAGTACATAACCTCTAACTTCAGTTTTCTTATTCAAATATATTTTGGCTATTCTAGGTCCTTTGTATTTCCATCTGAATTTCAGAGTCAGATTGTTAATTTCTACAAAAGTCTACTACAATTTTGGCTGGGATTGCATTGAATCTATAGATCATTGAGGGGAGTGTAGACTTCTTATAATGTTGTGTCTTGTGATCCATAAACAAAATTCTGTAGGATATTCTATCTAGACAATCACATCATCTGTGAATAATGGCAGTTTGAATTTTTTCTTTATACTCTCGATGCATTTTATTCCTTTTCCTTGCCTTACTGCACTGGTTATAACCACCAGTATACTATCAATAGAGATAATGAGCGTGTATACCCTTGACTTATTCCCAAACTGAGGAAGAGAATTCAAATCTTTCACCATCAATATGATGGCATCTGTACATTTTTCAGAGATGTCTTTTATCACTCTCTTTCTGATGTCCTGAGAGCTTTTATTTGGAATGAATTTTGAATTATTTCAAATATTTTCCTTTTTTTCTTTTTTTGTATGTATCAGGATGACCACATTGGCCTCTCTGAACTCCCAGACCCATCTTCTCAACTTGGAAAAACTTAGGACTCCATCTGAATTTCCTCTGCTGTGCTATGGCCTGGACCCTCCCAGAAGGAAGCAAAATAATTGTAGGGCTCACCTGCTTATTTCCTCTCTCTCGGTTCTCTGCCATGTGCCACATTGTGCATTGTCTAAAAATTGCTCTTTCATGTATTTTTTCCTATTGTTTAGCTGTTCCATGTGGGAAGATAAATCCAGACCCTCTTAATTCACCAGTGTCAGATATTGATGTCATCCTATTTACAGAAGCCTTATCTCTTACCAGTCTCCAGCTTGCTACTCTTTCTTCAGACCAACAGACTACCCATGGAACTCCAAATGTTCGCTGTCCCTTCTCTGTGTCTTTTCATACTCTGCTTCCTCTGCCGAATGTGCCTTTCTCTTCACCTCTATAAACCCCTTATCCTAGAAGATAAAGTGCAGCTGCTATGCCCTCCCAGAAACCTTACTTGTCCTTCCATGAAAATGAGAGTCCCTCCTGCATGCACCACACTGCCTTGTGATTATCACTATCATATCAGTACTAACCTGCTTACCCAAGAGATTGTGGCTATTTGAGATCAAGACCTCTGCCATAGTCTGCTTGCTCTCCCAATGCCTAGTTCATAATAGGAATCAATGAGATGAATAATAACTAACCCATTTCTCTGTCTACCTTGGCATAGATGTGTCTATATTTCACTGGAATTTTCTTAATACTATAGCTCTTAATATTTTAATCATGAATTGAGAAATATTTTAATGAGAAGTTGAGAAACCCGAGTCTCTTTTGCTCTACAAAATGAATTAATCTGAAGTGTAATACATATTTTTCTTATTCTTAAGCTTATTTTATATAAAATAACTATTAAGAATACTTAATATAAAATCTCCCTAGAGTTTATTTGTGCTTATAGGTGATACAACTGTATTGTGATAGAACAGGAAATTAATAGTAATGGAGGGAACAAGACAGAAAGACAAAGAAGAAAACCAACATCTTTGAATTTGTCTTTGACATTTAAATTTATAAGTATTTATATGGTAGTCCTCCACAAAATTGTTTCACCTCATTTTACTTAGGTGCCAATGTGCCTCTTGGCACTGAAATATTCTTTGGTGTATTCCATATTATTCCATGGCAATAAAAACAATTTATATATCAAGCTGTATTGCCCCGGAACAACACATGCAAATCGTTACTCAAGCTCAAGTATCCTTCTTAATAATCTGTCTCATAGACCTTTTATGGTTCACTCATTTTTGTTGTTGTTGGTTGTGGTTGTATCTTTCCAAAAGATACACATAAGGTTTTGTCCCATTGAGAACTAAAGTTGACCATTCTTGGTAGCCCATTTGATTCAGAAGTAGAAAACCTGACAAGCTTACCTTGGCCCTCATTTTATTTTTAGACATCAACTGGCAATAATCCAATTGCTGATTACAACATATCCTTTTACTATCATCTTAACAGATCCACTGAAGTAAGAAGAAATACTGCCCCTGGATTTTCCTGAAGAGTCCTGATTTCTAACATGGTCTCCACTGGCCCATTTGTACACCCGTACTTGTCAAGTTAGTTATCTTGTTCTTTGCAAGGAAGATGGATGTGGTTGTAGTCGATGTTAATCTTTTCTAAAGTCATATTTTTATTTCACTGTTCAGATTTTTAAATCTATTGGAATATCATCTTTTTTCCCTCTTCTGTTTTGTATCCTCCTTATTTGTTTCAGAGTGAGCAGAAAGGAAGGAAATATAGCAAAAAAGCATGTTCAAAGCCATCCACTTAAACCACCTTATTTTAAAGAGGACAACAAGACACAGAAAGACTAAATTAACCAAAGTCTCACAAGTACTTTACCCAAATGATCTCATCAAATCCTTGCAACAGCCTCATAACATATGTGGAAGCTACACTGAGAGAAATAAAATAATTCAGCCAGAGTTAAGAAACTAAGACCATGCAAGCCCAGGTTGGTTGGACTCCACAGTCTTTATGCTATACAATCATCTTTCCATGGTACCCTCTAAAATAACTAGAAATTTGAATGTGGGGGAGAGATGGGGAGAAAGAGGAGGGGGGGGAAGAGAGAGAGAGAACTAATCTTTATCATAGTGTTTACCCTGTAGTTAATTTCTGGAATAATCTTTTGAGTGTCCCTCCCTCAAGCTGAGCCAACCCTCCCAAGGGCAAAGACTAGTTTATGCAAGCTCATATTTTTGGTGAGTCTCACAAGGCCTGGCACATAGTAATATTGAATATATGGTCATGTAATTAATAAAATAAATGTAAGAATGTACTTAAATTTATTATCAGAATTTCTATATATTTTTGACTTAGAATCAAAAAGTAGGTCCTTAAAACAAGGCAACATCCTTTTATATTTATAAAAGCTGAAGAAGTAAATTTTTTTATGATCCTATTCCCACATTCCAACTTCAGTGTACAGTAACCCAAGATAAATTAGCACTTACAAAAATTTCATAATATGTGACCCCTGCACTGGCGGGCAGGACCTTCTCAAAGCAAAACTCCATTCTTAGTGTAGAGTCATAGAAGACTTTCTCTTTGCACCCATTCCTGCTGCAGACAAATGCTGAGGCCAACGGCCTTCCCTGTCATGCTTCAAACAGCAATCTCATCTAGGACATCTCCTTGCTTTACATGGTCATTTGCTTACTTTCAAATTACTCCCCCCCACACACAATTTATTGTAACTAAGACATAGTTTAAGTTGCAAACATAATTATACCCCTATAGCTTGGTGTGCTAGTTCCAGAATCCCAGCCAAACTTTTTATTTCTTTGTGAACTGTGACTGGTTTAGGAATATGTACACACCTGTGGAGAGACAGTGACCCATTCATCCACTTCACATTACGTTTGGCAGTAGATGGAGTTGTAAATGTGGCGACAGAGGCCAGCACTTGAGGGAGGGATGCACAGTATTGCTATGAGGCGGTTATGTTCACTCTATAGCAATACCAATTACTCAAGTCATTGTATATCCAGGACTGCATCACTGAATTGCTGAATGTGCATATAGCAATTCAGAGAGGACTTAGAAATTTTAAATGTTTCTTCTTTTTCCATAAAATTGACTCATATACGATTCTTAAGTGGTTTTCATACCCAGTTTAAAACCGAAAGCCTGTTCAGGGTCGAGTTCAGTTTGGTATTTCATGGTCCTGAAAAAGAAAATGAAATTTTAAAAAAGAATAGGATTCCAGTCTCCATTAGTGGCATGCAAAGTGCCAGCAAGCACGGGTTTTACATAAAATCTAAAAGATAAATTTAACTGATGTGTTTTCCAGTTAAACATTAGCTTTAACATGGATTGTGAGACTCTAATGTTTCACAAGGGCAGGTTTGTAATTGAGACGCACAGTATTTAAAACAGGTGGAGACCATGCATAGCTTCCCTTGGAAGTTTAATGCCATAGCACATAATTAAATAGAATTTATTGAGCAAATAAGGAAATGTTACTCCAAATTAAGTCTTGCAATTATGACTGTATAAGGCATTTATGTAGTGCTTTCTATTTTCATAATAATTGCTATCACAGTGATACCGTTTCACAAATATCTTTTCCTCTACTATTAACAGTCTCATTTCATTGAAATATATCCAAGATCAGACAATAAATCTGGATATCAAACACACAAGTGGACAATGCCAAAATCTTGTACTCATCATTTACACAAGAGATACTTTAAAACTGGATTTCAGTCCAGACAAAAGCTTTGTGTGTAGAGTAGAAACTGCTTCCCTAAAAGACCTGTATCCATGACACTGAACACAATGGTCTTTGGTTTTTTACTTTCATCAGCAGAGAAGCCCTGGTCATAAGGACCATATGATAGGAAACTTCAGGTTAAGGAATCAGTACATTGTAGGAAGAGCAACTGAAAACATGCCAGGAGCACTGGCCCCGCCCCTCAGAGTCTCTGCGTTTCCATAACACCACAATTCAAAATACTTAACTCATTTGTCACAGCTGTTATCGTCTGTCATGATGGTGCCATAACACAGTCCACATTCAAGGAACTCACAGCCGAAGAGATCACAAAGTCAAAATAAACATTTACTCAACAGGAATGTGTTCTGGGATCCTTCCCCTGCACGTACCGGGTCCTTGGTAAACTGTCCAACAGAAGGGTGAATCAAAGATTGTAAAATTGTACTGGAGAGTGAAAAACCGGGGTTAGCTTTCTGGAGGTGAGGCTGGTCAAATGAATGATGGACTGTAGCTTAGTAAAGAAAAGAAAATGCAGGAACTGGTGGAGAACACTCTTCAAGACTCCTGTCAACATTTTCTTCCCCATGCAATGTTCTAGGTCACAGAGAAGGGCTCCATAACTCAGCTGCCTGGAGCAATCTGTAAACTGCCCATTTAGAGACATTTTGCCGAGGAATTACTCAGTATGTCTATGAATAATGGGATTTTTATTCTTTCAAAAAAAAAAAACCTTTAAAACCAATATAAAATGAAAAAGTAAACTTTACTAGTAAGAAAAACATGGGTACACTTTGTTCATTAGCCAAATACCCAGCACTTCCCTCCTCCCACCTCCCCAAAGCTGTCAAGATCATGGCTCTCAAGAGCACAAGTGAATTAACTGATGCAGGGTGAGCAAAAGAAAACACATAAATCTGTGACCTTCTATGCCTGTGCTCTCCAGTGTTTGCTGGGACCACGGCCACTGCTGTCCTTACCAGAGCTGCCAACATCAGTGGGGCTGAGGGGAAGGACCATGTAACCCTACTACCTAGGCTCCCTCCCAGGCCAGACTTTACCTGTTCGGGCTGATGGCAAGGCTTCCGACAGACAGAAGACCTCATTCCCACTGTCCCTTACTTTCACCCCTGTATTGTTCTCTGCCACCCCCCATAACTCCCCTGCCCTCTGGACATTTGAAAAATCCTCAAGTAGGGCACAATAGTACAGAAGTGAAATACCTGGGACCAGTATAGAGCAGTAGTAACAGGAGGGGATGGAGTGGGTAGATTTTCAAGACTATAAGAATAAAAAGACCAGTCCTTGCAACTGCTTAAATGGGTAAGCATAATATATACCTCATGCTCAGGTAACTCAAAATGCTACTTTTCTGAATCATAAAATACAATTCCTATTCTACTGAATGCTTTCTCATTACACATTATATTCTTTAAGTTAATCTAGTGGCTAGACTCTATATTAACTCTCAGTCCTACAGAGACTCGGAAGCCTAGAAACCATTAGGGAATTGGGGTCCTCCAGCACTGAATACATGGATTAATGTTTCAGCAAACTAATTAAGGTAGAAGAGTTTTGAGCCAAATGTTGCCTTGGAGGTTTTTAAAGAAAAAGTCAGAAAGACTCATCACAATCTTTGCTTATAAACTTATAATCAAAAGCAATTTCAGAGTAGAAAATAGAGATCCAGTTAATATCCCTGACGTAAATTTATCACTGCTGATAACCATCATCATTACTCAGAAGAAAGAGACTTTGAGGGTCCAGGCTACTCCAGGGCTCTCTACTTGATAGCCCAGAAAGACAGAGCATGGAAGCTTTGAGCCATCAAATGGCAGACTAGTAGGCTGTAAGAGTGATACAAAGTCCAAAGTTATGACAATGAAAGCAAAGACAAGACCTTGACAGAAAGACAAAACTTGAAATGACACCAGACTTTTCATTATTGGAAATCTCAACCAATTCAGCTTTCTGCCACATAAAAAAATTCTACACACCAAACACATCTCGAGGGGATCCAAGGATCTGCAAAAGAAAACCCTATCTCGTAGAGGAAATCACCATGTCAAGAGTGAATAATGGTGACGCTAACAACACTCAGAACCACTGCTGTTTGAGAAAAGTTGCAGAAGTTGGTTCTATAAAAGCAAGTGCAAAATATCGTTTAGATCAAATTGACTTATGATAATCATGCTCATGCCTCTGCTGTTGTGTTTCCATTAACAGTCCTTGAAGAAGATAGCTGCATTGCTGTTATATGTGTGCCATTTTTAAAAACATCATCCTCTTTGTAACTGGTATGAGGTTTTTCAGGCTAGTGTTAAATTGGACTTTGGAACAACAACCCCTTCCCCTCTGTTGAGGTCTCTTGCTAATTCACCTACACACATTCCAACTGTCTCTTTCCCTTGACCTGGTCTGTCTCCATTGCCTAACGGTGACCAATGTCAAACCTTCTGTATCTTTGATACTGTTTCATTATCATGGAGACACACCACAACTGATGACTTCAATCAAATTTATGATTAGCGTACTTCTCTAGTAGAGCATCATGTGTAGGCAAACATCATGAAGGAGTTTGCAGGGGGTAGTGTGTAGTGTTTCATCTCATTGAATGAAAAGCCAGCCTATCTAAACGGTGTCCCATAAGAACCTGTGAACCTTGTTCCTCCGTGGGTGGTGGCCTCCTGTTCTCTTACTAGACTCCAGTGCAGCGTGATTCCTGACACCATCTACCCCATGTCTGTCAACTAAACTGCAGCAGATGTGGTCTTAATCTCTTCCATGTGAGGGGAAATATCATTTATAAGTGTACTGGGGACTTCTGCATCTCATGCAACAGCAGCTGGAAACTTTAATTTTCTCTATACAAAATACACACGATATGGGTGTGAAATTACAGAAGGTTGTATTAAGTCTCCAGTTCTGGCACCCTATTAAACATTTTGCAATGTATTCTCTATTTAAAAAAAGCAGACCACATGCATGAACTTGACTGTGTGTGCACATGATCCCAAAATATTCTGATGAGCATTCATCTGCAATTCCTCCTAATTTGAGTCACTTCAGTCAGGGGCTGCATTACACAAAAGAAAAATGAATGGTGAGGTCAGGATGAAAGGTTTTAGAGTATAATAAATATTCCTAATACCAAACGTCTTAACAAGAATGATGCAGCTTGTTTGCAGTCTTGAATTTCAAAAATGACTTCTTGTTCTGAAAAAAAGAAAGAAAGAAAGAAAGAAAGGTCCTAATGTACCTTTAAAAACTCCACTAGCAGAGGCCAGCTCAACACATTTTTATCAAAATAGACCAGGGCCAAGTAAACTGTCAAATTAATGCTTGACATTTTTCTTAATGGGTTTTTTTCCTTAATGGAGCTCAGACTTTGAAAAAAGCACAATGGCGTTAAAACAAATGTACATATAATGTTTGAAGATCGTGCTCTCTGTGCTTGCCCATGATTCTTCCCAGCACTCTGCTCAGGAAGTGCCTGTTTTCAGTAAAGGTGAGACAAGAGATGGAATCTCTTGATGCCCTGGTTGATCCTTCCCCTGCCTCCTAAATTATGATCAGTTTGCCACCCAGAGGTCCCTAAACACAAGTCAATCACTCAACTGAACAATGGGGATTTGATGCAATTTTAGAAGAAAAACTGATAAGACCTTCTCCTATATGGCCTCTTCCCCAGGGATCTTTAATGGTAATTTTATCTATATGCAATTTTTCCTTGAAGTGTTGTCTTTAAAACTCAGTCCTCCTGAAAGATGAGATCCACTATGTAAAGCTCTGGTACTGTCACACGGCTGCTTTAATATGATCTGGGCCGAAATTGAATTCCTAGGACAATAAGAAGGAAAGCTGAACATATGGCTCCTGAAAACATCAATATATTTTCTGAATGCTCTAACTAGACTGATTACATGTTTTCTGTATTTTTCTTAATTTTTTAAATCACAAAAAGCAATGCCTGCTCATCTTTGAAAAGTCAGAAATCTCAACAAACTTACAAGACACAGAATCAATACTGTTAGCATTTTTGTACACCTATTTCCATTATGATAATATACTACACATATTACTTTATAGCTTGACAATTTTCGGACAATACAACTTGAAATTTTTCTCTTAGGAATATTCCTACTCAATGTGATTTTAATGACTCATGAATAGTACAACTTCAGGACAGAGCAATTTATTTAACAATTCTTTTATTGTACCTTTTAGGTGTTAGTATTTCCATACTTTTATTTAAAATGTTAAAATAATGGGGAAAAAGTGAAAGCTTTTCCCCTAAGATCAGGAACAAGGCAGAGAAGTCCATTATCACCACTGCTGTTAACATAGTACTAGAAGTCCTAGCCTCAGCAATCAGACAACAAAAAGAAATAAAAGGCATCCAAATTGGCAAAGAAGAAATCAAACTCTCACTCTTTGCAGATGACATGATACTCTATGTGGAAAACCCAAAAGACTCCACCCCAAAATTGCTAGAACTCATACAGGAATTCAGCAAAATGGCAGGATATAAAATCAGTGCACAGAAATCAGTTGCATTTCTATACACAAACAATGAGATAGAAGAAAGAGCAATTAAGGAGTCGATTCCATTTACAATTGCACCCAAAACCATAAGATACCTAGGAATAAACCTCACCAAAGAGGCAAAGGATCTGTACTCAGAAAACAATAGAACACTTAGGAAAGAGTGTTCCTCAGGGAAGAGGAAGACACAAAGAAATGGAAAAACATTCCATGCTCATGGATTGGAAGAACACTTATTGTGAAAATGTCTATGCTACCTAGAGCAATCTACACATTCAAAGCAATTTCTATCAAAATACTACGAACTTTTTTCACAGAACTGGAACAAATAATCCTAAAATTTGTATAGAACCAGAAAAGACCCCAAATAGCCAAAGGAATGTTGAAAAAGAAAACCAAAACTAGTGGCATCACAATTCCGGACTTCAAGCTCTATCACAAAGCTGTAATCATCAAGATAGTACGGTACTGGCACAAAAAGGAGACAGATAGATCAATGGAACAGAATAGAGAACCCAGAAATGGACCTTCAACTCTATGGTCAACTAATCTTCAACAAAGCAGGAAAGAATAGCCAATGGAAAAAAGACAGTCTCTTCAACAAATGGTGTTGGAAAAATTGGACAGCCACATGCAGAAGAATGAAACTGGACCATTTCCTTACACCATACACAAAAATAGACTCAAAATGGATGAAAGACCTCAATGTGAGACAGGAAACCATTAAAATCCTAGAGGAGAACACAGGCAGCAACCTCTTTGACCTTGGCTGCAGCAACGTCTTGCTAGACACATTTCCAAAGGCAAAGGAAACAAAGGTAAAAATGAACTATTGGGACTTCATCAAGATAAAAAGCTTAAACGTGGCAAAGGAATCATCAACAGAACCAAAAGACTACCACCAGAATGGGAGAAGATATTTGCAAAAGACATATCAGGTAAAGGGTTAGTATCCAAAATCTATAAAGAACTTATCAAACTCAACACCCAAAAAACATATAATCCAATAAAGAAATGGGTAAGAAGACATGAATAAACATTTCTCCAAAGAAGACATCCAAACGGCCAGCAGACACATGAAAAAATGCTCAACATCACTCAACGTCAGGAAAATACAAATCAAAACCACAATAAGATACCACCTCACACCAGTAAGAATGGCTAAAAATAACAAGTCAGGAAACGACAGATGTTGGTGAGGATGCAGAGAAAGGGGAACCCTCTTAAACTGTAGGTGGGAATGAAAGCTGGTACAGCCACTCTGGAAAACAGTATGGAGGTTCCTCAAAAAGTTGAAAATAGAGCTACCCTACAACCTAGCAATTGCACTGCTGGGTATTTACCCCAAAGAAGCAAATGTAGTGATCTGGAGGGGCACCTGCACCCCAATGTTTATAACAGCAATGTCCACAATAGCTAAACTATAGGAAGAGCCTAGATGTCCATTGACAGATGAATGGATAAAGAAGATGTGGGGTATATATATACAATGGAATATTACCCAGCTATCAAAAAAAATGAAATCTTGCCATTTGCAACGACATGGATGGAACTAGAGGGTATTATGCTAAGTGAAATAAGTCAGTCAGAGAAAGACAATTATCATGTGATCTCACTGATACGTGGCATTTGAGCAACAAAACAAAGGATCATAGGGGAAGAGAGGAAAAAATAAAACAAGATGAAACCAAAGAGGGAGACAAACCATAAGAGACTCTTAATCATAGGAAACAAACTGAGGGTTGCTGGAAGGGAGGGAGGTGGGGGAATGGGGTAACTGGGTGATGGACATTAAGGAGGGCATGTGATCTGGTGAGCATTGGGTATTGTATAAGACTGATGAATCAAAGACCTGTACCTCTGAAACCAGTAACAAATTATATGTTAATTAATTGATTTAAAATTTTTAAAAATGTTAAAAAATAATAAAAAAATAAAATAAAATGTTTAAATAGGGGTGCCTGGGTAGCTCAGTCAGTTAAGCCTCTGCATTCAGCTCAGGTCATGATCCTGGGGTCCTGGGATCGAGCCCCGCATGAGGCTCCCTGCCCAGTGGGGAGCCTGCTTCTCCCCCTGCCCTCTCCCCGCTGCTTGGGCTCTCTCTCTCTCATCAAATAAATGAATAAAATCTAAAAAAAAAAAAAAGTTAAAATAAATTCATATACTGATGAATCTTTTAAAAAATCTCTGGGCATTTTTTTAGGATAAAAGTCTTTAGGATAAAACCAGAAGTGAACTTGCTGGTTTACAGAAAATAGACATCACTGTTCTGTTGATTTTTGGATTCCATTGCCTTCCAGAAAGACTGTACCATTTATTCACAATTGCAGTTTATTAGAGTTCCACTTTCCATCATCCTCACCAGCTATGGGTATCGTAATTATTTTAAATCATTGGCAATAAGATAGTCCGCCATGAACAGGAGGATCCTGACCAGGACACCTCAGAAAGAAAGAAGAAAGTTCAGTTCTTGCCAACACACCAATTCAGTGCACGTATTGGGCAGATAGCCAGCCACACCATCATTCAGAGATCTCAGGCTCTGTCCATCTTTCCTTCTTACAATGCCCATCCAAGAGGGCCTTCGAAGCCTTGGCTGGATCTTCTGCATGTATCCGGCACTCATAAGAAAAGAGAGAATCATACATGGGAGACTTTTATGATCAAGGCAAGGAAATGATTGACCATACTTGTTCACATATTCCAGTAGGCAGAACTCATTCTCAGAAATACACTCAGTTTTAAAGAGGCTTCAAACACAGTCTAGTTGTGTGCCTGGGAAGAAAGGTAACAGATATGGCCAATATCTAGCCATCTTGGCCAAAAATATTAATATTTGTTTTTATTTATTGTAAGTGAAAAGTTTCTACCTTTTAAAAAGAATGCAGTCTGTTCACTGTGTCTTATAATAATTACAGATATACATGTGATCGTATGCCTGTCATTCTGTTTTTGTTTCATGCAACCTTGTTGCATGCTTTTCACCCTTCATTTCTGCTGATTGGGTGAGACTGTTAACCATTCCATTTTTCCTCTCATCAAACTGAAACTACTACTGTTCTTTTCCATTCCAGTAATGGTTGCTGTATTATACGCAGGACTCAATAAGATTGACCATGAACAAGATAATGTTTTTCCCCACAATGTCTTCCTGAATTATTTACTTCTCCACCTCTCTTTGATACCATATCTCATATGATAAGAGCTTTTGAAACCCTTTTGCTTCCTCTTTCTCCTATTCTCTTTTGTTTCCCCTTTCAGAAGGTCTCTGAAATGCCATTATCTCTTCCTTATCACTACTTCCTCCTACTCCTAGATTTTGATTAAAAATTCCAGAAATCAACAGCATTTCTATGAAAGAATGAACTTTCTGTTTCAAGAATTATTATGTTAAAAATATCAGTCTCTCCTTAGTTTTTATATTTCAACTATGTCATCGATTGATAGATAAATAAATAAAGAGCCATCTTGAAGTCTCTGGTCATTTTGTTATATATTAGTGTCTTTTTTTTTTTTTTTTAGTATTTTCCCCAAATTAAATACAAGGGTGGAAATTCTTGGTTAGAAATAGAGTTTTTCCTTTGCAGGCCTTTGCTCACAATGTATAGATTCTATACCACTTCTTATAGGTTCTACTGTTACAGATGAAGAATCTAATGCCGATCTGATACACTATTTTTCTCCTTTGTGCCTTTGTGGGAACTTGTCCCTTCGTGTAACACAAGGTTTCTCAACGTTAGCATGATTGACCTATTGGGTTGGATAATTCTTTCTTGTAGAAGCTGTCCTGTGAATTGCGGGATGTTTAGCAGCATCCGTACCATCCACCCATTAGATGTTAATACCACATCCATTACCCCTGAGTTTTGACAACCAAAAATGTTTCCAGAAATTGCCAAATGTCCCCTGGGGAATGAAATTGCCACACTTTGAGGACCACTGTTTTAAAAGTTTGTAATATTTGTTTTTATCTGAGAGTTTGAGAAATTTTACCAAGATGAACCTAATTATGAGGGTTTTTTAAAATAAATTTGTTTATACATGCTTGAATTTAGGTAAATCCTTTTAAAATTATATGCATCCTTATGCAGAAGGTAGATTTTGAGGCTCAGGTTGAACCCCTTGAAGGAAGATACTCTGTTCTGTTATCTCTCACAGTATCCCAAATTGGACATGGAAACTTCAGCCTTCAAATTCAATCTATGTTGGCCTTTGTGAGATCATAAGACTCAGAAAAATTACATGAGATCAAAGCTGACCTTTTTTTGGCTGAGCACAGACCCCTGCCAAGCTGACAGCAGATTCTTCCTCCATCCCCTAAGATTTCACCAAACTGGCAGTCCCTGGGCACAGCAGCCATTTGTCCCAAGAAAAGCAAATCATTCTATAGTTAGTAGTAGTGTATAAGGAAGTTTATATTCAGTCTACCATGTTCCCAGAGTCACCTCAGAATTTACTTTAGAAGTCTTGCTCTTGAAAATATCAAAGAGTTTGGGAAAACTTGGGAAAGACCTGGGGAAGAGACTTGTATGAAACTTTCTTCAATTTAAATGACAATATAATAAGATTAAGCACAAAACAAAAATGAGAATTCACTTGTAAGTGATGCAAATTATTTTAGAATTCCACAGAAATCAATAGTGATTTTTAAGCCAGTATGAAAACAGTAAAGATTTTTAATATTAGAAATAAGATCTCTCTTGGGTTCGAGTTCAAGATGAAGATTAGGAAGACTCTGAACTCACCTCCACAGAACTCAGCAAATTACACCTAGTAATAGAACAATTCTTCCTGAAGAAGAACTGAAGGCTGACTGCACAGCTACTGAACAACCAAAGATAGAGAGAATGGCAAGATAGATGGAGAGACAGTAACAAAGGTAACCCCCACCCCCAAGGCTGCAAACTCCAATGGGGAGGGATAGTGCTGAGGGACCAGGAACAGATCCCTATGTCCTCGGGCACAGAGAAAAAGCTACAATTTAAAAGACCAACTAAGAGCACATAAAAGAGACAACATTAAACTCTGCCAAGTGGTGGAGGAGCTTCAAGAAAGATCTCTGTGTCAGAGGGACTACAAAGAACTATGGTTTACGTTCCTACCCCATATTAAAAGCTTTGATTAGAACAGGGTTCTGCACACCATGACAGGTGGGACTGGTCGTCTCAGGGAGCTCTCCACTTCAGTGAGCGCAGGGTCCACAAGCCCATGCCAGCTGCCCTGTGGTGCTGAGGCAGAGAAAATAAGCTGCAATTTCGTGCGAGTTTCTTTATCATCCTAATTTTTTAATTTAATTTTTTTAATCTTTAAATTTTTTTAATTTTTAAAGTTTGTCTTGTTTTGTTTTTATTTTTCTTTTTGGTTTTGTTCTTCTCTTGTTTTCTCTTTTTTTCCTTTTTCTCTTTTTTATTATTATTTTTTCTTTTTTTTAGGTTTATTTATTTATTATTTGATTTATTTATTTATTATTTATTTATTTATTTGACAGAGAGAGACACAGTAAGAGAGGGAACACAAGCAGGGGGAGTGGTAGAGGGAGAAGCAGGCTTCCCACTGAACCAGGAGCCCGATGCTGGTGTCGATCCCAGGACTCTGGGATCATGACCTGAGCCAAAGGCGGACGCTTCATGACTGAGCCACCCAGGTGCCCCTATTATTTTTTTCTTTATTCTTTCTGTAAAAAGTCACAGTGTTAAAGACTAACTAGCATATACAACTACAGTTCCAGCCAGCCAGAAAAAGTTACCAAGTGCACACAGTCTGCATAGGGGATACATACACAAGACTACTCTTTCAACTTTAGGAGAAGTAGCCATTTCTCTGAATGAACAACACATAGAAACAAACACAGAAAGTGAACAAAATGGAGAGACGAAGGAATATGCTCCACAAGAAAGAACAGGAAAAAAAAAAAAAAAACCTCAGAAAAGAACTAAGTGAAACAGACATAAGCAATATGCCTGATAAAGAATTTAAAGTAATGACCATAAAGATGGACTGGAGAAAAGGATGAAAGAACTCATTAGGACCTTTAATAAAGAGATAGAAAATATTAAAAAACCAATCAGAGCTGAAGAATATGATAATTGAAATTAAAAAACACACACACACACTAGAGGGACTCCACAGTAGATCAGAGGATGCAGAAGAATGTATCAGTGATTTGATCATTAAATAAATAAATAAATAAATAAATAAATAAATAAATAAATAAATAAAATTACTTCCTTGAAAAAAATTTCTCTCTAGTATTGAAAATGCCTCCAACGGTATATATAAACATAAAAAGAGTCCACTGCCTGTATGCCATAAAAAAATAGATACGTGAGTGTGCCATGACAAAGTAGAGTAAGATCTTAAATAGAACCCAAAGGAACCATCAAAGTAAAAAGATCTGCTCCTAAGGAATAATTTTCAGAGGTGATAAGTCAAATATATTCAAATAGGTGCTAAACGAAAGCGGTATGGTTTCATAATATACAACACTAGCCTAAATACAAAGGACAGAATTTCTCATTTATCAGTGACAGAGGCAAATAGAAAGTCTGACCTTAATCTTATCAGATGTGCCCTTAGCAGAGTGAGCAAGGAACAACCACAAATATCAAAAGCAAGAAACAACACGGAGAAAAGCTTGGTGCATTTGTTTGACTGATAATCAGATCAACTTCACTAGATTTTTTTTAGTGATTTCATTACAAAGGGATTTCATAAGTAACACTCTTTGGCATGCCCTTATCCTTTTAGCACTAATTGTTGTGAGTTTTCAAATGAGCAGAAAATATCTGCATCAAAACTCAGACTATTTTTTTTTTCTGAACTCTTGTAATCATCGCTGCCTTCCAACAACACAGGGATAAGCTATAGGTGGGCAGAAATGCACAATGGCAGAAAGGAACAGCAAAGGTGCAACTACATGGGCATGTGTCACAGCTGGAAGGGAATGTGATAGTGGCCATTGACATAGAGAAAATGCCATCCTTCATCTCCCCCAGAAATGCAATCTGACCATGGGACTGTTAGAGAGTCCCCACACAAAGAAAGCCAAGGTCGGACTTCAAACAAAGCAGGTGGAATTTCCAGTGTCTAGTCTGCCCCATGAACAGGTGGGCCTCCCCACCAGCATTTCAGAACCAAAAGTGGTGGGTCTCAAATGGCAGACAGATGAATCCACCAGGTAGGGACCTTATGAAAAGGCAGCCCTATGGCTTCTAGAGATTCTGCTTGATTAGGTCTAGGGAAGAGCCCTAGAATCTGCATTTTGAAATTTATTTGGGGGCACCTGGGTGGCTCAGTCACTGAAGCAACCGACTCTTGTTTCAGTTCAGGTCATGAGCTCAAGGTTGTGAGATCGAGTCCTGGATCAGACTCTCTGCTCAACCTGGAGTCGGCTTGGGACTCTCTCTCTCCCCCTTCCCCTCCCCCACCTCTCTCTCCAAAATAAATAAATAAATCTTTTTTTTTTTTTTTTTTTTTTTTAAGAAATGTATCCAGGAGTTCCTAGATCTCTTTGGAAAGCACTACTAAAATTGCAGAGAGACTCAGAAAACCTGGAACTGCCTTTACCAAGCAATGGTCAAATGGACCCCTTTCCTGTCGTATTTCCTTTCGTCTGCCGCAAATAAAGCAAGTAAGTACCAAGACTAAACAATTCTTGTGGAAATAAATCTTGGAGTACCACTGATTCTCTCCCCTGCTCCAGAGGACTAGGAGAGATACAAGAGATCAAAACTTTGACTGCAAGAGCCACCCACACATTCTTTTCTTATGGGGAAAAAAGGTGTGAGGACAGACATATTTGTAACCTTGAGTTGCTTCTTCAGCAGTCCTGGAGAGATTCAGAAGCTGGGCGAAGGCAGATCACCAAAGAAGAATCCAGAAACCCAGCCATGATCTTTCCCTCTCTCCTCCAGAGAATTACATACTCCTTAATTCCTTGTAGCCACTTCAACAAACACTGTAAGCCAAACTGCCCATGATGCTCTCACAAATGTTATCTTCTGAATTACAATGTGGGTGGTGAGTTTGTACAATATTTGTGCAGTCTGAGCACGTTATTGAAACGTAGTTCAAAACATTATTCTGCAGGTGGTTCTCAGATTTGGAGATGATGCAAATGAAGTATTTAGCACAGCAATCAATAGATTTGATGAATGGTTGTTGCTTTTGTTGTTGTGATTATTATTAGTATTAGTATTAGTATTAATGATGCACCATATGAAGGATGATAGTAGGGCACCAAATGACTCATCGTGACCCAACACCAATCATGAGAGAGCATTAGGTCAGGCTAAACCTTCCCAACATCAATACCTGTGCTCTGGCTATGACCTCACATAGACCATCATTGCTGAAATATCTTCAAAATAACTAGACATTAGTTGCTACAGAGCCTAGCATTACTCCTGTGAATTTTAAGTGGAGTATAAGGAGAGTGTCTTAGTTTTGGTTACTGTACCAAAACACCTTAGACTTAAACGACATTTATTTCTCACAGTTCTGGAGGTTGGGAAGTCCAAGGTCAAAGCACACAAGGCAAATTCAGTGTCTGGTGAGGGTCCACTTCCTGGTTTTCTCGCTGCATCCTCCTGTGGCCTAGAGATAACCAGTTAGCTCTCTGGCCTCTTCTTTAAGGGCACTAATCTCATTCATGAGGGTTCCACTCTCATGACTTAACTACCTCCCAAAGTCTTCACCTCCAAATACCATTACATTGAGATTAGGGTTTCAACTTATGAATATGGGAGGAAGGCATAATACAAACATTCAATTCACTGCAGAGAGTAAACAATCAAGATCATTTGGCTACTTGGGGTATTTTGCAGGGGACAGTGGGTGTGGGAACACTGATGGCTGCCTTCGTGGTTGGACATAAAGAGCAAGCATGAATCTGGTTGGCACATACCAAACAACACCACTTATTTTGTGGTTTCTTATTTACCTCTGATGCCTAAATTTGGCCTTTTTTTCTCTTAGAGTTCCTGATTGTGCAGAGAAATCCTCTGTACGGCAGCCCAAGTTTCTGGGTACACAAAGATATGGTAATATCACATAAAAACTCAGGCTTTGGTCAGAAAGAAGCAAATGATAAGAGGGTCAGTTATCTACCCTGTTTCCAACACATGTCAGCCTCATAAAAATGCCCTGCTATGGTAGGACTCCAGAGTGTCCAATCCCCATCCGACAACGAAATAAGCTTACCAGCTGGGCTGACCTTCCTCCAAACATGCACGATACAGACATTACTGGTGGCATCCAAGGAGAAAAAGAGGCATTTTCTTCAAAAGCAGATGGTTCTCTTTTAAGAATCTGCCCAGATAAGGGCATCTGGGCCTTCCCTGCTACTTTTATCTCCTGAGGCTTAACTTAGTACAAATGAATTAGAACCATCAATTAAAAGGATGTGGGGTGGGGGAACAGGGAAAATCTATTAAACATTCATAGACACAAAATTGTAGAATTTATGAAGATGAAAAACTTAAAAAAAGTATTCAGCACTTTTATGCAACCCTCATGCATCCTTCAATTATGCAAATGAATTTAATAAAATCGGAATTCATTTAAAATGTACATACCTCCACCACCCCATCTCTCCAGGCACGCATTTACTCATTTCTCTGTTAATCAGTGATGGTAACTTTTTAACCTCCCGGGGTTTGGGAAACAGAAGCCCTAAACCAGAACAAAAGATGTCTTCCACTGAGCTATGCCAGGAAACCAAAATGAATTGCCCTTCCATGTGAAAGTTCGAAGTGAAAGAAGTAAGTGAAGATACTTTCCCTCAGTCAGAGACAGTCTGTTCATGAAGACATTTGTTCAAACTGCCCTACGATCTAGTTTCAAAGCTTTGCAAAAGGAAACCATCTAATATATTAGGACATATTTAGTTTGCAATGCCTTTTATAAGACAGGAAAAGAGAAAAATAAACAAAAGGAATAAAAGAAAGAAAGAAAGGGAGGAAAAGAGAAATAATATGTGTGTTCTTACTAATTTACACTAAGTCATAGCAAAGTGATGTTAAATTAGTGTTTTTGTAACAGGTAATTTATAAAGCAATAGATTTTAATTACTTTCATTTATTATAAATACTGTGACTTCAGGATTCAAATACATACTGCAATTTTCCATGTTTTAAAAAAATATATATTTAGTCATTAGCATGGGTTTACAACAGTATAATCCATTTCTGTGAAACTGTTTTCACAAAGAACTGAAACATGACTCCTGCTTTTGTTTATATTATCAATTTCTTGGCTATAAATGTCTTCATTTCATACAGTGCAGAGGTAAATAGTATCCTGCTCTGCTTAATTATCACCAAACCCCAATTAGGAGAGTTCAAGTCAATCGCCTAGTGTTGTACAATATATTCACAGTATTGTCAATACAGACCATGAGTTATGTATGTTCTAGGTATGATTTACAATAGTGGTCAAAACTTTCATTACAGTGGTCCATAAAATATTAGCTTATAGTCACTGGAATGCAGTATTCGTCATTATCCTTCTAGGACTGTAGATCAGTTATGTGAGCACAGCATCATACAGGAGAAAATAAAATGCAGTTAAGTAAAAATGGCATGGTTAATGGCCTATGGGAGCTCATATTTAAAATGGAAATATAAGCTTACCCCTGAGAAAGGACAAGAGGAAATGGGCTTAAATTTATAGAAAGAGGGGACAAAACACTTTTCCTCCTGTTCTGAACCTCCCCACCCTACCCATAAGGTTGCTAACTGCCAGGTGACCCAGACAATAGAGTGAAAAAGTTGAAGAAATTATCTAGCTGACCATGATCTTATCTTTATGTGAAAAAAACTAAAATAAAATAAAGATTGCACATGTGCTTCATCCTTCCTCTTTCATTTAGACATATTTTTTTTTATATTGTCGGGGCTGCCCTAAGAGGAGTTTAAATGAAAAGTCCACTATCCACTACTTTCAAACCAAGTTAGGAAATTAATTGTTAATAACAGTTGGAAGACTCTGCTGGGGGTCATAACAATAGATCCCTAGATATTGTGAAAATTAAGACAGTTGTTTATTTGTTCTGGAATAGTACTCCTACAGTTTGGCAATCACCTCGTTATTGGCTTCTGGGTCCCAGTTTCGTTCTTCATCTCTTCAAATGAAATCATCAAACTAAACCAAACCAAATTGCTTCCAACATATTTTGCTTGAAAGACTCTCGAGGTGTCAGGAAGCCAGACAAAATAATTAGAATAGAAAAAAATATTTATTTTAAAAACCAAGGTGGTAATGTAGGAACATCACAAGTTAGAGGGAGTCTCAGCTCCACCAATGTTAACACTATCTGTGGGAACCTAAGGAAGTTTCTTAATTATTTTGTAAAAGTTTCTCCTCATCCACAAAATGGAGCATTGTTTTTGAGGATTAGGAATAGGGGGTGCAAACTACTTAAGGGCAGTAACATAACAAAGAAAAGTCATGAAAAGCAAGAGAAAATGACTCAGGACAAAGATTTGGGAGAACTAAACAGAAGCACAGAGAAGAAAAAACAGCTAAGACGAATAATCAGAAGGGAAGGAATAGAGTCAGAAAAGTAAAACGTAGGGAGGTTAAAAGCAGAACTGTAGTACAACGAAGCAGACAATTTAAGAGGGGGAGAAAATCAAGAAAATATCTCTATTTGAGATTAGAAGTAAATTCCCAACATCTTGGAGCAAGTATTTCTTTATGGATCTGGTCTATATTTCTTGTGAGGATCTTGTCTCCCCACCCTGGGATTGAGGAACGTTATTTGGCATTTCATCTGTATATATATAAATATATAAAATGTACTATGTTTTGAATATAATTTTAGTGGACTAATGCTTTCTCCTATTTTTTTCAATGTACACTAAAATTTTTATTCACAAATAAATTGAACAATGATAACTGAAATCGAGTTGGGAAAAAAAAACCCAAATTTTTATTTGTTGCTATAAACTCAAGGTTTGGACAACCATGATGAGTAGTTCGAAAATAGCAGGTTGTTGTGTCGTTGTGTATGTATATATATATGTATAAATACATACACACATATATACACACACAGATACATACATACTCACATATATATACACAATACATAAATACACATATACACACATATATACACATACATACACATGCATACACATACACATATATACATAAACATGCATACATATACACATATACACACACATACGTATATACTTGGTCACAAATATCTCCTGAGGGTTGATCCATCAACATATCTTTTTCTGCTCTGTCAGTGTAAATAAAAGAGCACACATGCCCGCAAACTTGAGCCCTACTTGCATGATATTTAACATTGACACACATCTTTTTCGCTAGGGAAAAAGCTTTATTTGAACTCAGCCACCTATGCACCCACACTCCAATTATTATTTTTTACTTGTAATCTCCAATATGCTATGATGATAACTGAACAAAAGAGAACACTTTACATATTTCAAAGAGTTTATAAGCAGTGTTTGATGCACAATGAAACCTAGGGACTTTATAATGAAACATGAAAGATTTCATGGAAAGAAGAAACTCTTTTTTTTTTTTTGATTTTATAAACTGCCTTCAACAAGAAATGGCTTTGAAATCTCAAAGTCTAATCTAGCCCAGAGAGCAAAGAGTCCTGCTGCGCCAAAAATCAAGAATCTGGGGAAGGGGAAGAGAAAGAGGGTTTGTTTGTTTCTTTCTTTTCCCTTAAGAATTATTCCCATGATTCCTAAAAATAAAATAATAATAATAAAATAAAAAGAATTATCCCCACGATTAAAACTTCCATGTGGGGCGCCTGGGTGGCTCAGTCAGTTAAGTGTCTGCCTTCGGCTCAGGTCATGATCCCAGGGTCCTGGGATCGAGTCCCACATCAGGCTCCCTGCTCTGCGGGGAGCCTGCTTCTCCCTCTCCCACTCCCCCTGCTTGTGTTCCCTCTCTTGCTGTATCTCTCTCTGTTAAATAAATAAATAAAATCTTTAAAAAAAAAACTTCCATGTGAGGGAGAGTCATATCAGGACAAACTTTAGGTGGGTGGGAAAAGTCTTGTGTACACATCATCTTTGTGTTTATTGTTACTTTCCTTAATATTGCCCTCAGAGTAGAAACCAAAGAGAGAAGGTGGGTAATACTATACCATCTCCAGCAGTTGGTTGGGAATTACTGATCTGGAATATGTGCTCTTGAGGACAGAAGCATTGTTGGTCCCCTGTCTACTCTCAATATCTAATCCAGGGATGGGCATCCAGTAAGTACCCAACACATGTTTTGTTGTGAAAAAGATGGCAAGACTAAGAGTGAGAGAGTATAATACGAATATGGGAACTTTTACTATAAAAGGCCAAATGGTAAGTGTGTTAGACTGTGTGTCATAGTCTCTGTGGCAAATAGTCAACTCTGCTCTTGTAGTCTGAAAGCAGCCTTAGATAATAAGTAAATAAGTGGATGGGGCCGTGTTCCAATAAAACCTTATTTACATAAACAGGCAGAAGGTCAAATTTGGCCTGATGGCTATAGTTTGATGACCTCTAATATGACATATACAAATGGTAGTCAGTTGGGCCCGGCCAGTCTAAAAACAACAGACCAGTTCATATGATGGAGTTTGGAGTAGAAAATTTCAAGGTCAGGGTCAAAATTGAAATCCAAGGGATAGTGCAACAGAGCTCTGTGAGACCTGAAGAGGAACTCCCAGAAAAGGTTTCTCTGATATTTTCTTTAATTGCTCCAGATTCAAGGCTGCCAGAGTCTCCTGTCAAGAGTCTCCTGACAGAGGTTACCAGTAAGATACCCTGGACAGGGATCAGTCTTTTCCAAAACTTTTTCTCAGTGACCTGCTTGGCTGACTTTCCAGTTAATTTTTGCATAGTAAGAATTGCAGAGTGGGGCAAACCATGATATTTACCACCATTGCGAGATCTAGTATATTATGCTTTCACCAATTCCATAGGAAAATGAGAAAGTTAGTAGGGATGAGGGTAATGGAAAAGGAAATCCATTTTATAAGCAATTATGTGTTGGGATCTGAGTCATGTTAGATATTTTTATATCTGCTCTTACATAGTTCTCATTTTAACTGTGAGATCATCATTTCCCTGTTTCAGGTGAGAAAACTAAGATTTAGAAAGGTTTGGAGACTAGCCACATTGGTAAGAGGCAGAGTTAGGCTTCAAACCCAGACTTGTCACATTCCACCATCCACACCTTTCCACTGCTCTCCATACTTCCCAGATACTGGAAACATTCTTTCCTCTGACCCACTGAGGTGCCAGAATCACAGGGCACTGTGATGAGGGACTAGAATGAGACCAGAATGATGCTTAGATATGATTACAAGGAGGGCATATCCACGAGGTCTTAGCTGGGCTGACTAGATGACATTTGGGTGTTGAAGGTGAGTGTAGGGGAGAGATAAAAGGTTGTTGGCAAACTTTTTTACTTACTTAAATTGCCCTACTTGGGAATAAATAAGTTTGGTAATTGGAAGAATCCAAAGTTGATATGTCTTTTGGGGAGCCAAGTTGAGAGTGCAGACAAGTAGTTGGATATTGATTTTAGAGCTTAGGATGATAGATGATGGATAGATAGAGATAGATGACAGCTAGCTAGCTAGCTAGCTAGCTAGCTAGAGAGATGAATAGATAGATAAATAGGGATAGAGATAGGTACAGTGCGGGGGTGGTGTCTGGAAACCAGCAACGTTTAGATCACCATGAGAGAGAATATTAATAGTGAAGATATCCTAGGCCTGATTGTTAGGACACTCAAAAATAGGAATCAAGTAAAAGGGAAGAAGCCACACTTCTGTTGGGAGAATCCACCATTACAAATATGCCAATGTATCCTGACTTAATCCATGTTTCCAAATATACACATGGCAGAAAACGTGACATTTGTAGAGGACCAGAGGTTAAACATTAACAATTAGAAAGGGATGAATGTTGCTAAACATATTGGATTATGAAGGAGAAGGACCAGTCTAGGTTTAAACTGTTCACGATGGCAACTAAGATAGAAATGAATTTGAGAACTCCAACACTCAGAACAATAATTTAGGAGCCTGCCACAGTAAATCAGGCAAAACACAGAAATATCTTCAATGGTCACCAATGACACCTACTCTCCTGGATCACCTCATCTCTCTGGCCCTCATATGTCTCCTTCTGGAGTTCTCTTTCTTCCATGTGGCCACTCTGAAGTATCACTATCACCTGGGCTGCCATCTTTGGCTTTCTTCTAATTCATTATGCTCTCCCCATAAGAATCTCCTACAAGTCCAAAGCCACAATGACCACAGCTATGCCTATGACAACCAAACCTCCCCCACAGCTCAATTCCTCCCCTAAACCCCAGTCTCATATTTCAGATTGTCTACTCCATCACAGCTGTTGCATTTCAGATGGAATATATCCAAAGCCAGGCTCATTGTTTTCTACCCACAGCCTGCTCTGTCTCCAACATTCTCTCTATTAGCCAATGGCATCCCTGCTACCCAGGCAACCATGCTAGAAATCTGAGAACCATCTTTGAATTTTCAATTTCCCTTACCACCCACATCCAATCTGAGACCAAGTCCTGTCAATTATACTTCTATCACTCTCAAATCTGCCTTTTCCTCTCTATTCCCATGGCTGCTACAATTCGTCATCATCTTTTGCCTAGACTGTTTCAAGTTTTCTAACTCAAGAGTGTGCTTTCCAAAAGGAAATTCATCCACATTTCTCCCTTGTTAGTAACGCTTCAGTGGCCCTTTCATTGTCTCTGGCAGTATTTCTCAAAGATAATTTCATGGCCATGGTCTCAGGCGTCCTGGGCTTCTTTATGAACTTACAAGTTGTGCATTTTTTCAGGGATAACCCAACACATAAATATAAGCATATTGAGGATGATGAAGATGACACAGTCAGGCTGTGAGATTTCAGCACCTGCCCTGTTGTCAGTGCTGTCTCATCAGCAACCAATGACGCCACATTCATGGTTCTGACTAAGAAAAAAAGGACATAGGAAAATTTAACATCTTTAACCCAAATGGGATCCCAGAATGGTACATAAACAAAGGTCTCTCTGTGGTTTAAAGAAAGAGACATGGTGAGTCAGTTGCACTCTACCATGACACGTGTTAGTGTTAGCATAGGCATGCTGAAGTCAAAACATCTCTCTAACTTTCAATTGTAATAGTTTCATAATTGTTTATTTTTGACTTATAAATTTGTATTGGTTACATAAAAGATTTATATATAAGGGGTTTGTGCTTTGTTTTGTATGTGTAAGTAAGAATGTGATAAAAATAATTGAGGTGAACAATAGAAGTCTTAAGAGTTATTCTTCTTGAAAAGGCACCCATATGTTACTCAAGTCTAAGATATACTGGTATACAAGCTCAAGTGTAAATGCCTCAGTATGTTAAGTTCCTCCATGATCCAGCCACCCTCATCTCCCATCGCTAAATGTATCCTGTGGTTCAGCTATTTCAAAGAGCCTGCTTTGACTGAATTATCCTTGCTTTCTCATGCTTCACGTTTTGCATTTTAGATTCCCTGTAGTCCTTCATCCTCTGTGGTCACCAGTTTAACTCAAATCGCATCTAATATATGTACTGTGTTCTGATTCTTTCTCATTTCTTCCATTTTCAGCCCCAAACAACCAGGTAAAAGTAAATGCTCATTCCAAAGACTTTCTCAAGGATAACTTACATCTATTATGGCACTTAGCACAAGGTATTGTAGTAATTATTGATTTACATGTCTACCTTTTTTCATGAGGTCCTCAGCAACTTGAAATTAGGGATTTTGTTGTATTCATTTTTTCATTACCAGTCCTTGTTACATTTCACAACATACAGTAGCCACTCAATGGATAATTATCACAGATGGATATATGGAATATGAATGAATGAATGAAGGATGGATCCTGGATGGATGGATGATGGATGATGGATGATGGATGGATGAATGAATGGATGGATGAATGGATGGATGGATGAACGGATGGATGGATGAATGGATGAATGGATGGATGAATGGATAACTAAACTGATATATGGAAGGATACTGTAGCTTCAAAGTACAATATATTTTACATTAAAGACAACTGATAAATCAATGTCTTCTGATAACACTCATAGTTTCTTCAGATTTCAAACTATGTTTTAACAGTATTCTTGTTACCATGATGGCTCCACATGTAAAGTATGGTTTATAATCTACCCTGAAGGCATTTCACATATATATCAATACAACTGAATAGGTCTCTGTTGTTTAAGATATAGAAAAGAAAAATGTGGTGATCAATTCAAATCTTTAGAAGTGTGTCATTAAAAGTTTTATATTGTCTTCAGGTCAAAATACTATCATTGCATTTTTTACTGTTATATTTTCTTCTGATAAAAATCATAAGAGGCCATTTGCAACAACATGGATGGATCTAGAGAGTATAAAGTTAAGCAAAATAAGTCAGTCAGAGAAAGATAAATACCATATGATTTCACTCATATGTGGCATTTAAGAAACAAAACAAATGAGCAAAGGAAAAAAAGAGAGACAGAGACAAACCAAGAAATAGACTCTTAACTATAGAGAACAAACTGATAGTTACCAGAGGGGAGGTGGGTAGGGGGATGGATGAAATAAGTGATGGGGATTAAGGAGTGCAGTTGCTGGGATGAGCACTGGGTGACCTATGGAATTTTTGAACCACCATATTGTACACCTGAAACTAATATTACACTGTATGTTAACAATACTGAAATTTAAAATTAAAAAACTTATAAGGGGAAGAATTAGCTATATATTTGATGTCCCACTTCAGATAGAATTCCTAAAAGCTGATATGTTAAAAATGACAGTCCAAAGGAGGAATGCAGTTCAATTTGAACAAGGAATCCTGTGGTTAACCAATTTCCCTCCTCAGGTTCATAAACACACATAGATGAGCTGTTAATTATGAATGGAGGCCAAATGAATACTAATTCTTCTTTGTTTAATTTATTCTTTAAAACTGCTCAGAGTTTTGTAGATTTTATATGGTTTTGACTTCTTATTTGTTTTTGTTGTTAAATAAATTTTCACTTACAGGCAACAGGTTCAAAATTAAAAATTTCTATTTCCAGTTGGAAGTTTGTAGCATCCTACTCCTTTTGCATTTAGCCATAACTCCAGATATTTTTATACATGATATATGTTATATAAAATAGTGTCATCAAAAAAATGTATTTTATATTGGTTTATTATTTGCCCTTTATTTAATATATATTCCTCCCTTGACATGTTATTCAGAAAAAAAATTTAAGTACAGAAACCTTTGAAGGTAGGAAAGAACAAAGACTATTGCAGTAGAACACAGTAAAATTTCTCTAAGCGCAAAGAATGATGTAATGAGGAATATAAATTATACTAACAGGTATTGTTAGCAAAAGAGATTGTTAATAAAGGGGGAAATTATATGTAAATTTAAATGTTTTCTTTTTTTTCCTTTACCCACCAGTAGGCATTGCTTTCTTAAGAGATAAACTCAATGACTGAATTTTGGGAGCAATACAATGTATTCAGGAGCAATCCTGGTTAATCCCTTTGGGTTTTCTGATAAATTGTAAAACTAGCATAGAATTTACCCGTACATTTATTCTGAACAGTAACTGAATTAATTCACTGACTGCACTTTTTCAGGGCAAGAAGTCTACGTAAACATTAGCTCAAGTAAATTGAAGGAGAGGCTAATCTAGTGTCATAGGAAAAGAAATCATGCTGTTATTCTTAGTTTGCCAAGGAAAAATGGAATGAAAAGAGCACAAATATGTCTTTTATAGCAATTTATGAAGGTCACACAATTAGTAACTTATTGAACTTGGATTTGAACTGAGATCTGCCTGACTCCCATATTCACACAATTTCCACTCTGTTATCCTGTGAATTACACTCTCATTAACAAGCAACGCAAGCATGTAACTCCTGTGTTAAAAATGCTCTTGTCATGAAGAATCCTGGGTAATTTCATTTGCAGGGAAACCAATGAAGAATGATGTCAGAATCCTGCTCCTCTTACCTAGATGCCAACCTAGAATCCTTGAGCAAATTCATTTTCCTGGGCTATCGCATAGCTATCCAATTAGAAACAATATTTTAGGAAGAGGTTTAAAGATAAATAAATTAATCAGAAAACTTGATATTCAATATGAATGTGAAGGCAGAACCTCATAACATTGGTATGTGTTTCACAAATATTTCTCTAATTATTAAAAAAAAAAAAAAAAGCAAAGAATTCTCCAATTCCTAAGCCCATTTTGCCTCTGAATCTACCTTTGCCAACCTCTCCACTTTCAAATGTTTTCTGACTTAGGATCTTCATACACTTGTTCCCTGAGGTGACTCTCATTTTTCATTTTCCAGCTGTTCTGTTCTTAGTTTCCCTACATCTTTTCCCTGAAGGAACTTCTGATCTTGAGAACCTATCTATTTCTCCTTAGCAATGTTCTTCCCATTAAAAACTATTTTCTCTTTCCATAAAACTGGAGGAAAAATTATATCTTCATCCTTCCTCGATTAATCTGTTGAGCTTCTTTCCCATTTTCAGGCATGATCTACTGCTCTGGATTAAACTGCTATTTAGAAGACCTAGTAAACATAAATGCCCTATTTAGGAGATGGAGGTAGGGAGGCTTACCACATCTTTCTGCACGAGTAAGCCTTTTGTCTCTTCTGGAATTCTCTCTCTTAAAAAAAAAATGGTCATAATTCAAATCAAGAAAAGACCACAGAGAAACTGAGTTCCAACAGTCATCATGATTACTTGTGCATAGGGTTTTCCCTTAAGATGGATGTTCTGTTCATGTATACTTAAGACTACTTAAGCTTGATTTACTTAATAAGGCAAAATATGGGTTTTTAAAATAATAAATCTAGTAGTAGTTGGCTTTCCTAGCTAAACACCCTTTTGGAGATGGATTTGCTATCTTATTCACCTTTGTATTCCTAGTCACTAGAAAGTTCCTGGAATATTAGAGGTACAAAATAAATATGAATTAAATGAAACTTTGACTCATGCATGGCTATTATAATGGAATGGTGTTTTAAAAATGAGGGAGGAAAAGAGTTTTTCATGTTCCAAATGAAAATCTAGAAAACTGGTAATGACAGTTTTGATGGACAGATGTAGTCATTTTCCTTATGCCCTTCTCTCTTCCATGTACCCCTTTTTTTAAGAAAGTCATTTGACCTGAAATCTTGTACCATTCTCATGGGGTAAGTCCAATGTGTAAGTTATGTAGGGTGCCTACCCAGAGAACCCTACATCATTGAACTGGTCTCCTTTTCTTACCTAATTGAGATTCTTACTATTAGAGATTCTTTTTATTAAACAGAAATGTTTCTAGAAGGCCAAATAAATGTTGAACTATTGAAAAGGAGGTTGTCATCCTACCTCCTCTTCATTAACCCATCAGAGAGCATTCATTCATCAAGCCAATTTTGGGAGGCTAAAATATGGAAGACTTCAGTTTCAGCAAGTTTCTGAAGGATGAGAATGGGAGACTGAGTCAACACCAAGCCTCAGGGGAAGCCCAGTTGCCTTTGTCTGAGGCTCAGGTGATAGATAAGGCCTGTAGGTTGGAATGGTGAAGCCAGAGATAAATAGCAAAGACAAAGAGAGATCCAGTGTTCTCTGACAAAGGATTTTAAATGTAGGCATCTAACCTGAAATTTGTACTCAAAAAAACAAAAAGTAAGTTGCCATACATATTTTTTAGTGATATCGTTTGACAAGGAAGAGCGTTGGTTATGAGAAAAGCCCAGTAATAAGGAAAGGTCTCTTTGACACCATACAGCTATCTATTAAGCCCTGAGAAAGCTTTGTTAAATGCTTAAAACCAAAAAGACTGTTGTAAAGAGTTTTTCAATACAACAAACAGCAAACTTCCATCTTCCCTAGAAGAGAACCTTGTTCTTCAGTCCAAAGCAAATGTTTCAGCAGAATTACTTTGGGGACTTTATAAGGTGTTGACACAACTTCTACTTTCACATCATAAATGTGCCACCCTAATAATCCCTGTTTAATTACTGTTTATTATAAATGAATTCTCTCAGCATTCCAGTGTGGCACTTCTCATTTTCCTGTCAGTGAGGTTTCTTCTAGCGGAACCTTTGCCCCCATCTACCAATGATATGATCCCAAGCATGCCCTGATCCAGACACAGCAGGGAACGGCACCTGGAATGCTGGGGGCAACATCGTTGTGGATACTCAAGTATACAGAAATTAATAGGCCCTAAAAATTATTAGAGAAAGCCACTACACCTTCAAAACTAAGCATGTTTTCTAAAGACTGGATTATGTAGTCAATAGCTAGCATCATCCCCATTCTGACCAACTATCCTGTCCTTAGAAGACTGACAGCTAATTAAAATTAACAGGAATAATAATTTTCCCTTTGCAGTTGCTCCCATGTAATGCATACTAGATTGACAATAAGAACACAAGAAAAGGATATGAGACCATCCGTTTGTACCTTCTGAGTGGCAAAACATTCTAGAGGTCAACCCAAAATTGAGCTAATTTTTACAAACAGTCATTCTACAAAATAACAGCTGGCCTTAATGGAATGTCAAGGGCTGAATGTTAGGGTAACACAATATGCAGGAATTAGAAAAAAAGATCAAGTCGATTAATAAATGTTTTCCCTTCGAGGGTCAGATGTACCAAATTTTGTGAAATAAATACTTGTGATAAGCAAAGCTTGGAGTGGGACAATGAAGCTATTCATTATCACCAGAGAAGGACATTACCACCAATATAAGAAGCTGAGATTTTAAAACTTTGGGTAATTAATTTCAATCAGAGCTGGATTCAAGGTCAGTTGTGTAATACCAGCCATTATTTTCCCTTTGCTACCTTTGGCAGGCATTTCACATGGCTCATCCATAAATAATTAAAACCAAAGTATCTGCTGCATCAGCTTAACTACTGCAGGGAAATGCAGAGGTCCAAGATTTTATTTCATTTGGAACTTCTAATAGAAAGGGAAACAACCTTCTCTGTGTATTAAGAAACGCGTCTTACTTCCTGCATAAACTACACAAACATTTCTTTTTAAGCGTTCAATATGTTCATCTCCATCTGGACCTTTCTAAACTGCTTGAGTAAATTGAGAAAAATTACAAAAGCAAAAGCCTCATGCACATACTGCCAGCATGAAATAATTTAAATCTGAGGTAACCTCCAACTGTCAATAGTGAGTCATCAGGATAATGTAATATTTTTGAGACTCATGATGAAATAACAATTTGAAATTTAGCAACATGAATCATGCTTCCAAACCTTGAGAAGGGTGTCCGAAAGGACCCTTGGGACTCCCCACTTAGGACTGGTTTGAGGAAGAGACAATCTCTAGGGTGTTCATAAAATGAGAAGAGAATTAATGGGACTAAGGTGGTTTATGAGGAGGTCAAAAACTTCAGTTGGTAATATTTTAATTTCTTCAGGGGAAATGATTCTGATTGTTCTTCATTCTTATAAATGTTTCACTTAATTTACAACAGATGCCCCTTTGAAATGTATATATTAAAGTGAAGAGATTCCGTTACAACCAAAAACACTGTATTGAGATACAGAAAGGGTTTGCATGTGCATATGCAAAACTCTAAACTAATATTGTTGTACAGGAGAAAGAAGAGCAAATGAGATAGAGATTTTCAGGTACCTGCCTAATCCAGACCCAAACAAACATAAAATATGCAGCTTGCCCAATCCAAAATTGAGGAGTCTGCTATGGTGAAGTGAGAATTCTGCGTTGTAGGTTGGAGTCACAGTTTGAGTAGGAACTTTGTGAACTTAGTCAAAACACTCAGGTTAATTGATATTGTGTGGGATTATATATGCTAAAGTTATTTGAAAGTCACTGTACAGATTTAGGGAAATAAAATGATTGAGGACAGGGAGACAAGGATATGAGGACAAAAATGAAGGACTAGAGAGTTATATTTGCATAACCTTGTATGTTAGTAAGGAATCACCATGGTTTGGGGACAGTCACCACATTGACCCAGAACGGATGATTCCCTTTGTCCCATCAGGGATGTGGTGTGTGAGAGTACTCAGATATGCCTACCCAGAGAGCTTGAGTGGGTTTCCTTTTATGCATTTTCTGGGCAACCCCAAGACCCAAACCAATTATTTGGGGGCCACAATGAAATTAAAACACCCTCATAGTCAGCAACATCAGCAACATCATCATCATTATCATTCTCTTCATCAGTACTACCATCTACTAGTTTTGATACTGGAATAATACTTAAATATTAAATTAAGGACATTAGTCATAGTGATAAATGAAGATATAACCATTCTTAAGCCAGATAATGTTAAAATAAATTTATGTTTTTCCTCTCCCTGTCACAGAAATAGCTGTATCTAATAATGAGGAAATCAGCCCATACATAATAAGAAATTACATGTTGATGGTTCAGAGGTAGAAAGTTACAGCCTCAACAAAATGATAGTTCCTTAATTATTGTTTAGACAAATACTGTGATTCCTTTCAAATGTATGTTATGGGCCCCTATTAATATTTGCTAAGTTAAGATGACAAAGTCCTCCCCTCCTCCACTTCTGAATATCCAAAGGGCCTATCTACCAGGCGCTTCCTATCCTGCTGACTAAAGGCAATTCTTAGTTTGAAGTTAGGTATAAAGAAATCTTATAATTTCGAAGCTATACTTAGGTAAAAAGGAAGTCCATAACATGAACATATTCAGAAAGTTTGTGTGGTCATCCTCTGGCCACCTTCCCTTCCTTCTCATAGTGAAGATCTTCGTTAACAACAATTTCCTTTTTTTTATTTAAAAAAAAAAACAGCTTTATTGAGATATAATTGATATACAAAAAACTACAAATATTTAGCGTATAAAATTTACAATTTGATGAGTTTGGACACCCCCCAAACCGTCACTACAACAAAGGTAATAATATATCTATCACTTCCAAAAATGTCCTCGTGCCCCTTTGCTTTTTTGTATTTTTGTTTTTGTGGTAAGAACACTTAACATGTGATCTACCCTCTTAACAAAATATTTAAGTACACAATGCAGTATTGTTAACTAAAAGGCACTATGTTGTACCATAGATCTCTATAATTTACTTGCATAACTGAAACTTAATATCCATCAAACAACCCACCACTTCTCCTTCCCCCAGTCCGTGGTAACACCATTTTCCTCTCTGCTTCTGTGAGTTTAACTATTTTAGATACTTCATAGAAGTGGAATCATATAGTATTTGTCCTTCCGTAACTGGCTTATTTCATTTAGCATAATGCCCTCCGGGTCCATCCACATCATTGCATATGGTAGGATTTCTTCCTTTTGTAAAGCTGAATTATATTTCAGCTTTATGTGTATGTATATATGTATGTATATATCACCTTTCTTTTATCCATTCATCCATCAATGGACAGTTAAGCTGTGTCTGTATTTTGGCTATTGTGAATAATATTGCAATGAACAAGGGAGGGCAGTTATCTCTCCCATATCCTCATTTCAATTATTTTAGCTATATACCCAGACATGGAATTACTGGATCATATGGTAGCTCTATTTTTAATTTTCCAGGACTCTTAGAGTTTTCCACTACAGCTGAACTATTTTACACTCCTACCAACAATGTATAAGAGTTCCAATGTCTCCACGCCTTTTTTTTTTTTTTTGTAATAGTAGCCGTCCTAATTGGTGTAAGGTTATATTTCATTGTGGTTTTGATTTTCATTCCTCTGATGATTAGTGATGTTGAGCACCTTTTCATATACATTTTGGCCATCTGTATGTTCTCTTGGAGCAATGTCTATTTAAGTTCTTTGTCCATTCTACAGTCAGGTTATTTGTTTTTTCACTATTGAGTTGTAGGAGTTCTTTATATATTTTGGATATTAACCACTTATCAGATACATATAGTTTGCAAATATTTTCTCCCATTCCATAGGTTATCTTTTAATTTTGTGGATTGTTCCCTTTGCAAGATTTTCAGTTTGATGTAGTCCCACTTGCCTTTTTGTTGTCATTGTTGCGTGTGCTTTTGGTGTCACACCCAAGAAGTTATTACCAAGATCAATGTTCTGAAGCTTTTTCCTGTTTTCTTTTAGGAGTTTTAAGGTTTTTAAGTTTTAAGGAGTTTCAGGTCTTAGGTTTGTCTTTAATCCATTTTGAGTTGCTTTTTGTGTATAATATAAGATAAAGGTACTTCACATTCTGAATCTGGGTCTTAATTTTCTAAAAACAATAGAAGAAAATGATACTTAGATTATCCCTGGAGAGAAGAAATATATAGAGCATTAAAATGAATTCATACAGATGTATACAAATTCACTCGTATTTTTATATCAGTATTTGCTGTGATCCACTCTGAGCATTTAGAATTGTTTGGGCATAAAAGAATTTTAAGGTATGTGTGTGGCTTGAGGACTATTCAACTCACAGGTCAATCAGATGAGACATTCTGTGCTTAGCTAAAAACGTAAAGGTATTGGTTCAACAAAGACATATTTAAAATATCTTCTAGCAGCTAGAAAAGGAACACAATAAACCAAAGAACTGAAATTATAATAATAAAAAGGAGCTTTTGACTTCAGTTAGTATTTCTCAAAAACAGAAAAAAAAATTTTAATTCAAGCTTTTGAGAATATAACATTGTTTATTTTAAATTGAGCTGCATGATTTAAGTTTGCTTTAGCTCATTCTTTAAGTGGAGCTCAGACAAAAATTAGCAAGTGAGTTGGTGATGGAAAGAGAATGTAGAGAAGGAAGGCAAAGACAATTTGCCCTTTGAGGCTTGGAGCCTGAAGGGCTGCCTTCTACTTGAAAATGGGTAATATGCTTTCATGGTGTAGCAAATCTATCACACCCCCAAGAGGATGCATACTACACCGCTTCCACCAAGGGGGCTCCCAGAGGTAACAGATATATAATAAAAATAATTCTGCATTTTCACATGTTCCAGTCTTAAAATATGGTGGAGCAGATTGTTTTTTTTCCACAAAGCATTTGTTATTGCATCTGATTGTTTCAAACCACTTTTCCTCTTTGAACTTCTAGCTTTTCTTTCTTTCTTTTTTATTGTTCTTTTCTGTGATCTCTAGGCCATTAGCAAACCTACTTTCCAAGACACCAGTGGAAAAAAACCTCACTTCGTTCCTGGCTCCTCACAGAGATTTTAGAGCATGTAGATTTAGACATAACAATGAACAGATCAGGTCCTGCAGACTCAGGACCTGTGGTCTTGGGCAGCTAGAAAGTGAACCTAGATGTCTATATGTAGTTCTATCTGGTAACAGTTCTTCTGTTTGGCCTCATTCTACCACTTGATCTTTGCACCCTTAGGCGAGTTTTTAAATATTTCTATGCCCCATCTCAAAATGGACATCAGATTTTACCTAAGTCTTTAGGGTTGTATTAAGATTGTCATCTCTTCCCATGTTTGCAGTAGGTCTAAACAAAGCAGTTGCTGATGTGTACTTTACAGTCTATTACAGTGCAAGTTGTCTGATACTCTACCCATTCTCCAGATTTGGGAAAATTTGAAAGCAACCTGAGTCCAAGACACTTAGGCTCTGGTGGCAGGTCAGCCATAAGGCACCTCTTGTTCCATATCAGCTAATTCGTGCCCAATTGTTGAGGGAAATGAATTAAATAACAAAGATGAAAGCATGTTTATAAAAGTTTAAAAAATGCAATTCTCATATACTCATACCCATGACCATATCAGTGCCATGCATTAAAATCAAGAATTTGAATTCATGTACCCAGTCTGGAAGAACAGAAATTTTACTCATGAAATCTCCCAGAGAATTTCATCAAGGTGCTCACAAGGACCTTCTGGTTCTGAAATGCATGCCCATTACATGTCAAGAGCCCTGAGGTAAGAATTGCCACTGTGGTAAAGTGACGGAGCTAAAGGGCCTCCATGTAGCCACAGAGAATGTCCCAGGGTAAGAATATCACTACTGTGGGGGGCCATTGTTGGAAGAGGGTGTGAGTGTGTGACTCATGAAAACATTTATGGCCCAGCTGAACTGAAGTTATGTTTTGTTTCCTAAAATCGATAGGTTATATTAGGATTCCTTCTTGCCCACCGATGTTATGGATTTATTGGTTTCATTGGGACACCAGATATAACAATCAAGAGTAATTCAGTTTGGGTATTTATCTATATACTCCATGAAGGAGCTCTGATTTAGAATGTATAAAGTATTCTGGGAGAAGAACCACGTGAACTTATAAAACAAAAACTGTAAGAAGTTTGCTAAATTAGTTAACTCTAATTACACAAATACACATTGCAAGCTACAAATCACATACGGTTTGGTTCATATGTTCATTTATACCTTTTTCTCCCTGAGAACAGATAAATGCTCTAGCCCTGCTGTGATCAAGCCAGTGAAGGGTGAGCCAATACTCGGAACCATGTGGATATTCTTTCTTCTTCATGAGAGTCTCGTGTAATTAGCAACCAGGGTCTACAAGCTCATCTTGAGGCCCTGCCATCTCTGTCCTGGAATCTAAATATCCTCATATCTGGACTTTTAATCTAAGTTAGAGAATTATCAGCTTCTCTATCAGAAATATTTCAGAGTATAGAATTATGTGAAAGATACCTTTAGTTCCAAAATTTGCTTTTTTCCAACTTGTACACTCTGAAAGTACTGACTGCCTTCACCCAGGAAATCCTCTTATGGCTATATGGGGCATACACACTATTTCTGTGACTCCACCACAGCACCACTGTGGGAAGCCACTGGTTTTTAAAGTCAGGAAAACAGATCCCAAGGGATCAGTTCATCCTGAAGTTTCATGAATTTCATCAATCAAGTGATACCCTCCCATTCCCATACCTGCCTTCCATCTTATCTGACCCACTGTTGGAAACAAACTTAATCTTACTGATCGAAGATGCTTCCAATATATGTGCAATCCTTGCTTTGGATTTTCTTGGGTGAAAATGGATGACACCAAAGAAGTAAATACACTGAGTGCTTTCTGAATGTATCCAAGCCAAGGTATTATTATAAACATGTCAATCCAAAATCAGAGATTATAGTAGTAGGAACAGAGGCATAGATGAGGTAAAGGAACCAGTCCTAACAAAAGCTCTGGAAGAGAGTGTGGAGAGCACGTTCAAAAGCTCCAAGATGAGACTGAGGTTTGAGACAGAATGAAGGCCAGTGTGGCAGTGTCCCATGAGGACAAGGGTGACATGAAGCAAGAAGAGGTGGTTGTGTTTGTTTCTTGGGGCTACCATCACAAATTACTGCAAACTGGGTGTCTTAAAACAAGAGAAATTTATCCTCTCCTAGTTCATGAGGCCAGAAATTAAAATCAAGATGTCAGCAGGGTTATTTCTTTTTTGTTGGCTCTGAGGGACAATCAGTTCTACGCCTCTCTCCTAGCTATTGGTGGCCTCTGGCAGTCCTCACTGCTCATCGGCTTATAGCTACATCACTCCAGACTCTGCCTCCATCCTCACATGGCCTTCACCCCTCTGTGTCTCCTCGATATTTCTGGGTCTCTTCTATTCTTATGAGAATACCAGTCATATCAGATTTGAGCCCATGTTTATGACTATATTATGCTAATATGACCTCATCTTAACATAACTAACTATATCTGCAAAAACCCCATTTCTCAATAAGGTCCGGTGCTAAGGTTCCAGGTGGGCATACATTTTGAAAGAACACTATTTACCACCCCAGTACAGTGGGCAATTGCCGGTCGTACAGGGCCTTGTAACCCATGGCATGAAACTTTTTTTTTTCCTTAAAAGCAATGTTAGATCTTTAGAAGCTTTTCAGCAGAGGAAAAGGCATAATTTATACATTTGTAAGATCATTATGCCCAGGATGTGAAGAAGGAGGTTTAGGTACAAAAGAAAAGGAGTACAAAACCCAGTTAGTTGACTATTGCAGTAATCAAGCTGAGAGCCAGAGTGGCTTGAGTTAGTGTGCTGGCATTTACCACCAAAGGACATGAACATTTTTGGGAACTATCTGAAAGATGAAATAGCATGTGTTGCTGATGGATTTGATGTGGTAGGGAGGGAAAGGGAGGGACCCTATATTTCTGCTTTGAGTAACTGGATGGAAGATGGTACCATTTATGACAACAGGGAAGAATGCCAGCCAGGGTGGGGATGGATAGGAATCAGTTCCATTCTGGACATATTACATTCGAGCTACACATTAGAATTTCAAGCAGAGATAACGTAAGGCAGTTGGAGCCTGAAGAGAGGTCAAGACTTGAACAATAAATTAGACAGCTATCAGCAAGTTGAGGGTGATTAAAGCCGTACTGGATGAGGTCATCTGGAGTTTGAGTGCAGAGAGAGGAGAGCCTGGGATGCATCCCAGGATGCACTCACACTTAGAGGCTACTTAGAGGAAGAGGAAGAGCCAGCAAGAGAAATTGTGGTAAAGTTACCATCGAGGTAGGAGGAAGTCCAGGAAGCCCCGGTATCCTAGTTCCTGCTGTTCACACTATGTGCATGGTAATATGGAAGTCTCATGTGCAAGATTGCTTTATTCATTCAAAATAGTCACTGTCTTTTCTACCAGTCCCTGCTCCAGACTGGCTCCCCCTGTGGGAGGCATATATGCCATGCAACAATGATGTAAGACCTGGCCATGTGACTGGCTGTGCCCAATGGATTATGAGCAGAAATGATGCATCAGGCAGCAAAACAGAAGTTTCAGAGCTGTTGCATTGTTCTGCCATTATTCTGGTCCTTCCACATCAAGAAAGATGCATCCCAGATAGTCCTTGCTCCCTCAGCACAAACCCCAAATGAAGAAGACATGAAGAATAAATCTATACTCAACCTTTAATGGGAAGAAGAAGAAATCTTTGTTTCTGTGAGTCACTGAGAGTTGGGGAATGCCCATTAACCAAAGCATAACCTAGAAAAAAGCTGAGGAAGCCTTCACATTTTATGTAGGAGATGTTCATGGCTCTGGAACCCACAGTATTGTGGACAGAATGGAAGCCTTCACATCAAACTTCTCTCACAGCAGACCCCAAATCTACCACTTACTAGCTTTGTGAACTCTAACAAATTAATTGACATCTCTAGGCTTTCATCTTGCCATCAGAAGAAAAGGGTACCTATCTTATAGAATCATTGTGAGGATTCAATGTGACAGTATTTGCAGAGCATTGGGTACAGTTCCAGCCTCCCTCTCACCAAAAGTTTTCCAAAATATATGTTCATTTCTTCTTTCTTCCTTCCTTCCTTCTCTTTTCTCTCTTTCTTTCTTTCTTTCTTTTCTTCCTTTCTTTTTCTTTCTTTCTTTCTTCCTTTCTTCTTTTTTTCTCCCCCTATCTTCCTTTCTTTCTTTCTTTTTTCTTTCTTTTCTTTTCTTCCTTCCTTTCTTTCTTTTTCTTTCTTTCTTTCTTTCTTTCTTTCTTTCTTTCTTTCTTTCTTTCTTTCTTTCTTTCTTTCTTATAATTTAGATTTGGAGTACAAGGTATTATTGTGTTGCTCAAACATCACTATGTCATTAAAACAGGGGAGGGACTAAACAAAATATCTATAGAGTCCAAGTCTGGGGAATGTCCTTGCACCAGAGTTGACTCCAAGGGGACAGCTGGTGCCTGAGAAATGGCAACCAGGACACTGTCAGTATGAGCCTTCATTCACACAATGGTCAGCCTCAAGGGATTCAATTCAAAAAATAACTCAGACCATCCTCATAATGGAAGCCAAGTAAGGATATCTCCTAGGGGCAGTACCATTCTTGTAACAGAGACAGTGGGAGGGTTTCTAGTCTCTGGGCTGTGTTTGAGAAAAGGAGTCTAGCACTCCTAAACCACATTATCCTTTTGAGGTAGCTATATACATACTTACTCTGCAAATGAAGAAACTAAGATGGAGACACTAAAGAACAGACTTAGAAATTGCACCTAATTTTATATGTTCTCCAAAGTCCATACTCTTTCCACTATACATATTGCTTCTCTAAAAAAAAATAAATTAAATAAATAAAAATAAAAATAAAATAAAATAAATGATAAGAAGGAAGAGATTTAGTCTTCTGACCTTAGCCCATAAAAGAAATGAAATGAGGAGGGAAAAATTGAAAACATATGAGCACACAAAAATTTGTACAAAAAATGTTCCTAGTAGCATTATTCCTAATAACCAGAAAGTGGAAACAGACAGACGACCACCAACAGATGGATGGATACACAGATTGAGGTATCTACATACAACGGACTATTATTCAGCCTTGAAAAGGAAGGGAATTCTGACATATGATCCCACATGGGTGAACTTTGAAACTATCATGCTAAGTGATAGAAGTCAAACACCAAGGCCACATACTATGAGATTTAATTTATATGTAATGCCCAGAATAGATGAATCCACAGAGACATAAGGTCGATTAGTCGCTGCCTGGGGAATGGATAAAAGTGAATGGGAGTGATAATGAGTACAGATTTATTCGGGGATGATGAGGAGAGTGCTCTGGAATTGATGGTGCTACAACCTTAAGAATGGCCCCAAAACTAGTGAATCAAGTACACTTCAAAACTATGAGTTTCGTGGTATACAAAGTATACTCAGTAAAAAGGAAAGGGAAGGCAAGAGGTACAGTTTGGGAGTGTGCTTCTGGTAACACGTGGGGCACCACAACCTGTAACTCACGGACTCAATTCTCAATCTGATTGGGGATCTCAGGTCTGGATCCCACAATCTCAGAAGAGGCTAAGGAGAGACAAATGGCCCTCGGTCCCGGAGTTCAGACTCTGAGGCGCTTGCCAGCAGAGCAGCAGTTTAGATGCTGCCTGGAGCCGCACAGGAGGGGTGGTCTATCCAGGTGAGATGCGTGTGGACCCCAGGAGGGTGATGTAGGTCACTGCCCTCAAAGTCCCCAGGTGTCCTGAGTGGGTACACTGGGAGTGCCTGTCAGCCTTCAGCCCCCTGGAAAGTAACCAAAGGTAAGGCCTCCTGGCCTGGGCATCAGTTAGTAGCTGAAAAGAGCTAAAGAGGAGGAGCCCAGGACCCACTTTCCAGGCATGGTTCGCCATTGTCTCATTGACCATGAACTTCTTCAATAACTGTCTCTGCCTGTGTGTTCCCTTGAGAACCAGTTCCCAGGAAGTCAGATGGGGATTGGTAATAATTTGCTTCTTCTCCCTTAAAGAAGGAAATCAGGCAGTGATGGGCAGAGAGCGCTCAGAAGGAAGCTGATAATATTCAATCTTGGCCACCACCACAGAGCAGAAAAAAAAAAAATGGAAATACCACCATCACAAATCACCAATGTACTTCCTATTACCATCATGCAGCATTTTGTAAAAACTTTGGATTTTCATGGTCTCAGTAATTTCGATTCCTGATAAAACATTTCTTATCCCCAGTTATCCCTAAGTAGGCACCAGAGCTTTGAGATACCCGAGCTTCTTAAAGCTTAGGGATTTTTTTTTTAACTCCTTTGAAAAATTGCTACTATAATTTTCCATTTATGAGTAGTACCACTGGCCATTAATAGTCCCCGAATCTTCACAAAAATTGAGTGCCCAGAGATGAAGAGAGAAATTTTCTTTAAATTTGATCCTCTCTCTTTTCTTAAAAAATCAGCTTCTAACTGAGATTGCACAACGGTCCTGTCCAGACGCATGTATTCTTTCTGTCAGTGACTTGACATCTTTCAGATTACAGTGCATTAAAATGTACCCAGAGAGCCTAAGGGGAAAAAAATAAATATGGGGTTTGTCTTGAACTCATAAAAAGGGTCATACAAAAAAGGAATTTAATAAAAATCATTACCACCTAAAAGCAGTGCCAAAATTTAATTATACATTTTCAACCCCCAAAGTAAATGCTTTAACATCTAAACCCATTGAAAAGCTGCCCTGCTTTATTCCTGCCATACCTACAGATTTTTTGTTTTGTTTTGTTTTGTTTTGTTGTTTTGTTTTGTTGGGTTTTTTTTAAGTAGTCTCATTTAATTCTTGAATGCATGACCACCTAGCACTGCAGGTAGAGAAAAATTTTCCTTTTTTGCTAAAACAGTCTCTATTCTCGAAGGCCCGTGGCAATCCATCAGTGTGATCTCTGGGGTAATTAGGCCCCTTTCCCCTCCGAGGCAGATGTTCTGGATGCTGCTGGCTCAAAGACAGCGGTGTCCGGGGCTGGGATTCTCAGCCATCAGGTTGTCCTCAGTCCCTTTGTGCCATGGCAATTTTTCAGAAGGGAAATTAGTCCCCCTGCCAGTTCTTATATTTTGTATAAGCCCAGATGTCACACTTTGCTAATGTCATACTAGACTGTAATATTTTTATAACATAGTGTAGAAAACCAAAGCAGAGCCAAATAGACACATTGCTGCCAGATGGTTGACCTTTATTTACTGATAAAAGTTTTTCAAATCATAAAACTTGAACTTATTAGAAATGAGCTGAGTTTTCAAGTTTCTGAGTGAGCCCAATGTTCTCTCCCATTGACAGCGGGAGAGGAGATGAGCTCATAAAAATACAGGGTGTGTAAAAATCCAGAAGTCTTCATGGCACTGGGACAGGGAGAGGTGGCTTGCTCCCAGGGAGATGGGTTTTCTGTGTGCAGTAATGACTGGAGTTATCTCCATGAAATGAACTATGGAGCAGATCTCTGCATGCTTGTGAGTTTAGGCACACAGCCACCTGCCTTCAAAGCATGAGGAGGCTGCTTATTGTCAACCCATGGCTTGTCTTCCTCCCATGTCTCTAGCATAAACAGGATGAAGTAGACTCTGGTGTTTCCCGGCCATGCCTTCAGCTTACCCCCAAAGCCATGGCTGTTCAGTAACGGAGTTCCTAATTGAATGTAATCATATTATAGTTACTTCAAAGAGAGGGCAATTACTCCTCCTTCGTATTTCCTTGTAGATTTATTTTCTTTAAAAATGTTTTCTGTCCTGACTCATGTATTATTTTTTTTCCTTTGTGATTGGCTCTAAATATGGCTAGGATTTTAATGGGTCCTTTTTCTATTCTAATTTTTCTTCCCCAGACAAATTATTCTTCCTACATATTTATTGATATTGGACTCTGAATGCTCCATGCATGCATCATGACCTTGAAAACAGAAATCCGCCTCTTTGTCATCAATAGCCAATTATTAGGCATTTGAATAACAATAAATGGCTTCGCCAGTATATTTATCTCCAGTCATGAAGTCCCCAGAACCTACTTTTAAATTTGTAACTTTTATATTTATTGATAATTTGCTGCCTCACTCATCTGAACTATATTACCTTTTTATTTCACTATTTTCAGTTAAACAATAATCACATTTTTGCACACTTCATAGACTTTTCAGCCAACCTAACTTTTTATCAAATCAAACCAAATATTCTGCCCTGCTCAAAGATTTTCCGACTCAGCTATATTTAGAAATCTATCCATCTGTTTTTCCTCCTCATTTCCCCTCTAAAAAGTAGGGTCTTATAAACTCAATTTTAATTATTGGTAGCCCTCCCTGTACTGCAAAATGACCACTCCAGCTAGCTAGCTTGAAACCCCCCATCCAGTAGGAGTATCTAAGTGGTTAAGCATTGTGTCTCAAGATTTTTCAGACGAAAACATCACTGGGAGGGTTAATATATTTGGACTTACCATCAGATACTTGGGTTCAACTCCATGCTCTGCATCTTTGTATGCACATGATTAATGTTCAACATCTCACTTCAGTGCTCTATGCTTCTGCAAGATGAAGATGTCAGTAACTGGTCGCTATTGTCTGGATTCTTGTGTATGCCAAAGAACACACACACACACACACGAAAGTGATTGTAAGCTGAAAATCATAAAATATACTATCAACATCAATACATAGCATCCTGCGCATAAGAGTTTATTCTCTTAGAGAAGAGAAAGCACAGACAATGGGATACAACTCTGGAAAGGTGAGCTAGGGAGCAAAGAGAGAGGGGGAAGGTGATCACATGACACGCTGGGTGGAGGAATACGCCCCTGGAAGGTCACCCACAAGACGGTATGAGCAACAAGGGGCAGCGAGAGAGAATTCACAGAACTCCCAAGGAAAGGAAGGCCACGAGAAAGGGCGGTGTGGGCACTACACACAGATTCTCCACTTGAGGATTTTTGCTTCAGCCAGACCCTCTGGCCTTTGGCCTGCTCGACTTCTGTCTGCACCAAAGGACGATCCCCGGTTTTACTGTCTGCCCATACTCGAGGACCTAGAGAGCCTCAGCTCATTTTTCTCCTATGCCTTACAACGAGGACAGACTCAGTAAAACATGCCTGGAATTGTGCCTTGAATCGAGTGAGAGCACAATCATTGTGGCAGAACAAATAGATAAGAGGAAACGAAATCTGGGTTCTAGACCAATATGAACGTAAGGGGTTCTGTCACCACCCACGGGCCTCTTCCCTGAAGACAAAAAAGAAAAAACTGAAGGTAAGAAGATTTCCTCTATTGTGGGTGAGCAGCAGAGAACTCACACATCTTCCCTTTCTCTCTCTACTTTTTCATGATGGTATGGAGGACAGAAGTACAAAGCTCCTGTATATATACTGTATATATATATACAAAGCATATATATTCAAAATTTAAAAAAAAAAGAAAAAGAAAAAGAACAACTAGCAGAGATTGATTTAGCAAATCCCTTTCATCCAAGGCCTACCTGTTTTCTTCCATCAAGTATCCTATCAAGTCAATTGGCCAGATATCCCCCGGCGAATTATAGTAGAAACCTTCCCAGTGAGTTATTTTAAGCAATATCTTTTGGGAGATAAATAAGTCACAGTGGGAGCGCCGGCAGCGGCCGCGACCTGGGCCATCTGCCTGGGCATCGGCCATGCCTCAGGTTTATCTTCAGCTTCTTGTTCTATTACCTTAGCACTCGAAAGCAGGCTTTTCTCATTTGTTTTGTAATCTGTTATTCGGGTAATTTCTCTTCCCCTCGTGTATCTCTAAAGACATTTCCCCAGTTCCAAGGACTGATTTCTTTCCTAAATTGCCTTGCTTTGTTTTTCTCCCTTACTGCCTCTCCTCTATCTTTCCCAAATATTTCTCCCACCAAACTGTTCTCCTCACCATTTAATCATCTGCCCCGCCCTTGGGTGTCTTCATTCTTCTCTACATTTTCTCCTTTCCAAAGGAACCTGCCACCGCTGAGAAACTCTTAAATTCCCATGCCACAGTATCGACAATTTTTTTTCTTGGTGGGGAATAATTTTTCCCCAATTCAATTTGCCGTATATTTTCTCCTATAAGTGAATTCTCATGGCATATGGAATGGATATTATCTCCCCCTTTCTACAGAAAGACTCCAAATACTTTGTATCATATGTGATTTTTATTTTGGCAAGCCCTGCTGGGGCCAGCTTTTCCTGTAATGCAGCAAAGTCCCCTCAGATCATTAATCTTGTAGTGCCCAGAAATGGAGATAATGCTCAGACGTCTTTTCTCATGTGTCCGTGTATATGTGTGGTGCGACACAGATCTCACAAACCTCTTGTCTGTCCTCCTACTTCTTTTCATGATAATCTCTAAGCGGAACCTGAAGTCATCCACCAGCCTAGTGGTTAGGAGGAAAGATCGTGGGTTCTAGTCCTGGCTGTGCCCAGAGACACCTGTGGCCTCTTTATTGTGGTGCAATGGTAAAGGAGAGTGGAGAAAAAATACACATCAATGTGACCTTCTTTCTCTCCCAGCCGTAGGAAATGAAGCCAACTCAAAGCCATCCCAGCATTGATGACTCCTGTTGACATCATTTCCGTGCTGAAACAGTCATATGGCTGGTAAACCTCCACCATTCGTAGAACTAATCCATGCCATGCACACTGAATCTATCTTTAATTGTGCACTATCTCTAATTTATCCTTCTCTGTGGTTCCCATACAATTCACACAGATTGTTTCAACTCTTATTTCCTAAAACTCTGAGTTGTTTGCATTATTAGTTTCTCCTCGGTCTTCCCAAACTCTGGTCCTCTAATGAGTGAATGGAAATCTCTCTCTCGAGACTGATCAGCTCCAACCCCCTAATCTGGGCTTTCTTTAGCCAACCACAGGTCTTCAACAAGTTATGTAAATATTGGTGAATTTGGATTTGGAATTGGATTTTGGATTTTTCCTTCTCCCTCTCACATATTTCATTTTTATTTTCATTAGTTATAAAGATTCTTCATTTCCTCTCCTGTCAGTCTTTCTCATGTCATTTACTTATCCATGTTCCACTCCTACAGGCAAACAAGAAGTATCGTCTCTAAGTTCCAAGGGTTTATTATTGTATCTGAGGAGAGGAGATGTTAACATACAGAATTAAACATGGCAGGTCCTCTTTTATAAATACCAAATGGTCAAGGTGATAAGCTCTACAAGTTACAGAGAAGCTTCACCGCAGGATGGTATAGATGCAGTCAGGAGAACACCAGGGGGTATGGACAGGTGTGCAGGGAAAAGTGTGTCTAAAAACATAAACGGGATCACTGAAGTCATGTTCAGGGATCAGTTACGATAGTGATGGGTCCAGTTCAGCATTACCCAGGAGTTTATGGGGAAAACCCCTAAGGTAAATATGATAGGCAAACTAAGTCCTGATTGCGTTGAGCCCATTTGTGTATCTGGAACTTTATTTTGGTAGCATTAGAGAGACTTGGAGAATTTTTAGGGGGAAAATAGCAGAACCAAAGCAGCATTTGGGGTGTAAATCAAAGATCTGCGTGAGTGGTGTCTACAGGAGGAGGCAGGCATCTGCTGTAGAAGTCAGGTATAAAGCTATCAGGGACAGATGTGAAGGAATGGCCATGTGAGGAAACCACCTGTTGGATAGTTAGCAGAGCACCAGGAACAATGGCACAGATATAGTTTCTTTCTCTTTGTTTGTCCTCTCTTCAAACTTGGAAAGTAGTATAGCCACAGGAAATATTTATTAAATTATTACACAAACCAGGAACTATGCTAAGGACTTTGTACATGTTAACTAATTTATTACCCATAACAAACCATTTGAAGATAAGAAAACTGAGACCTGGAGAGGTCAACTAACTTGCCTGAACTCTCCCACTCATATTCTTCAGGCAGTTTAGCTTCAGAGTCTGTGTTCTGAGCCCTCTCCTGCACCATCTCTCATAGCCTGGAAATCCCACAAACTCGGGTTTCCCAAACACACCAGGTTAACTAATGTCCACCTCCGCCCTGATATCATGCTAATAGAATGTGGAAGTTAGTTCAAGCCTCAGCACCTATCTATAAAACAAGAAGACAATAGATCCCACCTTCAAGAGTTATTGTAAAGATGAAATGATCCAGGGACGCCTGGGTGGCTCTGTCAGTTAAGCATCTCCCTGCGGCTCAGGTCATGATCCCAGGGTCCTGAGATCAAGCCCCGCATTGGGCTCCTTGCTCAGCAGGAAGCCTGCTTCTCTCTCTCCCACTCCTGCTGCTTGTGCTCTCTCTCTCTTTCTCCGTGTGTGTGTGTGTGTGTGTAAAATAAATAAATAAAATCTAAAAAAAAAAAAAGATGAAATAATCCATCTCAAGCACTTTACTGTATCTGGTGAACTTTCTTTCCATACTAATAATAGGTCTTAAGGTTCTGGACAAATCCAGCTTGACACCATTCCCTCTGGACTGCCCTCTCTTCCAAGTGAACTCCTCAATGTCACCTAACTTCTATTCTGACTGTAAGCTGTCTGAGTAAACCTCTTGCTGGCACAAAGGTCACAAATTGTAAGGTGCTTCTGTGCCTGTTGTCCCCCACCTGGAGCAGTGAGGTAAGAGAGAGCCCCCCTAGGTAAGTCATACAGGGCATACAGGGACCTGCGTCAGTGGTCCTTGTGAGGCTGTCCCGTGTGTTTCAGGCACCCTCAGGAAGAAGATGCAGTTTCCCCCACGTGTACACCCCCTGTCTACACTGAAGGACGATCCAGTTTCTTACTCGGTTGACATAATCTTCCAGTGTCTTATAACTATAGGCGTATGTCGTCTTTAGCAAGCATTTCATTTGTAAATAACACGTATGCAGTCTTATCTTGCTGCTGCATCACGGGTTTTGGATGATGTTCGGGCAGTGGTTTTCATTTTCTTCTCCAGAAATTCCCTTCACAAATAAATCATAGTTTGCTGCTCCTGAAATGGACACCACGAGCTTTCATGCCTGGCGTCCCTGACTGCTCAGGGCTCAGATGTCTCTGTCATCTCCATCAGCTTCCTCATCAACGCGCTCCTGACACAAATTACTTTCTAGACCTCTCATCTAGATCTTCCCTAAACATAGATGTTTCTTGAAAAAAGACAAGCCCTTCTTCTGAGTACTCTGAGAATCTGAGTACACCGTCCATCCTTTCTACAGCAAATCAAACATTTTCACTTCCTTCATCAAGTGTGTGGTTTCCTCTCTTAAAAATATAAAACCTTTGCTCCTTCCACCATTTTTTTCAACACTTTCTTCTCTTATTCTGCTCTCTTTCTGTTGAAATGAAGACTTTTAAATTTTGATTATAGCTTTTCTTCTCTTGATCTCACTGCTGATCTTCTCTCATGCCTCAGAGGACCCCACGTGCACCCTCCCTCCGTCTCTTCCCTGACAGGGAAATTTACATAATGACAAGAAGACTCCCTTGATCGCCCTCTGTGGCGCCCTATGGTAGGCACACAAGAGCCACGTCTTCCTTCCAATAATCATTTGTGATCAGGGAGGGAACTGCTTTTGAAACCGCTTTACAGATTATAAAAGTAAGATACTGAAGAGTTCATTAATTTTCCTGAGATTAAAAATTAAATCAAATGTGGAGCATAATTCTCGGAGGCTCGAATGAGCTGTTGTTGTCTCTCTGCTCTCTTGATCCCGGGTGCAAAAGGGAGCAAGCCTTCACTGCAGCTCTCTGCAATGTCATATTCCACTTAAAACAGACATCTGCAATCTTATAATTTTTCAGTAAGAATCTAAATTTTTCTTTCAGTGTAACAGCTATTAATTTATATTTCAAGTAACATGAGGAACGCTCAAGGTACACGCAATATTGTCAGATCTGCTCTCAACGACACTCTGTTCTAGGCCTGTTTGTACTAGGAGCTTGCTGGATGGCCACAGGAAGTCACTTAACTCAGATAAGTCTCAATTTCCTCATTCATAAAATAAATGGGCTCTATTTTCCCTAAGGTCTCTTCCAGGTCTAACTGTTTTTAATCTGTGCCGTAAGATAGAAACAGTCATTGCCAACTTTCTCAGTATTCTAGCTATGTCCCCTGAGATCTCACATGCTGGGAGAATTTCATCTGTAAAATCCGAGGCATAAAAGTGTATAAGTGAAATATGAAAGGCTTATTAAACAAGCCATACCATTTAAACTGGGGTATGACAAGTGCAGCTTCCCCTAATAAAGTGATCCAGCTTCCTAATCCAGGGAGAATACAAAGGGAGACTGGCAATACAGATGTCAGGGATGTTCTGTACTATATCAGTGCATTTATATGTCACTTTTCAGTTAAAATTACAATTTTTTGACAACCTACATCCTTCTTGCTACAATCAGAGGCAATAATCACACCGACTTCTCTTTTTCATAAACGGTTCTTGCAGCACTGTGAGCTCAAATCATAACTCTGAGGAGTTCAGTTTCTTCTGGAGAGTGGGGCCACTGCTTTCTTCAGAAGACATGGATTTCTAGCAACAAATAAATCAGAATTTTAATCCATATGGGCACTGTGTATGACTAGATCCATTGCGCTATTGTCAATGCAACACATGAAAGCTGGTCCTGAGATTTAGTTTCTCTAGAAGTTTTATAGAAAATAGTCTTCAAATGAATGACATGTTAAAAAGCAATCCTTTCCATGAATCATGTACGTCTTAGTTGGGGTGTTTGCAAGGCAGAACCTGATTCGTTGGTTCAGGGCAGGGACCGAGATTGGGATGACAAACCATGTGGGTTTCCCCACAACTAACGTGTCTCCTAGGACAAGGGGCTTTCAGTGCTGGAAGTGGGAAAGTCCAGAGCAAACCACTATGAAATACTCACCCTACCTGAGATTCTTTGCCTCCATCAAGCCCAAGGAAATGCTTCAGATATGAGCAGGAGTCAAGTAGAGTTTCCAGAACATGTGGTCTGCGTGGCTGGTTGAAAGTCTTCTCTCTCCCTTGTTACTTGCATGATTTTGTGCAAGTTTTGGGGAACTTCCCAAACCTCAAATCCTCAACTAAAAATTGGGATAGTAATAAATGCCCTCTTCACAGGGGTGTGAGCTTTAGAAAACATGAAGACTATGAAGTCCCTGATCAATCAGAAATTCTCAATGATTGTTAGCTTTTGATATAATCATTATCATAATCTTTCTCCTATAAAATATCAGTTAAATGAATATCACTATAGTACACAGCTGTAAATGAAACTTGATTAGATATGATCTTGATATTTGGTTGACTTGAAACAAGATTTTATTTCACTTGTATCAAGTCTTCGAGAAAATATGTCTTTAGAAAGTCAAGTGCATATGGAAAAATAACTAATGTGTGCTCTATTTCATGCTTTAAAAACAAAATGCTGCATCTGAATCAAGTTCAATGTATCATAATAATTGGCTCACCATTCAACACTGAGTCCGTTCAAGAGAGGGAAATTTCAATTTAATTGTGTCAATTCATAAGTATAATAATTAAAGGAGAATAAAATCAAAATCCTATTTAGTCAATGTTTAAGTGAAACAACATAGTAAACTTCCTTGGAATTCATTTTTTTTAAATACAGTTTTCGGGAGATAATTCCTCAGTTTGGATATTAAAATCATGTATCCCCTAAGACCATGGTAGTCCCAATAAGATATTAGGACTCATTGTTTGGGCCCAAGATGAGAAAGGCTTTTGGCAGGAGACAATCATCTGAAAAGAAAGGGGCAGAAGTGAAGGTCCCTGATAAGTAAAAACTGATGGGATTGGAAACATGACATGACTGACAAAGCACAGGGCACTGGGTGAGGGTGAAGGCAACCCCGGGGTTCTAAGTTTTGTATTCTAAGTATTAAAAAATACAAAAAAAAAAGTATTCCAAAATCTCTTAAAAGGATGATTTGAATCTGAATCAACTGTTAATTATCTTAGTATCATTAGTCATATATATATATATATATATACTTTTTTTTTTTAAGAGAGGGAGAGAGAGTGCATGACCTGGGGGCAGGGAAGGGCAGAGGGAGAGGGAAAGAGAGAATCTTAAGCAGGCTCCATGCCCAGCACAGAGCCCAACCCAGGGCTCCATCTCATGACCCTGGGTTCATGACCTGAGCTGAAATCAAGAGTCGGACGCTTAACCAATGGAGCCACCCAGGCACCCCTAGTCATATTTCTAATTTCCTATTACACTTCCCATCTAGTTCACCTTTAGAAAAGAATCTGCATATGGAAAAAAATTGGAAGCTGATGACCATTAATGTGGGCTTCTCTTCCTTCTTCTGACTACTTCTAGGGATTGCTTTCTACTGTGTTGCCTAGTCTTTGAATATCAGAGTCAGAAATCAAATTGTGAACATACTGAACAGGTTTATGATTATTAAGTCATGCGATATGACCTGAACTACTGTTCACTCACTCCCTCCCTGGTCCTATAGGACCATGGCTTCTCACGATTTGGACATGGCTTATCATCAAATCAATCAGCAAGCCAACTGGCACAGAATAATTTATTTCATTTTAGTTGCTGTTTACTAGCCTGGGAATATGTAGCTTTTCAGTGATGTTGAAGATAGTGTTTTTTATAATAAAAAATATTTAACCATGTATTCCTACTTTCATATGACAAAAGAGAATAATAAGGAAACCAAGACATTTGTGGGAGGGCTGGTACTAGAACTTAGTTCATCTAACTCCTGTTCTTAGCCCGTCTCTCTTGTGCCAATATTGACAGAGAATAAAGAAGAAAAATTGCATCAATTCTTGGGCATCGATCACCTACTTTGCCATTTGTCAATGCTTTTAAAAGAAGTAAATGCTCCATCCTTGCCAAGTCGTTTTGTAGATACTCATTTCATCTTTTTTCTTTATTGATTCAGTTCACATTTTTCCAAACTTCTTAACTCCCCATGAATTTTGTTGAGCAATTGCATGTTCAAGGACGTCCATTAAATGTAGAGCAGAGTCACCATGAAGGAAACTCACTGCTGGGGGCCCAGATGAAGAATGAATACATCATATCACATGAAGCACATTCATGATGTAAGTGTGATCTATAAACATCTTACATCATATTCAAGCATCTTGAATGTGGTCATAAATTGATTGCTGATTTGAATATCTGATTTTCTAGGTTCCTGTGTATTTAGGTATTGACAATCTAATAATGGTGAATTTATTCTCTAAGTAACACACTCCTTGAATAAATAAAGTTATGTACATGTGCCTTCCTTCAGTGTCCTATAATCCTCCATAAGCCCTGGGCCACCTATAGTAAGAAACTTCCTATCTTACAGAACTACTTTTAAAAAAATCCCTAAGGCTTGCAAAACAGTTCCATCTGACCTTTATTTGAAAACCCACCATCATCCTTCCTACCCCCTACACTTGGAAACTGGTTTTCAACCATCTCCCAGGTGCCTAAGACAAGTTACACATGTGCACACAGAAAATTATATGTTCTTTTTCAAAAGCTGGCTTGGGAGAGGGGGAGCTCTGTGACTGTTATCTACAGATGTTTTATTTGAACAGATATTATGAAGGGATTTTAATTGTGCTTTCAGATGTAAAACACCCACCAAGGAGTAGCCCTAATAGACCTGTAGAAACTCAATAAAATAAATCAATAGCATATGTCCTTGAAGACTATTACGCTTTCTAACATTTTGATCAATACTGACATTTGACCTGCAAAATTTGTCATATACTGATTTTTTTAAAGAATTTGCTGATATAAGTGCAACTATGTACAAGAAAACTTATGAAGGAAAACTTTATTCCCCAAGGCTCTTGCCAATATTTTTCTGATACGTCACCACGTTACCACCTCTCTCTTGCTAATGCAGCTCTTGTTGCAGGAAATTAGAATGATTCTTTATGTCAGATCTGCATCTCTGTCTGAATCTCAAATATCCACATCATTCAGTCACCAACCGGGTCAGTATATTAGCTCACTGCTTGCAAGTCTTCGAATGAGAAGGGCACTAACCATAAGACTAAGTCCAAGCTCTCTAGAAAACACAGCACAGTGAGATAGAGCTGAATCGTTCCATAGGTCAAGTTCACAGCACCACAGTGAGCGACCAAGAAGGGCATGATCAGGTCTCTAATAGGCCATTGGGAGTAGCAGAATCAATCTGATGTTGACACTTTTGTCCTTCCTGAAGCTGCAGTGTTTGTCCAGCTTTCACTGAAATACATAGACTCTAAACTTTATTATTGTGGGTTACTTCTGACATAAAAGAACACTAAAATTTTATTTTTGAGAAACATCAGAAATGCCAAGAAAACTAGCCAAACTAAGAGGCAAGATGACAAGGTAACCTAAAGACCTAAGATTTGGGGGGAAATTTTGCTAAAGAGGAAAGAATTGGATAAATTACACCACCATGGTCTGGCCGTGCCAATAGTCAAACATGACAAATTCAAGACAAAGAATAGAATACATTCAAAACAGATGGGAAAGAGAGACAGAGGCAATGACTGGACTTTTGGGTATACATGGGGCTCATACACAGAAAAATAAACTAACATTTATTGAAAGCTTACTAGGTGCCAGGTCTTTACAACCTGTGAGGGAAGCAATCTCAACCCTCTTCCCACTGGAGAAACCCGAGGTTCAGATAAATTAACTTTCCAGGGTTGCCCAGCTCTGAACTGGAGAAGCTGAGATTCGAGCCCAGGCCCACCTCATTCTAAGGTCCTCACCATTTCTCCCACACCATCTGCTTCTCTCCCGTGTTGTCTTACTGACCAAATCTCCGAAATGCTAATGTTCAGCATCTCTTGCCCTTTGATGTACTTTTTCAACTTTTGCCCCATTCTATGTTCTATGTAGAATATGGAAGAGAATGCTAAGCAGGCTCTCACAATTTCCCTTTTTGAAACCATGCTGCTCCTCTTTTAAGACTCAGCTTCTATTCGCTGGTAGTGGGAGAGTGACAAGTATCCAGGGAATAGAGCTGCGGAGACTCACACAAAAGCAATGGGTGCTAGCAAGATTTTTGAGGGAACCGTATGTGGTGATAAACTTTCTAAGCAAAAGGATAGAGACAAAATCCAGCAGGGTCGTCACCTCTGAAGAAAAGCAGAAAGGTGTGATCAGTGATGAAAACTCAGGTAGATCCAATGTCATTTTGTCCTGTTTTAGGGCTTAAGTACATGGACAGCTGAAAGATATAGAATCTATTATGAGACTTTGTAAATGATATATTATGTTCATATACTACTTTGTTGTTTCATATGTTACATTAAAAATAAAAAAGGGAATTGGCCCAAGCCCAGAGCAGCAGGGAGGCCAGGCACTCTCCACACAACCAAGGTCCTAAGGAAGACCTTGCCTCCCCCTCCTCTCCCAGAACAAAGCCAATGTACCAACTATCCCTTGGCTGGTCCAAGGCATGCTCTGTAGGCTGATGGTTGAGAGCTGAATGCAAGGGAATAGCATACCATGAAGCAACGCTGACTGTCTAAGCACTAATTGCAGCTCAGTCCCAACTGGACAAGTGGTGCGAGGCTCTCCAGCTCTCTGTCCTGTGCCCTGCTCTATCCTCCCAGTGGGAAAACAAAATCTTTACCCCAGTCAGTCAAGGGTGGAATGCCAACATATTTGGTTGGATCTTTGACCATACTGGCTGGTAACATTTTAAAAATAAAGTAAAACAAACAGCCCTCATTCTTTTAAATTACATGTGCTACATTCTTCCCTGTGCCTAAGAAGTTGAAAAGTAGCATGCTTTTCCCTTTCAGCACTTACAGCAGTGGTAATTTTGCATTTATTTGTCTGAATGTGTGGCTAATGTCTACCTCCCCCCAGGAGACTGTAAGTGTTTTGAGGGAAGCCTCTGCCAGTTCAGGACAGGTTCCCAACACCCCGTATAGATCGTAGAACAATTTAAGCATTCAAGAATGAGTGACTGAGTGAATACGTAAATGAACAAAGGTGTTAGGGTAGGAAATCTGTATCTTATATGTCCACTGCTGTTACTTCGTAAGGATAAGACAAGAAATACGTTAATAAGCACAACTACCAATGGACTTCAGTCATCAAATCAATGCATCAGCTAAATAACAAATTCTCTAGTCTAGTCTCCTGCCAAAACTCCAGATATTGGGGTATTACCAATAAGATACAACTTCATAATCATATTGTGAATATTTTCCTGCTATCAACTGACTGATATAAAATAGCTGGAAACAAGTTTCTAGATAGTAATACAGAGTAAAATTATTCAAATATGCCTGTAATTTATATGCCCGTTCTCTTAAAAAAAAAAAAACTGAGACTGATTGGCTCACTTGGTTAGATGTCTGACTCTTGGTCTCAGCTTAAGTCTTGATCTCAGGGTTAGTGAGTTCAAGCCTTACCTACTTAAAAAAAAGTTGATTGTAGGGAAATTAATCTCAAAAATACATATGTGTCTGGTATATATACGTGTGTGTATATATATATATAATCTAGTAAGTATATAATATATATATGTACATAATCTAATACTAATAAGTATCTTTCATGTACTTTGCAAGGTATTAAAGCATTAGTTATATACTTATTATATACTTGACTGCCTGCCATATTTTGTTTTTAAGTATCTATACATAATGGAAAGAGATTGCTGCATGATTATGAAAAAAAATTCTTTTCCTGAATATCCATTAAGAAAATTATCATTTCTTTTGTATCCAACACAAACAACTATAGATACAACCCAGATTTTACCAATAAATGTTGACCATCATTTTTGGATAATATATAGGTATAAACACCTAATACAAAGTAAGACAATATGGAGAAAATGTAGCATTTCATAAAGAATGAGTACAGAGTGACAATTTTTATTTTTAGAATTAATTAAAATTAGTTATAATTATGTAAATATAATTATAATTTAAGTAGCATAAAGTGGAAATGAGAACATACCAGAGGTAGCTACCATGGGAACAAGGTCAGGAACTGAGAGTCAGGAAACCAAGACAAGGCTGGAACTTTGGTGCTGGACTTAGGAAGTGATTGGCCTCTTCATCAAGAGGGTGTTAAGCCATCTCCAGGGTTCCAGGATGGAGAAAGCCTCTGGATTATGGGGAAAAGTGAAGAAAAGTCCTACATCTGTTCCAGGAAATTGGGCCTGATCCGGAATTCACCAACCAACGACCTCACTCATGATCATGTTAAAACAAGAAATCATACAAAGAAACACCATAGTCAGGCTTCTAGATACACCCTAATGATAACTCACTTTCAATGAGAGGAGCTGGTAAGAAAATCAGCCAACCGTCTTCCACAAAAAATATTCCTTCACCTCTTCTTACTCATTTCATTAGAATCATCTATATTTTGAGGAGCTTAACGAAGTTGAAATTTTAAAACTAAACTTCACAAGTTACAAATGGCCACATATTGTATGAAATGTCCATATTAGGCAAATCCATGGAGAAAGAAAGTAGATTTGTGATACCCAGGACTGGGGAGGTGGGGAGTTGACAGGAAATGGGGAGTCACTGCTAATGGGTATGGGATTCTTTTCTGAGGTGATGAAAATGTTCTAAAATTGATTGTGGTGACAGTTGTACAACTCTACGAGTTTACTAAAAGTCATTGAATTATTCACTTTTAAATGGATGATTTATAGGGTATATGAATTATATCTCAATAAAACTATTTATAAAAAAACAAAACCTAAGATTTTAAAGCCAATTGAAAGTCACAGTGTCATTCATATTTTTCAGCACATAGAAATTATCTATTAGAGGGCCTGAGTGGCTCAGTCAGCTAAACGTCTGCCTTTGGCTCAGGTCATGATCTCAGAGTCATGGGATCAAGTCCCATGTCAGGCTCCCTGCTCAGTGGAGTCTGCTTCTCCCTCTCTCTCTGCCCATCCCCCTGCTTGTGCTCTCCCTGTTGCTCTTGTGCGCGCTCTCAAATAAATAAATAAAATCTTAAAAAAAAAAAAGAAATCATCTGTTAGAGGGTTATTTTTAAAATTGCTTATAAAAGCATACTGATTTAATAGGAATTGGATAAACAATCTATTATCCACTCCTACTAGAAAGGGTGCAAGGACAAGGATGGTGATTTAACACAGGGATCTTTAAATATTCAGCTGGAATTCAAGAAAGCCTTGATACACTTTCTCAGCAAAGATTTTAAAGATTGAACAAATGTCCACATCCCTAGAGGGGCTTGAACAAAGCCCTGTATAAAGGCCTGTGTGGTGCTTAATTTTATGGGTCAAACTGTCCTAGGCTACGGTACTCAGTGGTTCGGTCAAACCAATCTAGATGCTGGTGTGAATGTATTTTTTAATATGTGATTAACATGTAAATCAATATACTCCAAATAAAGCAGATTATTCTTCATAATGTGGGTGGGCCTCATTCAATCAGTTTAAAGCCTTAAAAGACTTAGGTTTCCAAGACTGCAACGGAAAAGCCTTGCCTGAGTTTCCCAGGCTGCTGTCCTGAGGAATTCTGGGTTAAAGCTGAATTATCAACTCTTCCCTTAATTTCCAGCTTGCCATTTTACCCTACAAATATAACACTTGTCAGCCCCCACGGTCATGTGAGCCAGTTCCTTAAAACTCTGTCTATCTATCTATCTATCATCTATCTATCTATCATCTCTATCTCTTTAGAATGCTAACTATGCAACCTGCATCAGGAGTTGCCTCTTATTCATTCCCGATGAAACAACATAATAATAAAATCAAAAATGTGGAAATTCCACCCGGATATTTAGACTTTGAATTTTCAAAGCCCAAGCTGAACTGATATTGACACTGGTCAGGCTAATTATTTTATGGGTTGAGACTAGACACCACAAAGCCTATACGAGTATGTCTTGTGACACACTCCTTCCTTACCTCATAAGATAACATGTGTGCCCTCTCTCTGCCCACCTATACATTGCTGGTGGCAACCTCTATGCAGGGAGGACAAGAAAAAAACAACAATGGAGTATATGATGCATCAGGAATATTTATGTGTGTCATATGACTTAAGTGCACAGGGAGTTATGTAAAGGTGAAAGCAAAAGAATGATTCCCTGAATTCCTCCTATATTACTGCATGTAAGGTTTAAGATTGTGTAAATAATTAATGTGCAAAGGGGAATATCTAATATAATGATTTCATGGGGTCAATCTTCACAGCATTCACATTATTATTTTCATCAGTGGACAGGGTCTTGGGCCAGGATAAGACTCCTACTCGTGAATTCCCTGATACTGCTTCACTGCAGTGCTGTAGGGTAGGATTTGTAGTCATTAGGAATCTATGACACCTTTAGGAATAAAGGAGAGTTTTTTTTATTAGGCAGTCCTGTGCAAGTTTTGTTTCTCGAAGACATGGACATGCCAACAGTAATGAAGCAAAACTGAAAAGAAAAGAAAAAAAGCTTTTAGCAAAGAACCAAGACATCGCTTAGTGTTAAGCAAAGCAAGGAGAGAATTGGAATGGACAAATGATTAAGGGGAGAGATTAAGGGAACCTCCACTGAGAGTTTCCATTTTTATTGCTATGATTTTGTTTTTGTAAAAGGAAAGGAATGGGATTAAGAATTAGGAAATTATGAGAAGAATCACTAATCTAGATCCCTGGAGCAAAGATGCATAGATTTTCTTCTTCAGTTAATTGCACTCCTATTTTTTAATACTGAGAGGATGGTGTCTCTTCTCTTGCAATAACAAGGAGTGCTCAAGGACAAAGATGATGTAATGATATCACAGTGTGAACAGGCTCATATAGTTGCAGATGAGGTCAGTGATACCTGGGTCCCATCCACCAAAGCAAGAGCCACCCAACGTTCATCCACAAGCACGAGCAGTCCAATGAGCTCCTGCAAAATGAAATTCCAAGTATTCAACCACTAGGCATTATTTTACTGGCTTCACTTAAGATCCTAGAGTTTTCTTTTCTTTTTTTAAAGATTTTATTTATTTATTTATCTATTTATTTTAAAGAGAGAGAAACCTCCAGCAGGCGGAGAAACAGAGGGAGAGAATTTCAGGGAGACGCCATGCTAAGCGTGGAGCCCAGTGCTTGATCCCAGGACCCTGGAGATCAGGACCTGAGCCAAAATCAAGAGTCAGACACTTAACTGATTGAACCACCCAGGCACCCCTAGATCCTATAGTTTTCTGATCAATGTAAATTAAGACATAAAAGTGTTATTTAGTTGAGTTAAAAAATGAAACCAGAGTTACTGTCAAACGTGATTCTATATATGTGAGAATAATAAAAACTAAAGTCAAAGCACACACAAGATAAGTGTCTCTGACTCAGCTCCCAAGTCATCAGAGTCTACAGAGGAAATCTTTCACCACAACCTCTGGGACAGAATTAGTATGGATTTCAGGTCATTGCAACAGTTAGAATCCAGAAATCATGCTTTCTTGGGGGGTGATATCAATTTTTAACCCTCAGTTTTATATACTTTACAACAGTAAAAAATAATTTATTTCTTTTGTTCAGATTCAGAGACATCTGTAACAGGGAGGAAACAACACTATTGAAAGGAAGAAAGAGAGAGGGAGACAGAGGAGTGGGGGGAGGGAGGAAGGGAAGAGGGGAAGGAGGGGGAGGAACCATGCTTCTAGGAGAGAAGATACATTCAGAAGCCAAAGTCCTGTTCTGAGAATTGTGGGCATGGGCATGACCTCTCAAACCACCGCATTTGGACACCAAGGGAAAAGATGACAGAGACAAAGACCATAGGGGGCAGACCTCACACAAGTGCTAATACAGGTTTCATGAAGACTGAACATTGGATGGGACCTTAGGGCAGCTACCTTCCTCTTTTCTTTTCTTTTTTTTTTTTAAGATTTTATTTATTTGACAGAGAGAGAGAGAGAGCACAAGCAGGGGGAGCAGCAGAGGGAGAGGGAGCAGGGAGACCGATGCAGGGCTCGATCCCAGGACGCTGGGATCATGACCTGAGCTGAAGGCAGATGCTTAACGGACTGAGCCACCCAGGCACCCCTACCTTCCTCGTTTCAACTGGACTCCTTCTTTAAGTTATTACCTGGCTGCTCTGGGAGCAGAACCTTATTCCCACATATAAACAATATTTAAATTTTGACTAATTATAGCAGGAAGAATGCAATTGGAATTATAACATGGATTTTTAATTAATTTTTTTCTGAATATAAAAACAGTAAATGAAGATCTGCACTGAGAAAGGGCTTCACCATTGGGCTCACACATTGGGGTGTGTGTGTGTGTGTGTGTGTATTTGAAGAATTTGATGGGACACTTGTTTCTTCAGGTCTGTGAAGCTGGACAGACAATGATATCATGACTTAGGGATTTCTGATGAGAATATTTCAATGCCATCTGCAAATAAACTTTCATTTTATTATGTAGGAAATGAGTTATAGATTAGAAATTAATTACAAACATGTCAAGTTAGTGTTTTCACACAGCTGTGTCTTTGTGGCAGACAGAATGTTTATTTAAAAAGGAATGACCCTACCACCTCATTCAAGATGGAAGACTGAAAAAAAGAGTTTTTTTTTTCCTTCCACAACTGAAACCTCCATTCAATAACAGAAAAAAGAAATTTCTAAAAGATGAACATGAAAGTAAATTCATGAGAATGTTGAAAAAAACAAAGAATTGTCTACCAGAAGACCACAAATGGTAAATAGTTTTCAAAATGCATAAGGCAAATGGGAACAAAATGATAATGAAATTCAAGTCAACTGAAGAATCTAAGAAGAACTCTATGAAGGCAATAGAGATAATTTTAAAAAAAATGATTTTTCAAGCAAAACTGTGAAATAATCCCCAAACTGGCAGGATGGAGCTATATATAAGGAGTAGGTCATATGCAATGAAAAGTCAGGTAACAAAAAGGTATGACCACTGAGCCAATACCACCATATGCACCAATAACCCTAAGTCTTCTCTAAATGGAACGGCAGATCCAGTGTGTGAAGGACCGTACTGCAGTCTGCAGGGGTAGAAACCACCCTCTCCAGAGCACAAATTACAAAGAAACTCCACTTGGTCATAAGCCCTACAAATCCCTTGAGTAATCACAAGAAAGAAACTTCTGGAATCCAAAGCTGCTTTGACTGCCAGACAAATGTAATTATCATTCAGACTGAGGAAATATACTTGCAGTTATTAATTTTGTTTAAACCAGACTCTCATTATAAATGTGATCAAAACAGGAAAATAAAACATTGAAAAATGTAAGAGATTTAACAATTATTATATAAGGAATAGAAGAAAACTTTAACACGAATATAATTAATATCCTCAGAGAGATTCCAAAGGACATAAAAACCACTGAAGAAGGGTTGAAAAAAAGAAAAACATTAGAGTGCTTGGTAATGTAAAATACAAGTGAAAAAATACAGACTTAATAGATGGGCAGATAGCAACTCAAACAGAGCTGAAGACCAAACACTGAAGTAGAAGCAGGATCATAGGACAAAGAGTTACAGAGTATGAAAGAAAAATAAAGAACCATAAGAGAAAGATTTTTTTTATGTCTAACATGTTCTCTTCCCAGAGAAGGGAACAAAAAGAGAAGGCATACCCTGAGATAGGAAAAGAGAAAAATTTCTGAAAACTAATGAAATGTTCAGACCTTGCAATGCCCAGCAACACAATGAGTGAAAGAGGATCAACTTCAAAACATAAACACACACACACAATCCACACTTAAACACATGCTGTTAAATTACCAAAGCTATAAGGAGAAAGAAAAGTACCTTAAAAACTTCCCAATGAGCCAGGGCACTTAGATAAGAAAAAGAAATGAAGCATCCAGTTTGGAAAAAACTAAATAAAACTATACTTGCAGATGACATGACATTGCATATAGAAAATCCTAATGAGGGGTGCCTGGGTGGCTCAGTCAGTTAAGCAGCTGACTCTTGGTTTTGGCTCAGGTCTCAGGGTCCTGGGTTCAGCCCCACATTGGGCTTCCCACTGAGCAGGGAATCTGCTTCTCCTCTTCCTCCTTTCCCTCTGTTCCTCCTGCATGCTCTCTCTCTCTCAAATAAATTAATTAAAAAAAAGAAAATCCTAATGAGTATACAAAAATACTTTTGGAGCTAATAAACAAGTTCAGCAACATTACAGGAGACAAAATCAACATGCAAAAATCAACTGCATTTATACACAATAAAAATAAACAATCTGAAAATAAAAATTAAGAAAAAAATTCCATTTACAATAGTATTAAAAATATGGAGGAGTAAATTTTACAAAAGTGGTATATGACCTGTATACTGAAAACTAAATAAAACTAAATAAATGGAAAGACATCCCATATTCATGGATTGGAAGACTTAGTGGTGTTAAGATGGTAATACTCCCCAAATTGATCTGCAGGTTCAATGCAATACCTATCAAAATTACAGCTGCCTTTTTTTCTTTTGCAAAAATTGGCAAGCTGATTCCAAAATTCATATGAAAATTCATTTCTAGAATAGCCAAAGCAATCTTGAGTAACAAGTTGGGAAGACTCACACCCTCTGATTTCAAAATTTAATACAAAATTACGGCAATAAAGACTGTGTCATGCTGACATAAGGATGAATATAATAAAACCTAGAGCCCAGAAATAAATCCTGACAACAAAAAAAATTAATATAAATACTTAAAATTTTTTTTTATTTAAATTCAGTTTAATTAACATATACAGTATTATTAGTTTCAGAGGTAGAATTAGTGATTCATCAGTTGCATATAACACCCAGTGCTCATTACATCAAGTGCCCATCTTAATGCCCATCACCTTAATGCCCACCACCACCTCCCCTCCAGCAACCCTCAGTTTATTTCCTATAGTTAAGAGTCTCTTATGATTTGCCTCCCTCTCTGTTTTTATCTTATTTTATTTTTCCTCCCCTTCCCCTATGTTCATCTGTTTTGTTTCTTAAATTCCACATATGAATAAAATCATATGGTATTTGTCTTTCTTTGACTGACTTATTTCGCTTAGCATAACACCCTCTAGTTCCATCCACATTGTTGCAAATGGCACAATTTCATTCTTTTTGATGGCTGAGTAATATTCCATTATATACATCACATCTTCTTTATCCATTCATCTGGGCTTTTTCCATATTTTGGCTACTGTGGACATTGCTGCTATAAATACTGGGGTGCATAAATATTGATTACATAAAATAGTAATGATAGTTTGGAGTTTAAATTTTTAGAGTTAAAATACATAACAGAAATAATAGCAAATCTTCACCCTCAACTCTATCTGGTCTTTTTATTCTTCCTGTGATTGAGGGAGGCAGAGGGGCTGGAGAAGAGATTATTACTTAGAAAATGTGATTGATTGGTTTTGTTTTTTAATCTGGAGAGGATTTTTGCTATTTCATGTCTTCTCAATGATTATTCTGATTTTTGTCATTATGACAATTGGAAAGTAACCTCTGTGGTTGGTTTGTTTTGGTTTGTGAGTTTCTTGCTTATCTTTTGGGAGTGAGCATTCTTTATGAAGACACAAGTTTGTTGAGAGCGTGGATCTGACAACACAGCTATAGTCCTGCTTGGTAAAGTGACTGACTGGCCATGAAGATTCCAACCCCACATTCTCAGGAAGGAAGACACAATGAAGGTGACATACTTTGCCATTCTCATGGTCCTCGTAGTATTTCAGAGGAAAAAGTCCTAACTTCATTCCCTTTAGGTGATTTCTTCCTGGGCATTGTGTAAGAGTCCACCCCTGCCTTGGCAGCACAAAAGTGTGTCTCCACATGGGATGAAGAGGGAGCTCCTTTGAATGTCAAGGACATTCAAGGGTGCAGCCAGCTCCCAGGTGCTTGCTAGCGAAGACCTGATCAGCTGGTCAGGATGAGTTTTTTCCTTATCTTAAACTTCCCTCTTAGCTTTTTGTGAATATTTTCTTCCTCTGGTAGCTCCACTTGTGGGTGGAAAGGGAGGACGTGGGTTTGATCCAGAGGATCAGAAGGGCAGGAGAGAGAAAGGCAAAAATGCAAAGTGCAGCTCTATACTGTGTTTAAACTGCTTTTTAAGTCATAAAAAAAAAAACTTTGAAAATATGAAAAATATTATTTTCCCTGCCATGGGGAAAAAATTGCATACATGCAAACACAAATTTGCACACAGTTTCAAGGCATTTGTAGAATGTCCAGTATCCATTTATGAACATGGATCTCAGGACCTCTGGCTTTAACACTCACAATAAAAAAAGAGAATAAAATTATGAAAATTAAAACTATGATGGGAAAGTGAATAGAAATATGTATTTTTTTAATATACCAACCCACTTAAAAGCTCAACTTTTCAGTATCTTCCCAGACTCGGCAGTCAGCGTGTCAATGCCCTGCATTGTTCTTCTTCCACTTAAAGATCTGTCATCAACAATGCCTTTCATTTTTCCAGGTAGCATACCCACTGAAGCAAGACAGTGAAAAGAGAAAAGAAAAAAGGAAATCGCAGCACATTCAAGATCATGCACTTGATAAAACTGTTTTCTTAGCCAAAGTGTGAAATTCTTTTCATGGTTTTTAGTCTAAGTGATTTGATGAGATCATCATTCAGCACGTTGGCCAGAGCTGCTCTCTGACCCTGAGCATTACCCTGAAAATGTTTCCTCCCATCCAACTTCTTCTCCACTGATGAACAGGAAGAGTAACAGAATTAGGTGTCTCTCGTTTGTCCCTTTGTCATTTGGCAAGACTACTAGCTCATACATTGGAAAAGTTTTGTGTTCGATTTTTTAAAATATGGTTTATTTTGTTGTTCTACTTTTTATGGGTTCAGGTTTCTTTCCTACCCATCTCCATCCCTTTGTAAAGTCTATGTATCTCAAGAATATAAAAGATCATCGTTTAAACTTTCTTCACCTCTAATTTGGTTAATGCTCAAGAAAATGCCTCTAACTACATTTATTAGCATTTACTTTCACTCACTAACAGAGGACATAATAGACCCTAGGATTATGTCCTCTGAAAGATGCATCATTAATTTAAAAAATACATTTTTCTCTGATTCACTTCAAACCTAAAATTAATTCTTTCTGTACCGTTCAATTGAGCTCCTGATTTGGAGAGAAGGAAGGGACACAGAGAGGGAAGAAAAAAAATGATTAATTTTTAATTATTAATCATTTAATTATTATAATTTAACTATTAATCATTAATTAATAATGTTTGCTATGTTTCAAGGAATATGTGAGAAAACGTCATTTTTCTCTCATTTTGTCCTCATGTCAATCCTGATGTAGAATTAGTAACCCAAATAGCCTCTACCTTGACAAGCCTATTAGTAAACTAGTTATTGATGACACTATTCCTCAGGTTCAGGTGGGCTCGTAGTTGTGACTCTGAAACCCCAGCTCCTCCCTCCATCCTCCGCCCTCACTCCGCCCCTGATGCTCCCAGCTTGTCCCCGCCTAGCATCTGCCTAACAGCCCCAGCTCTGTTGAGTTGACCACCTTCTCCATGCCCTCTGAGGATGAAGTAAGAATGTGGTTCAGCTGCTGGGGGCTCTCTGTCAGAACAGGGCTCCTCCCTCAGGATTCTGACTCCTGGCTTCCAAAGGCACGACACACTCTGGCTGGAAAGCCACTGTGGACCCTTTAGCCCCGACTGTGCCACATCCACCTGGACCCTCCCTCGACTCTCCCTTGTCCTTATATTTATCTTCCAAACCAGAACATTTTTGAAAATGTAAGGGTCCATTATCAATGATTACATGAAGACAACGGACATAAATTGAAACTGCCCCACACAAACCAGGACCAAATTTGTCCTGGAGCCATTTTGCTTTCCCCTGAGTACCAAAAAGCCTTTGTGAAAACTGTCTTGCTTCCTTTCTTTTTTTCCTTTGGGTTGAGTGTGCTGTTCTTTTTCTAAAGTTAAAATTAAACGGTTTCCTTGATGTTCTGCCTTTCTTCTATAATTTAAGAATTTAATACTATAAACATACATATGTTTAGATATATAATGTTTTCATCATTTTGGAGTCTCGCTATATGATCCTCATGTGTGCTTCATTACTGACAAGCAGTTGAGAAACACGGCCATTCTCTACCTTTTGGAAAAATGGTTCTGGTTATGTGCATTACTATATTTTTAACTACATTGAAGTCAATGACACCATTAATGAGAAGGTTGTATGAAAATATTTTATTAAGGTGATCAACTTTTTCACATCGACTTTTTCTTACAATACTGTTTTTTTAGCCTTGAGTATTTTGTAGCTAAGACATTAGGTGTTTATAAATTCAGAATCGTTTTATCTTTTCCCATCAAACTGAATGCTTATACTGACTTTCTTAGTATCTCTAATACTGGTTTTGCCTTTAAGCCTACTTACATAACTACATCGTATCTTTTCTGACTTATACCTGCTAGCATATGATTTCCCACACACTGTTCTGTGTTCTTAGGTTTAACCTGAATCTTGCAAAGAGTAGATAGCTAGATATTTTCATGTAATCTAGACAACTCTATCTTATAACTTATGAGTGAAGCTATATATTGTGATTATAAATATATTTGAAATTATGTTTCTGATCTCATTTGGGGTTTTTTGTTGTTGTTCTTTATTTTTCCCCTCCTGTCTTCTTTTGGATTATTACCTTAATTCTATGTTTTCTTTATCATTTGTGAAATTATCTAATCTGTGCTAACATGCATACTTAGCTAACATATAAAGATACTGTCTTTATCCTCATTCTGAGCCATGTGGTTACCTTGGAGCACTGACTCAACCACTCCTTCCTTTTTTACAAATCATGCTGTTTTCTCTCCTTCCTTTATCCAAACAGACACACCATCATGTTACTGTTTTACAGTCTAGTTTATTTGGATTTGTTCACATTTAACAATTCATTTGCTTAATATTGTTTTCCTTCCTGAAGTATGTTCTTTAGAAATCTCTTTACTGAATGTTTGGTATTTCTCTGACGCATCATCTCTTGAATTTGTACTTACCTGGATTGATAACCCTACTTTGTTATTTTCTCTCAGTGCTTTGAAGAAAATACTATGTTATTACCTCTCCTGTGTTGTGCTGGGCAGGCAGCTCTCCCTCGAACTGTCATTCTTTTGCAGGTAATTTGTCTTCCCTTAATAACTTCTTTCAAATCTCTCTTTGTCTTGGAGGCTTCAGAGTTTTACTGTGATGTATCAAAGTATGGACATCTTTCTGATTCCTACTTGCAATTCAGTAAATCCAAGGAGTAATGACTTTCATTATGGATAAACTTCAACCACTAACTTTACGAACAATGCCTGTAATCTTCCCTACTCTGTCTTCCTAGAAATGCTGTCAGATCCATGTTAGACTTTCAAATCTCTTATCTCTTGACCATCTTCCATATATTTCATGTCTTTCTTCTATATTCTCAGCAAACCCTTCAGAGCGGCCATCCCATTCTCTTTAGCTCTTCTAATCGGCTTAATCAACCACTGGGCATTTAATTCAGTTGTTATATTTTTTTTATTTATCAAAGTTCTGTTTGGTTCTTTTGCAAATCTACTGAGAATTTTTATCAGTCTCTCATGCCTGGATCACTTTTTCTACTCCGTATTTTATTTCTTTTCACACAGTCATTCTATGTATGCCTGTATATAACAATATCTTAATTTCTTGCTGATCTTATGCTGTTGTTTATAGTTTCTACTGGCTTCAGTTATGGCTGTTCCTCTAAGCATGTTGTTGCATAATTTAGGATTATAAACACAACCTGACTGATATTAATCAGCAGTAATCTCATGCTCATAGGGTGAAGATGTTTTCTTCCAGAGAGTCCTGCTTGCTTATACTGAATGTCACAGGGCACTGCCAACCTAGAAGTCATTTAAATTAATTCCTGATTTGGGGTTTTCTAAGTTGTGCAACTAAGGTAATTTTCCAAAGAAGAAATAATTTTTTTATTAATATATGAATTTTCTACTTGGTACCAAAACTATGCAGACAAGTTTCCCTGTTGTTTCTCTTTTCCAGAGGTCAATTCTATATTTTTAATAGCCCACCTCTCCTTAAATATGTAGCTCATTACTAAGTGGAGGAATTCAAATTCTTACCTTCTTCCTCCACAGGGTCAAAGCCTTGTCTTGTATCTCTGTGTAGCTAACCCAAGAAGCTAAAGCATCAAGGCTTGCTTAACACTGTTTTCAGTTCTGTCTTAATTTTTGACCTCTGGGAATATCCCTTATTATATCTGTGTACTTATACACTTGCTTACTTACACTTAGTGAACTTGACTGTGCACTTAAAATTATATTTCTCTATTTTATCCAATATTTCTAGATATTCAGCATGACAAGTATGTTCAGAACATTTAGTCTTACCATAGTGTCAGAAACAGAAGTCTGAAATATATTATTTGTCATAGGGACAGTTCTCTATGTTTTATAAATTTCCTTTACCCTTCCAGATCTTTTACTTGTGAAATCATCAAGACCTAGAAGGGAAGATTTTAGGGTAAAAAACAAAGGCCCATGTCAGTTGCCATGAAAAGTCATAGTTCCTAATCTTTAGTAAAACCATTGAGAAATAGAAAGAAGACAGAAATTGGGTAAATTAATACTTTCCTGCCTCTGAGAAGAAAATCAGAGGCTGCCATGGCAAAACTAGCATCTCCAAATGGTGAACTGGTCAAAGTGCAGTCCATGTTTAGGGCAACTTTTGTGAACCTTTAAGTCAATTCCTTTCATCCAGCTCCTTTTTGTTCTTATTCCTTTTCCTGTTGTTGTTCTGAGTGGAACCCCGAGGGTGGGGGCAATCTTTCTACACCTAAATGAACTTGCTTCACCACCAATATTGTATCCTACTGTGGCTTATCCAGTTTCTGGAAATGAGATTCCCTTTAACCATATTGAAAAATTTGGTCTGTATGCTGTGTCCCCTTCACACCTCATCTTTCTTCCACTGACTGACAGTTCTTATCTCTATAATCTAGTAATGTGTGTTGACCAACACTGGACCACTTACTTCCGGGGTGAAAGCAAGAGGTGAATGGTCATTCTTCTCAGATCCTGAATTCTAAGAATGGTAAGACATATTGGGCTATACCTACCATCTCATCTATAGAAATGTGGCTAAAATTACGTCCAGTCTTGGTATACCCAATACAATGCGATGCTTCCATAATATGTGTATCAATATGTTCATTGATAGATTTTAATTCATGCATCTATTTCTAATATTATATTCTGAGGGGAGAGCATTCCCTTCATTCTTCAGCAGCCCCTATAAGAGTCTAACTGGACTGCTGTGATTCTGTAGTCCAGTTCTTCACAAAAATTAGCTCTGTTGTGGGGTAGATGGGCCATATGAGTTTAAAAGGTCATAGAACTGAGTCCATGTACCGACAAGTACCATGCCCCTTAACAAAAGGAGAATAAGCATTAAGACAAACCATATCCCACTTGTCAGGAGATGGAATCAAATCCATAAAGAAGTGATGCCTCCCACTTGCACCAGGCAGCTCAAGAGTCTCCCAAAGGCTAGCAAAGATAAGGGGCAGCAATCCATTTTTCCTTCTACTAAAGTAAAAGAGTAAGAGAAAGAAAAGCAAGTAGTTCTGAATCTAGACAAATGTTTGTTCTAAAATCCTGATTTCTCAAAGGAAAAACACTTTTAAACTTTTCACAGCATCATCCAGCATTATAATCCTATCCTTAACTTCAGTGTCCTTCCAGCCAGAAAAGAAGACTTTGTGGAGAATATTCTAAGAAACTTACCAGTTCTGAAGATAGACATCCATTCACTTTGCTGTTAGTATGTCTTCCAGGAGGGTAGCATTTACGCTGGTGTGACACATCCATCATCTGTCAGGCAATGTCTTCCACGCCAAAGTAGAACATTTCTAAAACAGCTTATGCCAGCAAGTGTGTCTACAAGCTCTCTGGTCCAGGTGACCTCAGATGAGTTGGAGATAGTGTCTAAAATTGCCAAAGATGAGGGGCTCCTGGGTGGCTCAGTCAGTTAAATGTCTGCTTTTGGCTTAGGTCATGATCCCAGAGTCCTGGATCAAGCCCTGCATCAGGTTTTCTGCTCAGTGGGGAGACTCTGTTCCCCCCTCCTTCTGCCCCCTCCCCTGTTCATTCTCTCTCTCTCTCAAATAAGTAAATAAAATCTTGAAAATAAAATAAAGTAAAATAAAACTGCCAAGGATGAATTTGTAAGAACAGGGACAGCAAAGAATATAGGAAGATAGAGAATGAGGTATTTTTTAACTTCACTGGGGAACCCATTTAAGCTGAGAATTTTTTGAATTGTCTCAATCTCTCAGGCATGAACTTTTCTTCCTTCTTTCCCAATGGTAGAATGAGACTAGCTTTTAAATTGCCAACACAGATGGAAATTTCCCAACACCTAGTTTGACTTGTTGAGTACTCAGCCAACAAACCTTTCACAAAGTTAGTGAAGTGCCATGTCAAACAGAATTTAAAAGTGTCCATCCAAGACCTATTGAAATTTTAAGTTTTTTATATATTTTCCAACCCTGAAGGAGAACCTTCTATGCCAGGCATAGATTCTATAATGTGTACATTTGGGGGGAAGAGTTGCTTGACAAATCAATCTGTTGAATTTATGGTGGTGGAAGTCTAGATAGAAACCAGGTCTTCAAATAAAAATCAACAACTACCATTGTTATATATAACAACTACTTTATGGGTAGAGCCTTGTTAGAGTTTGTTATGATATAATATTGATTTAAATATTTTAAGCAAAAAAAAACCTTTAATATATGATTTTCTTCTTTAGGAAACTTTATTAACTTTATAGGCATGTAGAACCAAGGTTTACTTCATTTTATCTCCAAAAAGTTCAATCATATTCTACCCCCAAGATTCTAGACTGTTTGTTCATCCATTAAATCAACCAGACTTTACACTTGAGAGTTACTTGATATTTGTCCTATGCTAAAGCTGCTCCACTCTCAAAGTCAAAGATATAATTATCTTCCTAGCTTCAATCTTTAAATCTCTTGTACAAGTCTTCCCACAAAAACAACTCACCATCATGAAGACCTTCCATCCACTGACCTCCCCACTTGCATTATCATCTCCTTTCTTCCCTTCTTCTTTATGATATTTCTTTTCTTTTTCAGGTTGGAATGGATGGCCCAATGTTACAGTCCATCTCTTATAAACCCTGTTTTTTTTCTTTGTCCCTCCAATAGCCGTGAATGTAATAGCCATCTGCCTCCTCCACATCCACACTAATACAACTGACAATTGCTGATAAAATCACATAAAATGTGATCCAACACCAGCCAAGAGTCCAAATTCATTTCTCAACAGCATCAGTAAAATCACACTTCTCTCTCTCTCTCTCTCTCTCTCTCTGGGTGTTGGGCTTATAATGGTTACATGTATAACCCTGCTTCAATAATTATTGATCCATGAGGAAACTTACTTCACTCCTTAGAAAGACTGTCTCATGTCTTTTTCCTCACTCCTCAAACTCTATGCTCCTGTTTCTGCTTGGATCTTTACCTAGTACTTCACAGAGACAATCCTTAGACAATATCTGATCTTCCTGGTTCCTGCTTTTTTACCCAAGCTTTATATCTCTTCCTGTGTGAAAATAGAGGAAATATCCTTTTTCCTAGTCAAAGAAGAATCTACCCATCTTGAACTTTCCATGGACTTTCCTGGAGTGACCCCTCTTTCTCCTGGATCTTTCTCATTACAGGGCCTTTTTCTTCACAGGTAAGCTCCAGTATCTACTATTAAATAAAATAAAGATAATAAGAAATCCTTCTCATTGCCTGTCCTTTTCCAATACTCACATTTCACTGTTCCTCTTAAGGGCCACATTTCTTAACTCTGATGTACAATTTCCACTTGCTACTCAACTCATTTCAGTCTGGCTTTTTCCCTTACCACTCCACTGAAACTGATTGCACCAAACTCAGCAACTACCTATGTGTTGCCCAACCCAGTAGGCATTCCTCATTCTACTACATCAAAATAGCAACTAAGACAGGTAACTACTCCCTGCTTCCTGAAAGGTATTTCTCTTAAGGCTTTCTCTGTACCATCTATTATGTCTGAATGTGTCCCCCTCTAAATTAGTATGTTGAAGCCCAACTCCCAGTGTGGCTGCGTTTGGAGATGGTGTCTGTAAGGAACTAACTAAGGTTAAATGAGGTCATAAAAATGAGGCCCTGATTCAACAGGATTAGTGTTCCTCTAAGAAAATACACCAGAGCTCCTTCCTGCTTGCTCAGTCTTTCTCTTCCCACATGTGCTCAGAGGAAAGGCCATGTAAGGACAAAGCAAGCATCCGAGAGCAGGAAGAGAGCCCCCACCAATAAGTGACCATGCTGGCACCTTGATCTTGCACTTCCAGCTTCGGGCATTGCAAGAAAATAAATCTCTTTTGTTTAGGCCACCAGTGTATGTTACAGCAGCTCTTGCAGACTAAGACATCATCTTCTCCAGATTTTCTTCCAGCTCTTTCACTGCACTTTTGAAATTCCAGCTCATCTACCCTAGAGTTAATATGGGAATTCTTATACTGAAAGCTTTATCTTCCCTTTATATCTCTGCCAAGACAATCTCAAGCTTTTCCTTGGTTTTAACTATCATCTGAAGGTTGATGACTCCCACAATTATATTTCCAGTTTAAATTTCTTCTGAAATTTTAAGAATTTCATCTCCAACTGATTTTTTTAAAATTTTATTTTATTACATTTTGTTAGTCACCATATAATACATCATTTGTTTTTTGATGTAGTGATCCACGATTCATTGTTTTCGTATAACACCCAGTGTTCCATGCAGTACGTGCCCTCCTTAATACCCATCACTGGGCTAACCCATCCCCCCACCCCCTCCCTTCTAAAACCCTCAGTTTGTTTATTAACGGAGATAAGAAAGTGTTAAAAGATGTCACTGGCTCCCAATCTTCTGCCCAAAAGTGACACTCACATTCCCTCTCCCATTCATCAAGGCAGGTCATCTGGCCATGTGTGACTTTAGAATATGCCTGGAAGATGAGAGAGTATCAAACATTTGTGATCATCCCCAATCACTACCATAACCCCAAAACCGATTTCTCCACATATGACTGAGGTATCATCTACACCTCAGCGCTTACCCTGCCATTCACTCCATTGCCAAAAGTTTGTTGGCACACTTGATTGCTTCCTTTTCCTCACACTCCACACGCAACTGTCTGGTAATCTTATGCATTCCTCCTTTAACAAATATCCAGAACGCATTTCTTGGTGTGTCCACACAGCTCGCCTAGTCCACATCATTGCCTTCTCTTACCTGAACTAATAGTGTCGTTATCACTGAACCTCCCATATCCTCCTTCTCCTCATCCTGCCCTGCATTTTCTATATGACCCTTCTCCTATCCATGTTCTGTATTTCAGGTAGAATGATATATTGGAAGTGAAAAAAAGAAAGTCAACCATGTCAGGAGCTCCCATCAGCATCTCCCTGAGTGTCTTGAACCACTTTTCTCACTCACTGCTCTTCAACCAGGCTGACTTCACACAAGCTTTGCCATCTTCCTGACATGCTTACCTCTGGCTGATCACTTGGCTGTATACTTCTCATCTTTGAATACCAGCTTAAATATCATCCTCTCAGGCAGGATTTTTCCAATTACCTTGTTTTATCAGTGACACACATACCCACCCACTCCCACTTTATTTCCATTATAAAACCCTGTTTCTGATACTTTAATAATTTTGCAATTGGTCATGCATTTATACTTGTTTATCTGTTATTTTTCTTCCACCAGTGGACAGGATGTCTGTCTTTCTTGTTCTCTAAAATTTCTCTGGTACTAAGCACAGTGCCTTAATAAATGTTTGCTCAATGAATAAAGGACAAAAACCAAGCCTGCAAAGTTCAGGTCAGTGTTTGCTTAAGCAAAAAGAAACCTTTAAATATGCTTTCTGCCTCTCTTACTACTTTGCTCACAGTGTATATTCAGTGAGTAGAATAGCTCTTGTCTACAATACGTATGCAATAAATATTTGTTGAATCGATGAATGACTGAATATGATAAAACATATCAGAAACAAATACCAGATTATTTGCAGATTTTATTGGCCTTTCCTCAGCCTCTGACTTTGTGGACAGGAATCATTAGTGGATCACACTCTGTGTGTTTAGCCTAGACCCTGATTACTGACAAGTGAACATCATGTTCTCCTTAACTCCCTGCTGAGAGTTCAAATTGGAAAGAAGACCTCCTTTCAAGGCAGTTAGAATTTCCACTTGAAGAACTCAGGGTAATATTCTGACTCTTTTTTTTAAACTTGATTCTTAATCTGATACTACTTTTGAATGTGTATAAATTGCCTCAGGTACAAAGAAAACAAACCTGTCATATTATATTTTATATATATTTATTATGCTCTTATTATTTACAGTCAGAAGAGTTGGAACATAGAACTAATCCTGCTACCTAATTAATTACAAATAAAAATCATTAAACATCAAATGTTCTAATAATAAAATCCTTGGGAGATATTCCCCAATTCGGGCAGATTATAAATAATGATCTTATTTAATAAGAAAACATTTTACTACTTCAGTGCTAACTTTTCAACCATTTGCAAAGTAGCATTGAGATATTTAATAGTGCCATGAGGAGTAATAGCTTACATGCGCCTTGAAGTATTTTCAGGCTAAAACTGTTTTATCCGTGCCACACTAACTAAAATCTTTGGATGTCTGAAACCTATTTATCTATTCAATAGAGCAAATTTAAAACAATCATTTGAACAGGATCCTTTTCTAGTTAGGAGACTCATTATCAAACCATCTCAAATAAATATGGGATAATTTTCTAACTAGGCCTGTGTCCTTGGTATGTTCTTCAGCTTCCATGACACACCCTGCTCATTCCTCATTCTCTGCCAAGGCCCCATGGAAATATACAAATGTGACTTATGAGCTTTCAGAATTCAGTTGGGAAAATATTTTTTCGAGACAGTTTTCTCAGAGGACATCTGGTCTACCCATTCTTCTAGGTATTTCTAAAGGAAAATGGCAGTGGATCAGCCAAGATCTTGGAGCCTCTCTGACACCATAATATCTCTTGGCAGAATTACTTTTAAGTGACTCGCTCCTGCTGTGACCTCATCAGTCTGTATTGAGGTTCATTCAAAGAGCCCAGAGAAGCACAGTGATAAGTCAAATGGGAATTTGTTTTCAAGAATGGTGCTAATTGCATCACAATATTTTATTAGTATTACTTTTTTAAATTAAAAAAAAAAAACCCAGGAGGTATTTCTATAGTTCTAAAGATCTTGAGCAATAGTTTTTATTTCAATTTGTTTTTCTGTCTTCTTTTGCCTCATTTTCAAATTATGTTTCTTTTTTTGTCACATATAAGCCATTATAAATATTTTCTGAAATAAAAATGGACACACATACACACACACATATATATACACAAACATGCATATATATACTATATATCCCCATATATAAAATATATGACTAACCTCCTCTGACAACTCTCTTGAATCAGGTTATTGGTCTTTTTTGAGGGCAGTGTCTTAAACCAAAGGAATAAATCTTCAATAACGCAATTTTATCCCAGAGGAAAGCATTGGGGAAGATGCTAACACATAAGAAGGAAAGCATGCAAGTGACATTCAGATTGCAAGTTAGCAGTTATCTATCCCGTCTGATCACTGGACCATTCTAATGAACATACAACCTTCAAAATCAATGTCAGCCCAGATTTAAGGCAGAAAATTGGACTTAAGTCTTCTCACTTTGATTCTCTTGTTGACTCATCTTGGGGCGTCTTTAAGCTCATCTGTAACTTTCTTTCCCATGTTGCTTCCCTCTTTATCTCTACTTCATAGGCAGGAACAGACCACCCAGAAGAGCTCCTGGATTTACAAGATTAATCTGGTAATTGTTGTCTAAGGAAGTCTTGCTTTTTAGGCAGGACGATGCTAGGCTTGGGGGGAATATTAAGAAGTCGAAGGCAAAGCCCTCTTCCCTATGTCCAGCCAGCAGTGATGATAAGTTCACATTCACTGCTGTGTGGGTGACACATAGACAAATGCAAAAGACATAGAAGCAAAGGATCATTTTCCTAAGGGAGAGGACATCTGACTTCACATTCCAAAAAAGGATACCGGGACCCTGAAAAGTCAAGTGAATTTGGTATGGTAGGTTGAAAAAACTGGTGAGGGATTTCTGGAGAGTGGGGGTTACACTAAGGGGATAGTGTAAATAAAAGGTTGTAAATATAAGCATGTTATGCACAAAATCCATAGATAAGTTTGAGAAGCAATGTAGCCTGAGCATAATAATGATAACAATAATAGCATTTATAAAGCACTTAAGTTCATATGTTATCAACTAATGAAATCCTCACAACAATTCTATGACTCAGGTATTACAAGTATTTTGATTTGAGACCTGAAGATACAGTGGTCCAGAGAGGTTCAATAATTTTCCCAAAGTCACACAACCAGAACGATCATTGTGGTGCAAAGCCCATCTTCAAAGGCTTACATTTCAGCAATTGTGTAGTACTTGTATGGCCTTAGGTGAGTTACTTAACTTCTCTAGAGTCCAGTTGTCTCATCTGTGAAATGGATAATATGGAACTCTCTTAGGATTAAGAAACAGACAAATGGATAAGAAAGATACGAGATATATATTATACACATATATGTATGTATATATAATGGCATATGATGGAATATTTAATATGTAATATATATATATATATATAATGGAATATCACACAGCCCTACAAAAGGATGAAATCTTGCCATTTGCAACAGCACTGATGGATCCAGAGAGTATCATTCTAAGTGAAATAAGTCAGACTGAGAAAGACAAGTACCAGATGATTTCACGTTTTTGTAGAATCTAAAAAAACCAAATGTATAAATAAACAAAAAGCAGAATCAAAACTATAGATACAGAGCAAATTGATGCTTGTCAGAGGGAAGGAGCAGGGAAGGATGGAGAAGATGGGTGTAAGGGAAAAGGAGACGCAGGCTTCCAGTTATGGAATGAATAAATCATGGGAATAAAAGGCACAGCTTAAGGAATACAGACAATGATATCGTAATAGTGTTGTATGGTAGCTACACTTGTGGTGAGCAGAGCATAATGTGTAAAGAAGTCGAATCACTGTGTTGCACACCTGAAACCAATGTAACATTATGTGTCAACTATACTCAAATTAAAAAAATTTAATGAAACTTTTACACACTTGCTAAATGTTCCTTATTAAGTGCTTGCTACATGTTATTTATTATTGCTGGTTTTATTTGCATTGTAGTTGTTGTTGTAAGTAACATAGTGGTCTCATATTTAGAAATATAAGTTGAGGCTAGCAATAGAGATTTAACACAAACACTATGGTGACTTGAATTTCACACAAGAGTTGATACTGGTGTCTGTAAGACACTCCAGGACAGTAATACAACCTTATACTTCTTTGTGTCACAAGCTCTGGTGGAGAATTGAACACACTGGACACATACTACATGCTGAATGAACAGATGGGTTCACTCATACTCTCTGCCTCTGTTAATGCACACTGGAATATCCATGGGTTGTCATGAAGCCTAGTAAGATAATTGAATGGTGCCTATGGCTCTCCACTCTGCAATGAAATTAGAAAATGAGTAGGGCTATCAAAGGATATGGGGAGGAATGAGGGATTGAACCCTCTTTCTCAGTCACCTGGAGCATTCCTTATGGGGAAACTGCCAAATCCATGATGCTTGGAGGGCAGTTCAGACAAATATCACTAGAGTGGTTTTGCCTCTCTTTCCCACAAGGCCATCATCTGTATACCACCTTTGCTGATAGGATTACCTGTAGGAAGAGCCAATCTGAAGACTCAGAATTGCCAGGCTCATTCCCTGAGGATTTGAGATTTCACTACAATCAGCGGGCTCACTTTGCCTCCTCTATCTCTACCAGTGATTCTTTTTTTTTAAGATTTTATTTATTTATTTGACAGAGAGAGAGCTCACAAGCAGGGGGAGCAGCAGTGGGAGAGGGAGAAGCAGGCTCCCCGCCGAGCAGGGCGCCAGATGTCGGGCTCGATCCCAAGACCCTGGGATCATGACCTGAGCCGAAGGCAGACACTTAACCTACTGAGCCACCCAGGCGCCCCTCTACCAGTGATTCTTAAACTGGTCTCTTACAAACCCTATTCTTGGTTGAGATTTTTCAAACTAAAAGCTTTAAAACAACAAAATGTACACACCTTAAACATTCACATGTAATACACTTCTCGATAAAATTATGGGAGTAGCAAAGGCAAATCCTAGACAAACAAAGAGTTTCAGATGACGAAACTACAGTGTTTTTGTTCCTGAATACAGTAAAAATAAATCTGAATCCAGTGGCCTTGTCATAGCCTAAATTATTTTTTAAGAAATCCAGTTTTGGTCTCCAAATATACAGCCCCCTGGAAGAATTTCCAGAAGCATTCAAATGGAGGCAAGAGAAGGAAGGCAGCTCAGTGCCATGAGACACAGTACAGAAAAGCAATATTACTGCGATCATAATCCTTTGCTTAACATCTTGAACTTCTAACAGCTTCCTTAAACTCATGCCTCTTTGCCAGTGTGGCATGTTCAGTATCTTTGCACACCTGCAAGCATAAAAGCACTAATTTCCATGAGGCTGTTATTACAGGAAGCTGAGGAAGGAGAGGACGGGTGAGATGGTGACTTACGAGCCATTCAGAGAGGGGATCGCTTTTAAGGTAGCACGATACCAGGCTGAGAAGTTAGGCTCAGTATAGGATGGTAATGCTTTAAGGAATCATATTGTCCATGGGGAAGGAATCACTTGCTGAATTTTAGCTCTTTCTTCTTACAAACACATAACTATTACAAATAATCATTGGAGACATATTTTTAATACATATGCTTTTAATACACATGCTACATTTAGGAAGTGGGATTTATTCCTTTAGGTCACTCTATTAACCAACTCAGAAGATTTTGTAAGAAGCAGCACTTTATATGATGTCTAACAATTATTTTTTGGTTTGTAGGAAAACCTACATCAACTTTTATGGCAGATGCATTTCATTCAGTCAGTCAATCAGTCAGTATTTCAAGAAATGTTTCTGTGTGTGTGTGTGTGTGTGTGTGTGTGTGTGTGTGCTGGGTCGTAATGGTTAGCAAAAGAGGCCACAGCTCTGTATTCGGAGATTTTTCCATTTTAATGAGCAAGACGGGGGGTACCTGCGTGGCTTGGTCGGTTAAGTGTCTGGCTCTTGATTTCGGCTCAGGTCATGATCTCAGGGTCCTGAGATCGAGCCCCACATCGGCCTCCATGCTCAGAGCAGAGCCTGCTTGAATTCTCTCTGTGTCTCCCCCTACCCCTCCCCCTGCTTGGGTACTCTCTCTCTTTCTCTCTCTCAAGTAAATAAAATCTTTTTAAAAAATGAGCAAGATGGCTATTAATGCCATAATAACAAAAGTGAATTTACAACTGTGATAATTGCTACAAATAAGATGTATCAGATTCTATGAGATATCTGACAGGTAGAGATAGTAGGGATTCTTGTTTGGACATAGATGGAGAAGAGAATATTATAGTTAGTGATAGCTTCAAGCCAGGGTAGATGTCAACAATAATGGGAAAGAATTATAGCTTCATTTAGATTCTAACGTTGAAAATTGTATGAATATTTCATTGTAATAAACAAAAGCATTCCCTTTGGCTTCTGAAATCTCGTTTTAGAAACACACACAAACTTTTACCTTCTACCCAGTTATCCTCTTACCTCACTGCTGAGAAGTCAGACCCTGCTTCTCACAATAGCTGAAATTGCAGTTTGTCAAGACAATGTGAAATCTAAATTGGTTTAGGGAGATGTCACAATTAATAAATGTTCACCCTCAGGTCCAAAGACTGTTTTTTCAGTGAAAAGAGAAGCGAGTCCTAAATTCAGTGTTTTGCATGTTTGTCCAGGTTTGGTGCTCTCCGTGAGAAATCATAAAAGAGAAGACAGAGAAATAAAGTAAAAACATCAAACACTATTCTAATAATTTCTCTTACTGAAAACAGTTTCTATGTTCATCAGAGGGGCGATAACAGAATCCTTTTTCATTTTTCTTACGGACATTGCTGATGAAGACATGCATTCCTAAATGACCATTTTAAATGCCTGTCCTAGAAATAAAAGCCAGACACCGTGTGCAGAAAAAAAAATAATAAATCCCTTGTACCTGAAATCACTTTCATGTTATGACACATTTCAGTATTTGGATTTATGGAGCCGTCCACATTCTCATAATAATCATGGGATAATAAATCCCTTTGGCCAGGTAGCCGCAGGCTCTAAAATGGATTATTTGTTTTTAGGAGAAAAAAATGAGTGGACACAGACACATATTAATGACTCGCTTAATCCGCTCCTTGTTTTCCTTTGCTTTTATTAAAATGTTCTGTGATTATATCACCAATACGCCTAATTTTTATACCAAATGACAAAGCTCAATGTAAAATGGCACATTTGTGTCTCTCCCAAGAAGTTTTTAGTCATTGAGGAGAGTATAAGCTTTGTCTTAAAACTGATGACTTTATGATGTATTTTCTTAAACTAAAATGCTTTCCTTTCACACTGAAATGCTTATCGTAAGTGCAATGCATTTTCTTCAACCACTTACACACAGGGGAAGTTTGCATCAAAGCAAGCAAGCAGATAAGGGCCCTTTACAGCCTCGGGAGACTCAGTCTTCATAGTAGACATATTAGTGTCTACTTTATTTATTAGTTTATCAGATTTTAATCTTCTGTGGCTCACTTACCCAAACATGTGCAGTCGTTCTGGAACACTGTAGGATTTTCTGCTCTTTGGGACTACCACAAAGGAAAACCCTGCTCTGTAGAACGCTGCTCAACTTTGAAGCTGGATGGAATGCTGAAAATTGTTATGCCTTTCATTTCACAGGAATAATAGCAAACACTCATCTAGTGTTTATGACATGCGAGGCACACAGGTGAAGTCATTTAAACCTCTCCACAAACTAATGAGATGGCACCATTGCCATCCCCATTTTACAGACGGAAGAACCGAAGCCTGGAGTCTGTAGTGAACTGCCAGGAGCACATAGTTGGGCGCTGACAAAGCTCGCAAGGACACAGGTCCCCGACTCCTACCAGAGGGCGTCTCGAGGGAATTGTGAGAACTCATGTCACGCTGCATGGAGCCACCGCAAATACATAGCTTGTAATACTCGTTTATTTCTTTAATTTTCTGACCCATTCTAACCAAACAGAGAAATTCCAAAAACGTCAGAGGGAAAAGAAAATGCTTTCTTTCCTCCGCCATTTCTGCCCAGGTCCTATTTTTATCATGCATATACTGGAAAAAATGCACTTTTGAAAATTAGCTCAGGACCCAGAATGCCTCGAAGAAACTACAGTGGTTTGCATTGTGCTTTAATTGCAAACTTAAAGAAATTCTTTGCATCTCACAAACAGAAAATTCATCAGAAAATGTGAGCAACATTCAAAACAGTGACTTAAACAGATGTAACTGTAGTGCGATGTTGAGGTAGCTGTGGTCGAGAAGAAATCTATTTCTTCCCCAGGGCTGCACGCAATCAGCTCCAGCCGGGACCACGCTTCGCGCTTTGTTTCTTCAAGGCGCAGCGACCTCCCGATTGCCCCATATCTGCTTGCTGTGCCCGAGGTGGATCTCTCTACCTGGTTAGTTTCATAGCAGGGAAGGGCCGTGCGGCATTGCAGGCAACTGGCTTCCAGATATCCCTAAGGAATTGCCTTCTCGCCCTGTCTGCAGCCACCCCGTTCATCCCATAATAGAGCCCTGCCATCTATCCTGCGCACATTTCCAGCTCGGCAAAAACTGAATTACATGAGGTATAGCTGCAAAGTTGTACTCATTCAGTGTTACAAATGGTTCCTGGCTGACATTGATGAAAATCCTCAAATGTCTGATGGGACATTGGTGACAAAGATAAATCTCACAGGCATGCGTGCGAGCAGGCTTTTGTACCAGTGGAGAAAAAGTGAGTAAGTTTGAAACTTTCTCGCATATAGGTCACCTCTAGATGCACATTTATTTCAACCATCATTAATGTGTAATTCTTTTCTGTTTAAGTCATGACATCATGACAGTTGTCTATGCTATTTGCTTAAGAAAATGCCAATTGGGGCGCCTGGGTGGCTCAGATGGTTAAGCGTCTGCCTTCGGCTCAGGTCATGATCCCAGAGTGCTGGGATCGAGTCCCGCATCGGGCTTCCCGCTCCTTGGGAGCCTGCTTCTCCCTCTGTTTCTCTCTGTCTCTCATGAATAAATAAATAAAATCTTTAAAAAAAAAAAAAAAAAAAGAAAGAAAGAAAATGCCAATTGCCGGGCGCCTGGGTGGCTCAGTTGGTTAAGCGACTGCCTTCGGCTCAGGTCATGATCCTGGAGTCCCTGGATCGAGTCCCGCCTCGGCTGCCTGCTCCACGGGGAGTCTGCTTCTCCCTCTGACCCTCCCCCCTCTCATGTGCTTGCTCTCTCTCATTCTCTCTCTCTCAAATAAATAAATAAAATCTTTAAAAAAAAAAAAAAGAAAATGCCAATTGCCTTAAGGATGTAAGGTTTACTTATTAAATGAGATAGTATATATAAGATTTTAAACATCTGCTATGTAAGGGTCACTTCTCTGAGATCTGACAGTGCCCTAGTATAACTGTATTGTGATTTTTCAATATATGGTAATTGTGTATTCACTTCTCTGTCTATCTCATTAGATCGTTTAAGTTCTGAAGGACAAAACAAATGAACAGGTAAGTAAATGAATGAGTAAAGGGACAAAGGCATCCTCTCATTCTTCCCACTCATGTTGAAGCTTAAGAAAACAACAGTGAATATTGGCTATCTTTGTTAGTATTTTTATTATTTCTCTCACCCAACATCTAGTCAATTACCAGGATCTGCTGTCGACTTTACCACCTAATTTATTAAATAAAATATATTACTGATCACTCACTTTCCTACTGAAATCCAAGCCTTCTTCACTTGGACCCTAACTCTAGTGTTTTCCCTTTGAAATTCAGCTTTCATAAGGCCACCAGCAATATTTGTTTTTCCAAAGTGCAAATCCAATCATGGCATGCTCCTCCATGGACGGCTCCCGGAGGCCACACAGGACCTCCCCAGCCTAACCCCACCTACTGGCACAGTCTCATTAACTACTTCTCCTCTTGGGATGGAAACCCTAAGAGCAGGGTCCACCCACTCCGCCTAGCATGGTTCTTGGCTCCAAGCCTTTGCCATGTGCTCTCTTTCTCTGCAGCTCAGGGTTCCTCCTCCAGAGGGCCCTCCATCCTTCTCTGGATCTCTTCCAGAAGGACCCCCACCACCACCCACCCACTGTCCTGTCCCACCTGGCACCTTAGCACTCATAACACATGCTTCCATGTGAAGGAGAAATGGCTATGGCTGTTCCAATTCCCTGATGAAACGCTTCGCCTCTTGAGCACGGTTATTTCTTATCCATCTTTTATCCCCTTCACTTGACAAAGTGCCTGATTCACAAAAAACGGATTAAAGGGAGACTGAGCTGGGCCGAACTTTGTGGAACAAGCTGGCCTGTCCCTGTTCAACTGAATTAAAAATCGGTTTCTGCAGAACAACACCTCACAGCATTTGACCTTGAGACAAAGTGTAACTTTCTGTTTATAAATTTTAAAATAATGAAAATAAATTAATCTTTCTCATTTTGGATTTGCTTAGTTGGGCTAAACAACAAACCGAATGGAGGGCATTTAAACCACCTTCCCTTTCATGAGACGTCATGGATTTTTCCCAGAAGTTGTACAGGAAATAATTTTCTAAGCAAAGCTGACTGTCTAATTGGTCTGTCTTTGCTTCAGTAGAAAAAAAAAGAAGTCAATTAAGTTGTTTTCAAAATATTTTTCACCATAGGTAGTTCAGTTTTCCACACATGTTTAAAATTAAACATATTTATTGCCTCATAGCTCAACTTATTAATAGTAAAAAATCTCCAAAAGCAGAAAACTGGTAACAAGTTCTTCCTTTTCTGGCCAGCAAAATTGATCTCCAGAGTCAGAAGGAAAATTCATGTGTGTTCTTGCTATTGAGGACATATCTGCTTCATCCTAAATCTTGCCTTAGTGACAAAGGTTGAATTGAAATAAAAATTATGTGGCACTTTGATCAGAATTGCAATGGTAAAGTATGGGCCAGAATGTATGCCAAAAGCAGGCTTTCCCCTCAGATAAGGGAGAAAGTCTAATTCAAACTGTCCAGCCTCCTGTCTCTCACATACAATAGGTGTGTACTCTATTCCAGCAAGACAAATGGACCATAATGACCCTATCACATAAATCTCTAAACGGATCCTAAGATTCTGGATTAAAGGGAGTCACTGAGTATCCAAAAAAAAAAAAAAAAAAAAAAAACAGGGGGCTGGCTCTAAAACATAAAATAAGGAAATGACCCGAAAAGTTATTTATTAAATCCAACCCAGATATAAAGGGAGACACCATAATACTCATTGAGTGATGACTGCAATCAAGCCTTTGTGACAGGCCATTGAAATCTAAGATGAAAAACTAAATTATTATGAAATAAAAGGGCCTGTTTTCATTGTTGAATTTATTCACATATTTAAGATAGTTTAGTTACATTTGGGGTTATATTTGAAGGTCAAATAATAAAATTGAAGCATTTTGCCTATTGCAATGACCCCCCCCCAACACACACACACACACACACACACACACACACACACACACACTTGTCTCTAGGGAGTAGGTACCTCCTGGATTTAGAGGAAATTTAGCTCTCTTGTTCAGGCTCTTGTTCAGGCTTGTGTGAGAGTAGACGTTCCAAGGAAGTGCGGGGACCCGGAGGTCATGGCCCCAGAACAGGAAGGGCAAAGGAATGTCACCAGTACTCCACACCACTGCTGCAAATGCCTCTCATCCCTTACCTCCCTCCCCTCAGAATTTGCCGTGCACATTGGTCCAAAAACCAACAGGAGATCAATATTATATTGTAGGGAATTGGCTCACATGGTTATGAAGGCTGAGAAGTCCTGTGATCTGCTGTCCACAAGCTGGAGACCCAGGAGATCCAATGGTGTGTCTCCAGTCCAAGTCTGAAGCCCTGAGGAGCAGGGACGTTGATGTGGGTCCCGGTCCAAGTACAGGAGAAGACGAATGTCTTAGTTCAAGTGCTCAGGCACCGAGCAATTTCCCCTTTCCCCGTGTTTTCTTCTGTTCAGGCCCCCACATTGGATGAGGGCCAATTGCACCAGGGAGGGCAGCCTGCCTTACTCAGGTGACTGATTCAACTGGTAACTTCATCCAGAAACACCCTCACATACACACCCAGAATCCTGTTTAACCAAATATCTGGGCACCAGTGGCCCCGCGAAGTGGACACAAAAAACTAACCCTCACACCATGTAAGCTTTGCTATGTTTTCCCTGAATCCTCTTGAGTTCCCCACTGGGGAGCCCCTGCCTCCTCCTACTATCATTACCACTTCCTTTCTCTCCCTCCAACCAAGCTTTTCTAGTTTTCTGTTCACTAACCCTAAAAATGGACTATCATCTTTTACTGTGAAAAAGAAAAAGAAGGCAACCTGTATCTTAGTATCTAAACAGATACTGGCCAGAGTGATGTTGTTCTGAGACTCTCTTCCATTGTGGGGACAGCCCAAGGAGGAAGGAATCACATCCCACTAATCGTTCCACTTTAACTGACAATGCACAATGCTCTGTTCTCTAATGCATAGCATAGCACAAAACAAAATGTAGCCCAATGCCTGCAGCATTAGCTCAACCACCACCAACTTGCTTGATTTGTGTTGTCATAAATTCTTGCTGTCTTCATTTACTTTATGCTTTTTTCACATGTTTTTTTTCCCTGATCCTATCAATTGTGATGCACATTATTACACCTTCAATCACTAAGAAATTTTAAAGTCAAAAAAAATTTTAAAAATAAAGCACTGGCAATCCTATCACCATCATTATCTACACTTAATTTGAAATTGGAATGTCCTGAACGATATGCAGTTCTGTATGACTCCCTGAACCACTGTCATTGCATCTGCCAATGGTTCTGGGTCTCGAGGAGCCCTTTTCCTGGCAGATTTCTTTTTTCTCCTTTTCCAAGGAATTTATTAAAGGCCTGAAAAGGCCTTATTTTTTCACCAGGTTTGATTTAGCTCTTCTATGTTACCATAGTGCAAATATGATTCTAAATACCTGGTCCCAGGCTGATCTCCTCTCCTAAATGGAAGATGGATAAAGAAGAAAAGACTGAACAAATAAAATAAAAATAACTTTTAGATGCATGCCTTCCCTCTTTATCCTTAATTAGAAAGAAATCTTTTCCAAATAAATAAGTCTTAAAAGTTACTTGATATGCCTTCAACACTGGCCAGATAATATGAGGAATGTCTCTGTTACAGCTTGGCCTCTTCGACTACAAGTGGTTGGTTGAAATCATTTATTTAAACTTGAAACCAGAAGAAAGCTCTGGATCCATTGACATTATCTGTGGGGTATCTGTACTAGAAATACCTAAGAGGGAGCCTGCAATTATTAAATATTTAATTAAGCTTTAGGCACAGTGTGACAATTCACTTTCTAAAAACAAGAGGAAACATTTAAAAACCTTGAAGAATGTCAAAGTTTAAAATTTATCTAAAAGCTTCTAAGCTCCATTCTGTTCTTGGCTAGTGCTCAGTGAGATTTCTACTTGATTATATCACTGAAGTATGTGGACTTGCTGTTTGGCCCGCCGTTCAAAATTTCCCACACTTTTTAGTATCTTGAGTTGGAGGTACACATCTCTTTGTAAATATTTGTCCTTTGAACGAGACAAAAACGCCCAGCAGTGACTATTTTGCTCTCTTTCTGTATCCCCACAGCACATTCTGTAAACCTGGTTACAGACCCGGTCTTCGGAGCCATCGTCCTGGGACTGTGTGTGTCGCTGAGGTAGAATTCCCTACCGCCAAAGACTCGTCATCCTGTGGACAGCATTAACCCGGAGCCTAGCACTCTGTAGGCATCTGATAAGTATTTACTGGTTAAGTAAATGTACATCCAATATGGAAATACATTCTCCTGATAATTCTTCAAATATTAATTTCTCTCTGACCAGTTGATTTAGATAAAATCCTTTTGCTCAAGAATTGTATCACCATTGAAACAACAACACACTTGAGTCTGACGAGCATCCAATAGTCTGTGATGTAGTTAACCATATATCTAATGAAAAAAAAATAAGAATCTATTCAAAAGCGTGTTTATTTGGGGCCAAAAAACCCCATAAAACTTTTGTCAAAAGAATGTCTCTTTAGTTTTTTGTTTTAAGTCCACACTTAAGACAACATTGGAAGAACTTTTTTTATTCTCTATGAAGAAGTGGCATGATCATGATCATTCTTGACTAACAAAAATATAGCATGTTCAGCTTCATCAAACACGTTTCATTAGACAATCCACTTCAATTTTTCCTACCACTGCTAAGTTATGAATAACATCATTCTGAGATGTCCTAAGACCTGTTCCATCTTTTCTGACTCCAAAACAGCCATAACTATCCACCTTGGTCATATGCTTCAAACAGTTCCAGTCTATCAGGACCAGAAGCAAGACAACAGCCAAAAGCTCCAAACCACCTATAAATAACAGCTCCCCCATGCTGCTAACAAGGCACTTAATACCCCAAAATTGTCCTAGGGTAAATGAAGCCCAGATCATGGGGGTATTGTGAAAGTGGGGAGTTAAATTTGTTATTTGACTATTTATGTCTTACTCGTAATTGGTTTATATTCCTTATTAGGTTTTTTTTTTTGCTTTAATTTTGAGACTATAGAATGGTCTTTTCTTAATTCTTTCCATGGCTTAGGTTCCTAATTTTAAAAAATATTACCACTGAACAATATTTGTCCATAAAAAAAGAGCTTTGCATGTAAGAGGGATAAAGCCTGCATCAAAATTAAATCTATTAGTTTCAAAGAACATGTTCAGCAAATGTTAACTGAAAGCAGTAAATACCTACTATTTTGTCCGCTCAGGACTATACTCCCTTCTATTGGGCCATACATTTCCCTTTCTTTAACCATGTCTTTGCTTGGAAGTTGCATTCTAAAACTCTACTCCTCCCTGGCCACCTCAATCCATCTAGGGACAGGTCTCTGGCCCCTCGGGTATGAACACAGAACCCATCTCTCTGGCGAGCCTTGATTGGTTCAAAGATGCCCACTGGACATACTCTCAGCCAGTCAACCTTTCCCTGTGACTTTTGAACTTGGAAACAAAAATCAGGAGCCCTGTTCTCTCTGAGTTAGGAAATGTCAAGTATCCATGCTTCTGTTCAGTGCTTCTGTCCAGTCCAAGAAAAGAATCCAACATGCAGAAAACAGCCAAAGGAGAGACAGAAGTGAATCTTCCTGAGCCTGGTGTCACTGGGGATTGAGGCTCTGCAGTTCTTGCATTAATCCTATTAGTCCATCCCTCCCCATTTCTACCTAAGCTAGTTCAAGTTTGATCTGCAACAATTCGCCAACTAATTCTGGACCATGACAACAGTGATGCAAATTAGACAGTGATGTTTATTAGAAAACTTCTAGACTCATGTCATTGATCATCTTCAACTTCACATTTGCAAGACAGCTGCTTAACTTACAAGCAAAGGCACTTCAACTTCCATCTGTCATCGAAAAAAACAGAAAACCACTCCCTCTTCCTTGAATAGGATTTCCTGATTCAACTAAAAAAACAAAAAGAATATACATATATATTAAGCAAACAAACAAAAAGTAAAAAATATAATACATATATTATAAAAGTTTATTATATATATTATAAAAGTATATTATACTTTTATAATATATATTAGTATATATATAATATATATATTATTTTTTTTACTTTTTGTTTGTTTGCTTAATGTTCTTCCTTGTGGAGCTACAGGCACTGTTTCTCCAGATATTTCTTCTTGTCGGGTTCCCACAGTAAATACTCACTGAAGTAACACATATTTATAAATGTTAGCCTTTTTCGGTCCTTTTATTTTGTCCTGAAACAATGAGTTTGCGAGCAATGCCCTCAAAGTCTTCCAGAAACTTTAAATCTGACACAGTGGTTCTGACTGCAACTCGATATTCGTGCAATGCTAATTTATTGTACTTTTCTTAAAAAATGTCATTCTCTGAGAAACAAGCATCTTCTCCTGAGTCAGAAGTTATGGGAAAGAGAAATCGTGTTTCATTATTAAGAAATGGAAAGGTGATCGATCATAGCAAGGTAAAACCTTTTCCCTATCTAGGGATATTTCCCCAGAGAGCCTTCATTTAAAGTCCTGTGGTCGTGTTTGCAAATTTCCAATTATTCAAAATGAATTATCACAGCATTGACAGAACTTGGCAAATCCTACTTGATATTTCGCTGCCACATTGTCTATTAATCTAGTACTGGAGAAAGTTGGGGGAAGACACTTCTCAATTGGCCTCCTTCCTAGGCAAGCTTCTCTGCTGGGCAACGTGTCTGGATCTTTGATTTCCCCTCATGCCCAGAAAAATAGACAAGGCAAGGCAAGGGACGGTTTCCAGAGGAAGCTAAAACTCTCTTTCTTAAGTTACTCACCCTTAGTGCATTGCCAAATAGGAACGACATGCAATTGAAATATTGTCTCACAGCTGCAAAAACCATGCAATTAAAGTGTGAAAACAAAAGTCCAAACTGTGGCCTATTCAAGTTCGCAAGATAATGGCGCCTGAGCACACAAATCAGCGATTTTTCAAATCTGTGTTGCCCCTTCTCGGCAATTACACACCTTAGAACACATTTTCATTTTCTTTCCATTGGTGTTTTTGAAGAATATGCCAGTAAATCGCTGCTGCCTAAAAGTTTCCAGCTCAAAAACCTATGTCCCCATTATCACTTCAAATTTCTCATCTCGGTGTTACTGTGTACATCAGACCAAAGACTACCCGACGGTTCAGTTGAATCCCAGATAGAATTGAAAATAGATTTTAATGGCCAACTGTCATGTGTGTTTGGGTATCTCAACCGGAAAAAGCTCTATTAAATATTTATGAAATTTTATTTTTGGTTCCCAAACAGCACAGTTCAAGTTAAACAGCCCTCACAAGAAAGAGCATGTCATCACAGGTACATTCCTACCACTGTGGAGGTTGCCAGGGTCTGTTCGGGCATACCCCGAACACATGGGAATGGTCCCAGGCCTTCCAGACCAGCCTTTCTGGCAAGCTTCCCAGCGGACTCTAAGGATTTTGGTATTCTCAGTGACCTTTTTAGCCCTTGCAAAGAAACCTGCAAAATGCTGTTTACCAACCTCTGGCTTCTCATTTGTAAACACACTTTATTTTTTTAAATACACAACATGTGTCAGCAATTAAAAGAAAAATTATAATAACATCAGTTGCATAAAGATTATGTTGTTTTGGTGGTGTTCTTTGATTTTGATTGGCTTTACCGGGTTTTCATAATGACCTCCCTTCATGTGAGGAGGACCCAGTAATATAACTGCATGAGGCTCTTGTGGAAAACAACTGTTCTTTTTCCTTCCAATTAATGCTTTGACTTGTTCAATTCTATCACAGAATCATATGCAAAACTGCAAGTCCTTTCCCCTGCTGCTTCATCCATGAGAATACTCCCCAGCCAGCTGAGATCTGCATTACTTCCCAATTATGCAGGCAGGGGTGGGGGCAGGCCCAGGAGATTGTTGTCCCCTAATTACCAATGGCTACAATGTTCTCTGCTACACTCCCAAGCAGAGTTACACAAGCGCTCCCCACTTTTGTTTCCATAAGGAAATGAGTTCGATTCTCTTCTTCTGGAGGTGGGTGAAGCAAGAAAACAATGGTGTACTCCCCTTTTAAACTCTGGGACAGGCCTGGTCCTGTTCTCCTGTTGAAGGGAAAAGGAAGCGACCTTGTGAAAGGGTCTTGGAGTTGACTTGGACAAAAGCGTCTGGATCACGTCACCTGTTCGATCATCTTTCTTTTGTACGGTACCACATTAAAAAATGCCACGACAAGGTTTCCAAAGGCTGCCCCACCCGTGAGGCTCCCGAAGCTTCAGGATGATTCACCTATGACCTGCAGTGGAGATGATGTGCCAGACCCTTTCTCCTGGTGGCACAGCCCGCGGAGGTAGGACTGAGCTCAATGGTGGCGTCGTGAGCAGAGGTCGAAGCTGAGGGGCTCCATCAAATGTCATGGGTCCGGGAATGAATCATTGTTCTGCTGGCTGAACACAAGCAATTTCGGTACGTTTTCACCAGATGTGTCCAAAGGTCACCACAGTCATTAATGAGAGTATATTTTCCTCTTATAAAGTCACCTTTGAACACCCTCTCCTTGATAATATTCCATACTACTTTAAAGGGAAAATTGTTTTATTGCCTTCTGTTGAAGCCTAAGGAGGATTTGATGATTATTATCTTTTTACTTCATTCTTAGAGGAGAGGAAAACTAACTGGGAGTATAAAAAGAAATGATTTAATTCTATTCCTTTCCAACGGCGTGGGTGATCAGAATTAGCTCAGGTTTTAAGCCAAAAGAAAAACTGCGTGTGTGTGTGTGTGTGTTGGGGGGCGGGGGGTTGATTCACTTATTACTATACATAATTGATTAGAAAAACATAAAATAAATTTACTCCAGTTATTTACTTCAATTTAATCTAATACCCAGGGTGATTTTAATTAGGACGGTAGATACATTTTGAAACTACAAAATCAAAGCGGCTCCATTTAATATTGCAAACAGGTGGTGGGTATTTACATTTTCTCATCTCTTCCTTCTATGCTCAGGGGAGCCCGGGGTGTGATGATGAATGGCAGAGCATCCCAGGACAGACACCTTCACCATCACTGCAGCAAGAAGCCGGGAAACAGCTATGGGGTCTTAACGGTCTTTTGAACCCCTGTCCTCCCACAAGGCCAAGTGGACAACCTTGGTCTTTGAAGTCCCCCACTCCCTTGAAGGAAGTGATGCCGCTCTCCCCCGGAAGCCCAGTGCTGGTTACAGGTGGGAGTTATAGAAAAATGACGAGAGCGGTCTCTGAGCTAAGAAACCATGAAAACAAGCCCCAAGCCTTGCGAGCTAGCGCTGCCTTTTGCACTGATCTGTAGTTACAAATAAAATCAGAAATCTATGAGAAATGAATAGGCTTCTACTTAAAACGCCCAACGGCACTCAAGAAGGAAAGATAATGTAACAATAAAAGGAGGAAAGAGTTTAGAAAGCTGGAAGCATGTTGGTGAGCGTACGGGATCCAGACCAGCATGGGTTACCTGGAGGGGACAGATGGGCAAGAGGGGAGTTTCCTGCTTCCTTCTATAACCAGGTAACTAATAGGCACCAGAGCCACAGGGAGGAAGGGTGGCTACAAGGCACAGGGGACATCCCTGAAGCCAGCACCAGGAGCAGTGACATAGTACAGAGCATCTCTTGGTGATCAGAAAACACCAAGGCAGTGATCTTGGGACAATCGGAAAACAGCACCAGGACTAACCGTGAGCACTGAACTATGAGCACGTGTATCATTCTCCAAACGTTCCACAGCCTGGCCACACACAACGGCCGCCACATCGGCATGCTCTGGTCACCGGGTACTTCTCCTTCAACCTCATCTCCTTCTATTTTTCCCTTCAGTGACTCCACGTTAGCCTTCTATGTCCAAAAAGGCCAAGCTCCTGCCCATTTGATGCCATATGCACTCACAATTCCTTTCCCTCAGAAGGCTGTTTCCTCAGGTAGTTGCCTGATTCAGTCCCCGCAATCAATGTTTCTGCTCATGCATCAGCCCTTCCGTTGGTCACTACATTGAAAAGCCTCCTTGCCCCCCTCATCCTGCCTGCCGTAGTGGGTTGCATGGTGGTCCCCAAAAAAGTTCTATCTGGGTCCCGGGACCTGTGAATGAGAAGTTCTTGGAGAAAGGGCCTTTGCAGCTGTAATTTAGAAAGCCGTAAGAAGACAGAAACAGAGACTGGAGCAGGGCAGCCACAAACCAAGGAATGCCTGGAGCCACAGACATGGGAGGAGGCAAGGAAAGATTCTGCCCTGGAACCTTCCGAGGGAGCGCGGCCCTGCCCACACCTCGATTTTGGACTTCTGGCCTCCAGAACTGTGAGAGAATAAATTCGTGTTGTCTTAAGCCACCAAGTTTGTGGTAATTTGTTACAGCAGCCCTGCGAAACTGATCTACTTTCTTACTTTTCTTCACAGCAATTACCGCTATCCATCATCCATTGTTTGCTTGCTCATTCATCTCCCCCTCCAGAATCCGAGTGCGGGGAGTTTATCTGTTTTGTTCACTGATGTTTTCCAGTGCCCAGAAGAATGTCCAGCACACGGCAGTCACTTAGTAAGAATATGCTGAATTATGGAAGAATGTGGGCTGTTTGAATAACCTCTTCGGTGCTTCTGTTGGGGAGAAACTGTAGGTGGAGGCTGGATTTCGTTACTATTATTCTTATTCCACTGTGGACCCAGGTTGGCCAAAAATATACTGCTGCTAAACATGTATTGATGCCTCCCTGTGACCATGTTGGTACAAAGAAACACTGTAAGTCCTTCAAGAATAACTTTTCACTTTCCCCATTTTGAGATGTTGCCATTCACGAAATACCACTGTGACTCAATGTTCCAACTATGTGAAATTCCGCATGAAACATTCTACATGGAGAAACGACACTGGCTTCCTGAAAGGTAGCACTCGCTGCGTACTGTTAAAAGGAATCCAATGCTCAGCATTTTCCGGTTTCACCTTACCATGTTGATTTGGATATGGGCTTGTTTAATTTCTGAGCAGAGCCAGCTTGCAGAAGCTGAAGGATGCTCTCAGGATGGCAAGCTCTCAGCGAGACGCTGTCAAGGTTACCAAGTGTCTGCTCACTAGAACAGTAAAGACAAGAAGAGCGATGGCATGGCCACCGCTGTCAGGTGATAAGCAGAGAGATGGCGCAAGGGTCCAGAGGCACTCGCTCATGTCCCCACGGGCTGCCGGGGTGAGAGAGCGGGCAGACCTGTCTGCGATGGGGGAGCTGAAAGGGGGAGGAGGTGAGCCAGCCTGGATTTTTCTTGGCCTGTACAGGCTCAATGCAGGCCTCAGCAAGTGTTTCAGCATGGAAGAAACAGGGAAGCTAGAACTATTTAGCAACACAGGAACCTGGACAGAGAAGGAGGGAAATAATTAAAAGCAGAATAGCTCAAGGTGGAGCTCATATTATATTAAGTTTGGGAAAAATAGATATTTTACTTTTAGAAGACAAGAATGACTTACTAGGGGAGGTAGGGTAGAATGCAGGCAAGAATGGGGGGAGGGACATTTATGGAAGGTCCATTAGTGATAGCCATGATCTGGGGTGACTCACATACCAACCTTTTATTCCTATTTCAGAGGTTTAGGACATTAAGGTTCAGAGATGTTAAGTGGCTTCTTCAAAGCCACAGGGAGAGGCCTAAGTATCTCAAAGCCATGAATTTCCAGTGCATCAAACTGCGCGTCTACATAAAAGTACAAGCATGAATTCTTTGGTCTTTGTCACATGAATTGGCTTCATTTTCCAAAATAATTCTGACCTTGTGCCCTGAGAGACATAACATTTGCAAATATTCCTTTCTCCCTCACAAACATAATGACCAACAGAAAGAAATGAGCAACTATCCACATACACAGAACCATGGAAACCCCCAAAAGGGGAGCTCTGATGTACCAGAGGCTGGATTCCTGTATTCAAATCATAACCCTGTCTCTGACCAATTATGTGGCTTTGAATAAAACACTTAAGCATTCAGAGACTCGACTTCTTCATCAGATTAATCAGATTAACAATATATAATATATTTATATTATATAATATTTATTACACATAAATAAGGACAATAATGTCTACAGATATTACTATTGGGTGTGAAAAGAGATGGTCCTACCATGGACACGTAGTAAATGTGTGCCTTGCAGGCTCATCAGTCAGGATAGGGGTGACACATGGAGACCAAAAGAAGCTCTCAGGATTGGGACAGCCAGTTGAAATGGGAGGCAGAGCTGGATACAATGGTTCAAGTAGCTAGAAGCAAAAAGCTGGAGGAGAGTTGAAGGCAGAAAGAAGTCCATCGTTGGCTCCTTAGGTCAACATGCTTAAGACATCAAATGACTACATCTTGGGGTCCGATGTCATAGTTGTTAAGTTTATGCACATCCCTTATCTCTTACCAAAGCTTTTGTGTGATGAAATGAGAAGTCATCTTTAGGTTAAAATATTTTAAAAACACAGATTCGTATACCCATTGAAAAGGTAATACCTTTGAGTTTATTCAAACTTGAAATATTTTTAGTAAAATTCTTTAATTTTAATGACATGAACAAAATTTAAACCATTAGCCTGGCCTATGGCACATGAATTAAAGGTTTAAGTCTTCTTGCTTTCTAAAATTTGAATACATCTATATATATTTTTAAATATTTCATTTTTAAGTGATCCCCACGCCCAACATGGGGCTCCAACTTAAGACCCTGAGATCAAGAGTTGCACACTTTATGGAGCACCTGGGTGGCGCAGTTGGTTAAGCTTCCAACTCTTGGTTTCAGCTTAGGTCGTGATCTCAGGGTCGTGAGATTGAGCCCCATGTTGGACTCCATGCTCAGCACAGAGTCTGCTTAAGATTCTGTCTCTCCCTCTCCCTCTGCACCTCCTCCCCACTGATCTCTCTCCCTCAAATAAATAAATACGTCTCTAAAAATAAAAAGAATTGCGTGCTCTATCAGCTGAGCCAACCATGCACCCCTATATTTTTTTTCTTATTTTAATCAAATTAACATGTGTACATAGTTTAAAAAGAAAACTAAAGAAAGAATCTATAATAAACAGCAACACTCTCTTAAGCCACCTCATTCGACTCCTTCTTGTTCTGCAGCACTCCTGAGAGCCAACCACTTTTAATGGTTTTTCTTTGTGTTTTCCCTGGTATTATCTTCATAAATGTAAATAATACACCACTATTTCTGCTTAGGCATTATCTACTGACTCCAGATGACAGAGGCTGTGATTTCACGATTTCATTGATAATCCTTTTCACGGTCATTTTCTCTCTCTCTCTCTCTCTCTCTCTCTCTCTCCAGTTTTTGAAAGCTATATTAAAATATTCTATCTCCAGTAACTCCATTTATAAAATCAAATAATATGCTTATACTGCTGTTTACTGTTCTGCAGGGGGAGCACTTGACTACTTAGCCTGTATCAAGGATGTTATTGATAGAAATTTTATCTCTACCCTCCAACTCCCCACTGCCATCTTCTTAACCACAAACTTCTACATCATCAAGATTAATAATATTTTTATTCTGGCTTGAAATTATAGTTAATTTGTCATTTTTGACTGTAGGTTAAGCACTAAAGTTAAAAATGAGTGAGTATTTACACTTTCTAGTAAATATTACTCCCCGAGGAATCATGGTAGGCAGAGGTCAGCACATTTTCCTCCTCTCAGTCAAATGTCATGACACATAAGCCAGCCAGAAGTGTGTGCTCCCAGTCTAGAAGTCAATGGCTTTGTTTTTGCTGATGATTTATCGGGTATTAAATCCATGCCACATTTTTGTTCACAACCTATTTGAACCTTGCCATTCTTATAATATTTTTTGTTTCCTTCATTCTCCCAACATTGGTATAATTTAGAGATTTGGGTCATACATTAGCTACATGAAATAGTTTTTGTTATTTCTTTAATTTCCTTCTCAAAGCTTAGTTCTGATCTTTCTTTCCAGGATGGTTATTTATCAGATACGGGCCCTTCTATACTGTTCTTTTACGCTTTGATCTTTCCCTAATATTATGTGTTCCTTGAGTTGTTTATTGTATTTTCTGGGGGTGTTTTATCCAATTATTGCCTCTAGCCTTCCATTTGTTAACATTAGATTTTATTTGGTCAATCATAATTTTAATTTTCAGGACATCTTTTGTGGGCTTGGTTGTTCCTTTTTCATAGCATCCTGCGCTAACACTTTAGATTTGACATTTCCTTGACTTCTCTGAGGAGAGTAGAGGCCTTACAAAATCATAATAATAACATCAAAAAAATTGATTCATCCCTAAATTTTCTTGGCTTCCTCCTGAATCTGTCCTGTTTATTTCCCTTTGTCTTTCTTCCTCATCCTGACAGTCCTCAGGCGGTTGGTAATTGTTGATTTCCACTTCTTCTGTTGTGACACTCAGTGTGTTTCCTTGCTGGGCTTCTCCATGCGTGGAAGCTGGTCGAGGGGCTCTGTTGATGTGGGTAGGCTCACGGGCTGAGCGCACTGAGTGACAGCAGGTGATATCTGGCCCACCCCCCACCCACCCAAAGCTAGCTCAGTAAAGGCCCTATTCTGGACTGCTGACTTCACGCTAGCAACTCTGCTTCTTCTCAGGAAGTTTCTCCCATCTTGAGGGGGAGCCCTAAAGCCCCCTACATTTTGTCCAACATGAACCCTGAATTGCCATTCCCTTTGTTCCAAGGAATTGGTGAGGGGTCTTTGCAGGGAAAGTGTTTCTTAGGTACAGTTTGAATTAACCCCTGTTTTATATCCATCTCATAGTGTCTTGATACCTGGTGGATCCCAAGTCTAGAGCTTCTCTTCTCAGAAGTTTTCTAGGAAAATGACATTAGCTTCCACTGCAACCCCACTCTGGGCCAGAGCTTCTTCAATCCACTTTCATCCGCCAATACATTTCTATGTTTTCAGAATTCACTGAAGTTTGAAATTCACCGTCTATTGATCACTGCCCTCCTTCTCCCTATCTTTGCTATTATATATCTATTCTCAAGGCTAATTCTACATTATTTTTGACTGGGTTTGGGAGGAGAATAGGAAAAAAACATGCAGAGGAAGGCAAACAGCATTAGTCCACCATCTTAAATTAGAAGCCCTTAGTCTTGTAAGCAGACTACGTTAGTGCTTGGACAAGAATTATCACCATGATAGTGTGTCTGCTTTCAGTGGCATCTACCTGCTGCTTCTATTGGTTTCAAACAACTGTGAAATGAAATGACAGCTAAACTCTAGAATCACACTCTCCAAACATATGGCTACTTAAAGTTAAATCAAATTTAAAATTCATTTTCTCAGTCACACTAGTCACATTTCGAGTGCTCAACACCACATGTGTCTAGAGCCTACTGTACCGTACAACAAAGATGGAGAACATTTCCAGTGCGGCATTGGTTCTACTGGACAGCTTTCTCTAGAGCAAACTCAGGGCTCATCAATAAAGGGCTCATCACTGAAAGTCAAGGCATAGCCAATGGAGCATGAGCAAGGGGCTCTCTCCTCCTTATCGCTGTAACTTTGTTTTAAAATGTCCCTGAACATGTTTTAGGAAGGACATCTGTTTCCCACAGATGCTTTCAGCGGGGGTTAGCACCACGGTTCAACTTGACTCTGTGAATTGACCGACGGTGTGGCCACCGCAGACTTCATGAGTAGGTGAGAACTCTGAATGCCTAAGATGCTTCCTGAGAGTCAAATCGAGGCTTTTCCAAATTTGGAGGATCTTAAATTACCTCTGAAAACGGCCCATGAGAACAGGCAAGGAGAGAAGACAGAATTTGACAAGGACTTTGCTCTGTTTAACTTTACAGGTCACAGGCCATCCATGAGGTGGGGGAAGTGACAGCTCATCTTACCTCCCTGGAATCTGTCCCCGAACAACTAACTGTAAACCTTTTAAACTGAACCCTGATAAGGAAGGACTACTTCAAGCCTGTCCTACACTGTTGCTTTTTATCTACTCTGTGGTCCTTTGTGATGAATTGGATACAGTTTCAGAAGCGAGAAATAATGGAGAAAGTCAAAGGTTTGTATTGATTCAGAGATAATATTGGATGAGGAGACAGGCTTATGTAATTTAAGGGAAATTCAGCACCTCAGGAATTTATTGCACTTGGTTTTATGTCTAAGAAGTAGACATGTCGAATAAGTAGTTTTACAGCGTATAAAACCAAACTAGAAATAAACTACGGTCCAAAATGGAGCTAACCCTGTGAGGCCTGTCAGTGATTCACTCCAGAAATTTGAAAACCCAGAAAGCACATGGGCCATGTACGCCTCACAGACTGTGTCCCACTGGGCAAGAGTGGATATGGCACCCTCTTTCCTTTCCCCTAAATGATCCAAGTCTTATTTCTCAGATGCCAGGAACCGGCCTCTTGAATGGGACTTTTTGTCTCTAATTTTAAGAATTTATAAACCCATGCTTTCCAAAATCCATTGTTCTGTATTGTACTAGTGCAGATTTTTAATAGCAAAACCCACATACGGAGTTTTTCTTGTTTTTCTTTCTTTTTTTTCCTCTAAACCTAATTTGGACACACCATTTTGATCTGTAGTTTTTCATTGAGAGGATAAATGACATATCATACATTTTTATCCAAAGTGGTCAAGAATTGATAGGTTCAATGATTGTTTTTTTTTTTCCAAAAAAGACAAACTGACCAATAACTTGAGAAAAATCTGTATTCAAATCTCATTATCAGTGTGAATTTCTTTTCTTTTTTTCTTTTTTTTTTTAAAGATTTTATTTATTTATTTGAGAGAGAGAATGAGATAGAGAGAGAGAGCATGAGGGGGGAGGGTCAGAGGGAGAAGCAGACTCCCTGCTGACAGCAGGGAGCCCGATGCGGGACTCGATCCTGGGACTCCAGGATCATGACCTGAGCCGAAGGCAGTCGCTTAACCAACTGAGCCACCCAGGCGCCC
>NC_138371.1:168572621-168611810 GCF_054177405.1 Leptonychotes weddellii | reverse complement strand
TTTTTTTTTAAAGATTTTATTTATTTATTTGAGAGAGAGAATGAGATAGAGAGAGAGAGCATGAGGGGGGAGGGTCAGAGGGAGAAGCAGACTCCCTGCTGACAGCAGGGAGCCCGATGCGGGACTCGATCCTGGGACTCCAGGATCATGACCTGAGCCGAAGGCAGTCGCTTAACCAACTGAGCCACCCAGGCGCCCCATCAGTGTGAATTTCTACATGGGTCAAATTAATTGGATAATATTTTAATTTCCACTTTTCATGTGTGCAATGTGGACACAAACTAATTCGTGTCATATAATCTTTGCCGTATCCATCCATCCATTAAACAAATATGAATTGAGACCCTGATAAAAAAAAAAAAAACAATTCACTGCAGTGGAAAGAGAAATGAATCAAACACAGATTAGTGTTCACAACTTGGTAATTTTGTAGCAATGATAAGACCAAATTAACTAGAATCAACTCCAGCCATGAATGCCTGTCTGGGCCAAATTTTCTGATTTGCCCTAGAGCCTTAGGATGAGATTCATAACAGTCTGAGCCTTTTCACTCCTGACATTTCCTTCTCAGGATGCTGCCAAAGCATTTGGGTTGGGGGGGGGGGGTCAGGGGGGCATGACCACATAACACAACAATGGTCCCTTGTGACCCGTAGGGAGAGGACCCAGGAAACCAAAGACAAATGGGGGAGGCAGCATTTCAGTACATCCTCTCTGCTCTGTCAGTAAATATATCCCCCAACTAAGATCCCAACAACTTAACCAAAGAGAGTAAGGAACTTTATTTCCATGCACTTGGATTTCTATAGCTAAGTAGAAAGTGATGCATCCTTTATGCTACTTAAGGAATATAGTAGCCAATAAAGAAAAGGCTGCAAAAGAATGGTCTCACCCATGGATTGGCCAGAGTTCTGCAGCATTCGTATTTATGAATGCTCTAGAAGGGGCACAAGCAAGTGATCAGGGATGCTTTTGAATCCAGATCCAATTATTGGCAGAGCTGGGGAGGGGAGGCAGGGGGAATAGCAGGGGACCTGTGAACAAGGAGGCTGATGAAGGATTGCACTTACGATGTGAGAGAGGGGCTCGCTGAGCTATGGATTGTGTTTCGTGTCACTTGTAACAGCTGAGCCCTGTCCAAGACCATCACACACTTGCATTCAGTAAGCCTACTTTGCCTCCAGTGAGCACCTTCTCCCAGGGTTCTGGATGACTCCTCCAAATGTTTACCATGTTAAGCCTCATCCTAATCCACCCCTCCTTCTCCACCGAAAACACCACATTTTATTACGTTAAGAAAATCTGAAATCATCAAAAATAAAAAATCTGAAATGATCAAATCATTAATCTCCTATACCTTCCCCTAAAAAATGAATCTGCATCCATAATCGGTCTTAGTGCTTCTTTTCTGTCTCATAGGAAGTTACCCCTTTGAAGTCAGTGCTAACTTATAAACAGGATACACCTCCTTTTAGAAAATTCCCTCTCTCCTGGATTTTCAAGTTTCACTTTCCCTCTCCAGACTTAATCCCTTAGTCTATAACAGGTTCTGATCTCTACCATTCTAAAAAGTAGCCTTCCTTTAGCCTGTATTCCTGTCAGGAATCCTTAAGCCCTTTCATGGCGTGGACTCTAAATCTGGTGGAGCCTATGAATCACCTCTTGGAAGAATGCTTGTAATTAAAGAAAATACTTAGGATCACCAAAGATTCCAATTATACTGAGTACAGTTATTAAAATATAATTTTAAAGATGAGTGACAAAACAATATATATGCTTCTTTATCAATGCACTAATTAACAAATCTAATGGTAGGTCTAGCAACTACCATAATTTTGAAGTCATGCTGAGCATAAATGGTATTTAACAACAGACACAATAATTGTAACATGATATGAAAATATCTGTGATTTCTGTAGTCAAGTTGGGGTTACTGCTAATACTATAGATGTTGTTGTCTAGGTTGTGTAGGGGTGATGCTATAGTGTAATTAGAGATTAGTGGAAAAAAAGATATTTGTATCCAAGTTCACAGAACCCCATCCTTGGATATATTGGAGGGATCTAAAACCTTGCCCCGCTCCTCTCTTTCCCATCATGAGAAAAATTGTTATTGGCCTTGTTGTGATCTGGGATCCGTCCTACCATTCTTGTGACCCTGCCCTGGGAAAGACACCCATGGTGTCCCAATGCTAATCTGACTGTAGACTAAACGTGCATCTGGTTGACCTGTCTGTAGAATCCCACACTGTGAACCCTTCTTACCCGTGCTGATAAAAACCTCCTCTCATTTCCCCCTTCCTCCTCTATTGACTGACTGCTAAAGCTTACTATTTTTTATCATTATATTCACTGACTTGTTTTCTGCTCACCTTGAATTGTTTTGCTTACACATTGCCCTAAAATGTTTGCATTAAAGACATAAAAAATAACCCATGCCCAAATCATCCACCCTTCTTGGTTAAAAACATTTAGATGAACCTAAAAACTGAAAGGAAACTAACATTTACAGAATACTTACCATGGTAGCATCATGCGAAATGCTTGATGTATGGTATTTCATCAAATCTTCCAACAACCCAATAAGATTGTTCTCATTTTAGAGGATACAGTTAATTGAGATCCAGAATCATAAAATAACTTGCTCAAAGTCACATAGCTAGCAGCAGTAGAACCAGAATTTCAGCCCTGGTTTATAGAAATTAGGTTTTCTGCATTTAAGAGTGCTCTATCTGAAGCCACATCTGATTCGGCTAGATGGCAAAACGATATGTCTTTCAGACGATGACCTCTGTTTCCCTCATCAATTCACCAGAGAAGGCACAGGATTGCCATTTCTGTTCTCATTCAAGGAGCAAATAATAAGTGGCCAAGCTAGGGGAACCTTCCAACACCGATTGGACCTTGCAGCTCTCCTTCAGGTCAACCAGCTGCTGAGTGAGATTTGCAAACTCTCCTCACAGCTACGCCCTTAGTTGACAATCTCCTGCTTTTCGGCTGTGGATAACCCTCTGGAACCCCATCTTTTTCAGAAGATGGATGATGGGGTAGTAAAAGGAGTTCAGGCTGTGGAACCAGCCACATCTGGTTTGAAGCTGACTCTTACCTCATGGAGTTTGGCCAAGCTATGTAATATCTCTGCCCTTTTGTCCCTTGACTATAAAGAACAGCTAATAAAGGCTCACACGTAGGGTCATTTTGGGGAATAAGTAAAGCAACAAATGTGAGGTGCCCACAGCAGCTTCCATGCAGAAGGCACTCAGGGAATCTTAGCCCTTTTGTTTTTCTGCCTTTGTCATTTGACATCTTCACCAAATAATTAATAGTGAAGTGAGAATTTTCGTATGTATGATATGTACGTATATAACATGTATATGTACAAATATGTGTATATGCATTTCTATGTATATAATATTGAACAAAACAGTGATTTTTTTAAATTAATGCACTCCGCTGATTTTTTTAAAATCTATTGACTTCAGTCATGCTTGTGTCCATTTTAGCATATATTCTGCAAATTCCTTATCTTCTTTCTCTCATTTTCACACCCCAGCACCCTGCAAAGCTGGGCACTCCGTAAATGCTTTTGATGAGGGTAATAGTTTTGCCATTTCAGAGTATGCCTAATTTGAGTCATAGCTTGCCTGAAACTACCCGAAGCTTCTTTTTCAGCCTATAAGCCGGGACTCTAAGTGCATTCATCTTTGCTGCATCTTACTCTTTGATACTTCACAGATAATAGATAAACAAAGTCATTTCTTTTTGTAACAAACGATGTGTCTTCCTGGCTAAATTAAAGTTTTGGTAACCCAATTCATTCTCTTAACCCAACAGAACAAGCAATTAATTTCTTTTTCATTTTCAATCATGAAAATGTTGTCACATTTCACTTGTGCTCTCTGAATTATTAGATTTCAGTTCTTGCTTCCACACGCTTTATATGCACAAGTCAAGTGTAACCTGAAAGATTTTAAAGTGGATTTGCAGTGAAATGGCCCATATCTGGGAAATTTGTCTTATTCTCTCTTAGCTCCTCTTTTGTTTAATGTGCTTATTGGTATTTTCGTAGGATGACGCGGGTGCCGGGTGAGGACACCTTTTGGCCGACAGCCCTGAACTTTCAGACAGAATCTCCGTGAAGAAGGTAAGAGGGAATCTTTTATTAACACCCGAAGACTGGGAATGAAAACAAAGAACGGGAAGGTTGTAAGATGGATTTGGCTGTCAAAATAAAATGAAATAAAAATCCCCAAATGCCCCCCAACAAGCAGCCCTGCCTCAAGCTGCGGGAGCTCCTCCCCTCTCTCCTGCAGAAACCAGGGCCCCTGCCGACCAGAGACCAGAGAGGAATGCTTCTTTTGGAAGCAGTCGGGGACACCACCTTCCACAGAAATTCCCTCCCCAAGGCCCCCTAGTGCCTCAGCAGTGAGAGCTGCTTCCAAATCCCCGCTGATCTTCAATTCCCTAGAAAGGGCTTGCAAGCCTCACGGTAATTACGGTAATTACGGCCAAGTGAGAAACGATCACTCTGGAGGAGAGGATCCTCGGAAGAATCCCTTAAGTCAATCCCTGGCCATCGTATCTGTTTTTAGAGGTATGTGAGAAATCCATGTTACACTCTGGGGACTTTGAACACAGCCTGGTAAATCCAATGTCGTGCAACAGAGAAAGGTTAGCACCAGAGTTCAACGTCCTCTAAAGATTTAGCACTTTTCCTCACATCACCGTCTGGAATGCTTGCCGCCCTTTTCTCTGAAGAAAACGTGAGTTCCTTTCTGCATATGTGAACTACTCTGAAATTTTATCTTTTTTTTTTTTTAAAGACTTTATTTATTTTAGAGAGAGCGTGCGCAGGTGAGCAGGGGGAGGGGTCGAGGGAGGGGGGAGAGAGATCCCAAGCAGACTCCTGCTGAGCAGGGATCCTGCCGCAGGGCTCGATCCCAGGACCCTGAGATCATGACCTGAGTGGAAATCAAGAGTCGGATGCTTAACCGACTGAGCCACTCAGGCGCACCTGAAACTTTATCATTTTAAACAAATATTAATGGAACACCTGCATTCGGCCAGGCATTGTCCTAGGAGCTAGAGATCCAGAGGTACCTTTAAAAAGCAAAATCCCTATCTTCAGAGAAGATTCACTGTGTTAATCTATCAAAACCCAATAGCTCCCCTGAAGGTGCACAAAGCACACCCATACATTTACAGAAAAGGAATATACACTCGGCTCTGATCTTACTTCTCTGCTCATTTTGGATTTGCTGTCCTCTCTCACCCTGACTCTAAGTTCCTCAAGCGCAATGCCCCTGGTCTCTTTTGACCTCTCTCAGTGCCAAATACAAAGACATGCCCATCGTGACTACTCAAAACCCATGAAAAGCATCCCAGGCATTCAGATACTATCAAATGATCCTATGTGACATTCCTGTGACACACAGACAGAACGCTATTGGGTTTGTTGTTTATATCCTTGGAACCTGAGTCAGGGTTCTTAAATAGACTGGCCAAGGAAATCAAAGCAAGTGGTCAAGCTGACACAAGCCTGTGAATCTTTGGCTTTCCATCCCAATTTCTGAGCTAATGAAAAAAATAGGGTGGAGATTCTCTCACGCATGCAAAAGTGCTGTGACTAAGTGATTTTGTAAGAACCCCAACGAACTGAAATGTTATTGGTAATAGTAACACCTGCACATGATTAGCACTTTATACTTGCCATTTATTCATTCATTTGAAAACAAATACCACCATGTAGCAGACCAGCAAGAATAGGGCTACCATGCTAAGCAAGATCAACACAATGCCTACCGTCAGGGAATCCAGTCTGTTTTCTTATTTGATCTTCTAAGATCTTTTCAAGACTATTTGGCGGCCACTGTTGTCTTAGGCAGTATAGCCTAATGTTTCAAGTTCCAGACTGGAGCTTACCTGCAAACACAGGGTAACGCAGTTAACTTCTCGAGCTTCGTTACATTCATAATAGTGTTGAAAATATTATCCACCCTGGGTGGTGTAGCCTTCAGGGTTCAACATAAAGGATTTATCACAAGAATTGGCTTACACCATTGTGGGGGCAGGCTGAGCAAGTGCAAAGTCCCTAGAGCAGCGGTCAGGAAAGGAGTGAGCAGGCTGGAACCCCATGGGCAAGAGCTAAAGCTGGCTGTCCACCAACAGGCCACCATCCCAAAGGAAGATCCAGAGGAAAAGAGTGCAATTGCAGACCCAGCAGCTGTTTGGAATATCTGAGCTCAACGAAGCAGGCGTAACCCTCTTATTAAAGGCCTTCCAACTGATGAAGTCAGACCTACCCTGGATAATCTCCTCTTTTGATTAGCATGAAGCCAAATGATCAGGGACTTTAATTCCATCTGCAAAATCCCTTCACAGCAGGACCTAGACTGGTCTCTAATTGAAAAACTGCCAGAAGGTGGGTATGCTATCAATTGGCCTTGCCCTCCAGCTCTCGAGAGAATGTCACTCATAGCCTGCGCTAATTCCTTAATGGGACCACTTGAGGAAGGGGGCCCTGGATGGCACAGGACTGAATCCCGGTCAAGGAGACTCATCAAAAAGTCATCATATGGGGTTATTGTGACGATTAAGGAGATGATGTATGTATAATGTCTGGAGTACACCTAGTTAGTAGAATGACTATTTAGCAGATGAGAAAAATCAGGCTCAGAAAAAAAGAAACAAGTGAGCACGGAACAGTTGGTCGGTAGAGGTCTGGAGAGTTGAGATAACGACCTGGTTTTCCTCATTCGGGAAACTGTTCTCGCCATGGTCACTAATCCACAGCTTGTGTTCCTTCTCCCGGCTGTGTGAGAACACAGGTGTACAAGTTAAAAGGGAAAAGTGAGCAATCGCTGTTAAGTGCGGACGGGTTTGAGGTGGGGTGGTCAGCCACCTCTGAGGTTCCCAGGAGAGTCAGATGAGGCAGGGAGATCCCAGGCCCCAGACTTAGGCATGGGATGATCACATGTATGAAGCCTCAGACATTCTCACACTGCCAGGCTACACGGTCCACATTTCCTCCTTCATAACTGACCTTTCATTTGTGAGCTTCTGGAGCTGACTCTAATGTAAATCTGTTTTCTTTGTTCTCTCTCGATCTTCTTTAGAAATAGGTTTTCACTTCGGAGACTCTTTATTCCTTCCTTGCCATTGACTATTTTTCAGCCACAAATTCAAAATTTATGAAAGCCTTTCAATGATTCAAGACCAAATTTTGTTTGGGTAGGTTGGAGCATTGCATGGATGGTTAAAAATGAGCAACAAACACTATTTCTCCACCCACTATTCTTACTGCGAAGTAAATAATAATACACATAAAGGCACACAGAACTTAAACGGTCAACACAATTTAATTCCCTTGCTGTAACTTTGGCAGGGAAACAGAAGCAGCAATTTACCTTGTCGAGGCCCAGCCTCCTCCCAGACATCGCCCAGAATGTTGAGCTGCCAGAACACCATTGACACTAGCCACTAGCCAGGCATCCACTCAAACTAATCTCATCTCCTCTTCCTCTGGCTCACATAAGCCTTGTGTGGCTGAACTTCGAAATATCCACACTCTAAGATGTCAATCAAAATGGTACCCCAAAGTGATACTTTATCCAGGGATGCCTTTATAGACTTCCCATCTTTAAAGCTGAATTCAACCATCTGCCCATCACCAAACAAATATTCATTAAGCTCCTTTTAAGGGTCAGCAATTGTTTTTGATGTTGAGATTATAGCTGAGAACAGGACAAAAAGGGCTCCTGCCCTCAAGAGGCACCCATTCTGGTGAGGGTCCACAGTCATTAAAGTAGGAAACCATTAAATTGTAGGGAGTGCTGCCAGTCAAGAATGATACAATCAAGGGGCGCCTGGGTGGCTCAGTCAGTTGAGCATCCGACTCTTAATTTTGACTCAGGTCACGATCTCAGAGTCCTGGGATCCAGCCCCACATTGGGCTCCGTGCTCAGCGGGGAGTCTGCTTGGGATTCTCTCTCCCCCTCTCCCTCTGGCCCTTCCCCTGCTCACACTACCCCCTGCCAAAATAAATAAATAAAATCTAAAAAAAAAAAAAAAAGACTGAGTATGACTCCAGGTTGTTCAAATAAGCACTGTTGTGTACCCTTTAATAAAGTAGATTGTCAGTAATACCAAGAATTCACACGTTTGATGCATTTTGTTCAGAAGTTGCAACCAAATATGGCATCATACATTACAAAAAATACTTAAACCCTGACCAAAAGGAATATAGTGTAAAAAAAGTTAGCATTTTAAATAGTTACCTAACACAACACTTCTATAACAAGGAAATATTTAAAAGGTAGGTGTTTATTTTACAATCATGGAAGGAACATGAAATATCTGGAAACTGAGAGCAAACCGCAGGTGCCAAAAGTAGAGATGCCTCTGTGAAGAAACAGAAAATAGCATGCCTGTGTGTCCTGATAGATGGAATTCAGCAAGACTCAGCAAAAATTATCCAAATTATGATGACTGTGATTTTTTACAAAGTAATGAGGACACTTTCTAATGGGCGAGTTAAGAAAGAAGGCACTTACTTGCACTGTTCCAGGGGCTAATAGGAGAGTCACATTGATATTGATAACAGATTAAGGAGCTCAATTTTGTTTCTTCCTAAATCTACACAATTCTGATGTATGTTTGCAGTCTACATCCTTAGAAATTTTCTTTCAGTGGCTACAGGATATTAATAGTCAAACCATTTTATAAATGACAAGCTTGACTTTATTTTTTTCAATCCAGTGTATTAGCCCATTCATCAAAAATATACATAAAAGACAGCCTTCCCAGCTGTATGGAAGACACATAGCAGTGTGGTTGCTGCAAAATGTCAAGCTCAGCCAAAATTCAAAGAATTAATTCTCAATTTTCTTTGCCACAATTACTTACACACTTCTCATCTTTTTAAAGTATGCCAACCCCTTTACATCAGGTAAAAAAAATTAAAAAATGTTCCTCACAGAATTTCCTCTAGACACATGAATTCCTTTTGCTGCATTAGAATCTCTTTGGGACTATGGAATGAGTCAGTTCTGTAGTAATGCTTTGCATAGCCTATCTCCTTTAATCTTTTCAACAACCCCAGGAGAGAATTATCATCATCATCCTCATTTCTATGCTATAAATTAGAAAGGTCAAATAATTTGTCCAAGTTCAAAAAGCTAATGTAAGGCAGAACAATGGTTTTAACTACAGTCTTTTGACTCAGAAGTCCCCAGTAAAACTCTAACTCCCACCTAAATTTCGTGAATACTTCATCAACCTCTGTAAAGGACTTATTTTCTACTTTATATTAGAAATACCTGGGACACCTGAGTGGCTCAGTCGGTTAATCATCTGCCTTCAGCCCAGGTCATGATCCCGGGGTCCTGGGATTAGGTTCCGCATCATGCTCCTTGCTCTGCAGGGAGCCTGCTTCTCCCTCTCCCTCTGCCTGCCGCTCCCCCTCCTTATGTGCACACTCTCTCTGACAAATAAATAAACTAAATCTTAAAAAAAAGAAAGAAAGAAATACGTATGGGGTGCCTGGGTGGTTCAGTCGGTTAAGCGTCTGATTCTTGATCTTGGGGTCAAGATTTCAAGCCCTATGTTGGACTTGAAAAAAAAAAAAAGAAAGAAATACTTATATACATATATTTCCCCTGTTAGCTCCCTGAGGGTGGAGTACATGCCTGATATTTTCTAGCGATAGGGGTTTTTATAATAGCAATTAAATATCTACCATAATCTTCTATCACCAACAAAATCATCATGGACACTGTTTGAAATCTTATTACATACTTTGGATTATGCTAAGTGTTTTAATTCATTTCAAAATTGAATCCTCAAATTAATCACAAGTAGCATGAACACCAATAGTATTCTTTATTTATTATTTTTTTTGGGGGGGTGGGACAACAGGCTTTGGGAGGATTCTTTCCAAGTTAATAAGACAAACACATGAATAATCAATATTAAGAACATCAAATAGGGTTATCTAAAATATATTTATTGAGTATCTAAAATATGGCAGGTGCTTTTCTAGCTGCTAAGCAATAAGGCAGAACTTGATTCCAGTGGTGGGGAGGCAGAAATGAAGATTTGACGCTACTGATACTTGCTTTGGCAGGAAAAAGCAGGGAAAGAGCCTACAGAGCTGTTTGTTTTCATGAGAATTTTATGCTACAATTTTATAGAAGGTGATTAGAGAGGAGAAAAATGAGAAGATACCTTTGAGGAAAAATCTGAAGATTTTAACAGTTCCAGACTGATAGGAAAACAGATGCACAGTCCATGAGGCAGGGGCAGGCTTGATTTATTTAAGAAGAGCAAAGAAAGTCACTATGACTTTGCCGGGTGGGAGCAAGGGAGAGAGTTAAGAGCTATGAAATCAGAGATGAACCACAGGGTTCTCTTTGGCTTTGTAAGAGTTTGTAAGGCCTTTTGTAAGTTTGTAAGGGCTTTTACTGGGAGAACTATGGAAGCCATTGGAGGGTTCTGAGCAGATGATTGTCACAATTGGACTTGTGTTTTTAAAAAGATCACTCTGGCTGTATGTTCATATGTTCGAGGTAGACTTTTAGAAGTAAGTGTTGAAGAAGAGGGACCAATTAGAGGACGGTTGTAATAATCCCATCTAGGGATGAGGCTAACACAGACTAGGGACAAGGAGTTCAAATTTTAAAGTGGCTAGAATGTGAGTATTCTGCATTGAAACTCTGCCAAGGTAGAGTTCAAAGGATTTGCTGACAAATTAGAGAGGGGTATGAAAAAAGGGAGTACCTATGGATAATATCCAGTTTCTGGCCCGAGCAACTAGGAGGATAAAGTAGGGTGGGGGAAGGAGGAAGGCCAAAAGTTGCACTGTTAGATAAGAGGACATAGTAAATAGTCCATATGAGTCAGAAAATCCCAGCCTGGACAGAAAATCAGGGACCCTTTGCCGAATGGATCACTTAAATCCAACGGACTAGATGAGCTCACCAAAAGGAGGAGTGACATTGTGGGGAGAGATCTGAGGACCACATCCTGCAACACACCCAAAGTTAGAGATAAGAAAGAGGGGGAAGCATCAACAGAGGAGCCAGAGGAAGAGAGATGGCCGTGGAGGAGGGAAACGAAGCAGGGATGTGTTCCTGGAAGCCAAGTGAAGAACAAGTTCCAAAAAGGAGGAAGGGATGACTGTGTCTGATGCTGAGGACAGAGTGGGCAAGACATGCACAGAGCAGGGACACAGGACTGTGTCCTGGCACAGTCACTGGAGACAGCCCATCCTCCGTGGACTGAGCAGGACCTGAATAGTCAGTGGCCACTGGGGGGAAGTGTCTCAGCTCCCTGGGGCCTTGGATTCTCTCCCAGTTATGAATACCACCAAATTTGCTGACCTGGAGGAAAGATCAATCTTTCTAACGGCAGGTTTTTGTTCTCTTTTGAAGGAGTGCATCCAGTTTCAATGATTAGGCTTTTGTTATTAGATGTTTGTTTTGGTGTTTATGTGAGTGTGTGCGTGTGTGTGTGTGTGTGTGTGTGTGTGTGTTTTAATTCCCAACCCAGAGCTGCTTTGATCCTAGGAAAGAGAATACTCAGCATTCCATCCAGATGAATACTGCTGCTAAGTCCTGTGTTTGCTTTTCTCCTCCCCTGCTAGCTTAAATTCTACGGTGGCCAATTAAACTGCCTTCACCAGCATCAAACACAACATACACTATCTCGACATGTAGGTGATTGTAAACATCCAACTATATTTTAGCATGAGTACTGAGCAGTGCGTGGGGTGTTTTCACTTTACAGGAACTGTCTTCTGAGTAGAAACACATTGTAAGTTGAAATGCACTCTGGCTCCCCGGAGGACTGCCATTAACTACAGGAAGACACCTGCACTGAGCTTCCTCCTCATAATTAGTCAGGTCAAATCATTCCCATCGTATGTGTTTTTCGGTTCTTGTCCATTTGCTGAGGCCTGATGATTAAGTTTAATGTATGACTCACTCACTCACTAAAGTCATTACTAAAAAAAAAAAAAAACAAGTAAATAAAACATTTTAGCAATGTCTGAACACTCCGAGCAAAGTAATTCCTGCTACGGGAAGAAAAATGAAGCCAGAAAGTTCTTAAGAGGATGAAAATATAGAAGTTTGTATACCTCGCAGGAATACTGTCTCAACCTGCTCTAAGTAGGACAAACGTATTGAAAAATTGTTTTCATCGAAAAATTGCTTCTATTTAAAATGCTGGAAAGGGTTAGTGTGTTAAATAAGGAAATCATATTATTCCCAAGCTACATCTGAATCCACATTACTTTTCTCCTTTGTTATTCAGAAAAAAAGAATTTATGTGACCTTTATAGATATGCAAAAACTGGCAGGAAGAAATCCTAAAAGCAGTGAAACTCCTAACCAGGAAATGGGGTGACCCAGGCAAGGGTGCAGGGGTGGCCATAGGGACAGCCCGACAAGCCTCTTTGCACTGCTCTCTGTAAGTGAAAATGAGATGATCTGATAAATGAGTGAGAGGTGGTGTGTTGATGGGGTATTACTGGGTGCTAATGTGTGCTGGGAGGAGGGCTGCATGCAACCCCAGGTTTTCATTCCCACTTCCAGGCTACAGAGCGCATTCAAACACAGTCTCTTGAAGAATCCCCATCCATTCATTGATTCATTTACTTTCTCAATCATCCTCGCCCAACACCAGGTGCCAGAAGCTCTATGTGTTTACCTCCAAAGGAGGGATTCCTATGAAGACAATTTCAGAACAGACAGAATGATAGGTTGATGCCAGGGGAGGGAAACATTTTATCCCCTTCTGCTATTTTCCTGCACACTCCTTGTGAATACCTGCAAGGACGCATGAACACAACGGGCACAAAAGCCCACGTTTGCCAGTTCTTCTCTCAAATGTCACCTCTTCCCTGACCCCCTCCAATCTAAGTTGTTTCCCCATTATTTCTTCTTAGTTCTTTCTTATGATCCTTTATAACCTTATCACAAATTATGATTTTTCTCTAAGGTTCCTTTGTGAATTTATTTCATCAATGTATCCCCTACTAGAGGCGATATCTATGAGGACAAAGAGCTCATTGGATTTGGTCACCACTGTACACTCCGTGCAAAGCAAGGCATCTAGGACACACAGTCAATTAATTGGATGCTCCTGAAGATTATTAATAACAAATACAACTGAATTCCTTTCTAGACATTGCCCTTTGTTTGCTAGAAAATTTTCAGTTTTTATCCCTTCTGCCTCAAATGATATGTTTCATATCCATTTGGCTTTTATTCCAGATAACTTGTACTGGCCTAGATTTTTTTCCCCAGTATCCAAATTTCCAATGCCTCCTGAATTTAGATGTGTAACGTTTGTTTCTTCTGTTTCTTATATACTATTACAGTCCCAGGTATAGGGTCACTTAAATGCTTGAGGTAGAAAAATGGAGGGCAGAGGCTACTTTTGTTGAAACTACCCAGAACTTACCCTCATAACTTCATACCATTGAACCTGAGCACTGAGCAGAGGTCTCAGCCCACACCATGCCAGTAGCTCATAGGCCTCTGCAGGACTCTCACACACCCCCACCCCACCCAGTAGCATCTAGGCCCAGCTTTGCTTTGCATCAGCATCCAGCATCACCTTGGCTGTCCAAGGTTGCATTGCGACGTTCCCACTTTTACCACACTTGCTGTTTTACTTTCTTCAGCTCCTAGTCACCTCATTTTCAAATTATTTTCATCAGCATATCTCATCTCAAAATTCATGCATGCCAAACTTTAAAATTCATGTGACTGAAGAGAAGGTATACAGAGCTAAACGTATGTATAGTTGAGCTCTATTAGTGGGGAAATTGAATTCTAACACTTGGTAAGATCTACATGCCATAGGTTAACAACCTATGGGCTCATTCAATGTTTCTTCAAAACTAGAAGTTCTTTCTTGTTGCTTATTTGACCTGTTCAATCTATCATCATACCAACAATGGGGTACCTACCAGGTGCTGGGTAGTGCAACAGACACACTAGAGTTGATCCACTGACAGACACTGACCTTCAGTTTTCATGATACCACACCATTCTGGTTTTCCTTCTTTCTAGTTGTTGCTGTCCATCGATTTCAGTTGACTTCTAAATACTTAGTAGTTTGGGGATTGGCCTGAGTTTCTCTTCTCTATTCTTCTCTTGGCATGGATGATTTCCATTCAGACCCATGGCTTTAAGTACAGCAGACAGGGTCCCCAAGAGTATATCTCCAACTGTTACATGCAGACTTTTAAGTCTGGCTTCTTCAAATGTTGTCTCCACCTGCATATCCAATAAACATCTCAAAATTATCATGACCAAAACTGTCCTTTCCCTAGTATTTGCCCTACCCCCAACGTTCAACCAATCACCCAGTTGGTCAGACCAAAAAACTCCAGTCTATCTTTGATTCCTCCTTTTTCGTATCGAAGCATTATGAAGTTTTATTGCTTTTATTTCAAATGCTATCCCGGATCCGTCTACCTTCTCTAACTTACAGCCAATCACTGCCCTATACCAGGCCAGCGCCTCACCCATATTATTGTAGGGTCCACCAGCCAGGTCCCTGTTTTTGCTGTTGACTCCACAATCTGTTCTTCATATAAGTAGACAGATCATATTTAAGAAGAGTAATCATGGGGCACCTGGGTGCCTCAGTCAGTTAAGCATCTGCCTTTGGCTCAGGTCATGATCTTGGGGTCCTGGGATGGAGCCCTGCCTCAGGCTGCCTGCTCAGCGGGAAGTCTGCTTCTCCTTCTCCCTCTGCCTCTACCCCTTCCCCTGCTCGTACTCTCTCTCTCTCTCTCAAATAAATAAACAAAACCTTAAAAAAAAAAGTAACTATGTCATTCCCTTGATCATGACCCTTCAATTGGTCTCTGTTGTTTTTTTATAAATTGGATCAAAACACTCACTGTGGCTTACCAAGGCCCTGAGATCTGGCCCTGCCTCCAAGCCTCCCCTCCCTGCCTCATCCCATTAGCATCCCTCTGGGTTCTTGAGTATATCAAGGTCCGTTCTCCCCTCAGGGCTGGCAAGATGAGGAAGGTTAATAGTTCTGCCTCAAAGATTAAAACACACTTAAACTTGGTGTTGAACTTGAAGCTTCATTTCCTTGTCTTGTGTGTAATAAGTCATAGTTTCTGTTTGTCTCTGACACAACTGCTTCCTCAAAGTCAAAATCAGGGTCTTCTTGTTTCCTATCATGCCTTGGCACCTCAAAAAGCTTGCTAGGTGAATGAACAAGTGAATAAATGAAGGAATCAATACCAAATGCATAAGCACCTATCCATCAGGACTTTCCCCACCTTTAGATGAAAGGTGAGTTGCTCTCCCTCCCTCACACACTCTCTCACTTAGTTGAGGTAGTACTGAATAAGAATCACTAGACGGGGACTCTGCCAATCTAGCTACTAAACCTTAAACAGAAAGTTCCTCTCTTGAAGCCTTGAAGCCTTAATTGTGAAATGAAGGATTTGGAATAGATTGGTGGATTTCCAACTTTCTAAATGAAACAAAAATTTTGAAACAAAATTGTATAATGAGCTGTAATATGTGAATCATTTAAAAATGATGCTGCCTTGGTTGAATGGGCTGGTGTTCTTGGAGCCCTGCCAATCAGTAAACCCCTCTGTCCCTGCCTTTGGGGAGCCCAGAGGCACTTCCATAGATGCTCTGCAAAGCCCAGTTCAAAAGCCACTGGACTCAAAGTCTCTGAGGCCCCTGGTAGATTTAACATTTCATGAGTCCAACTCTGAAATAAACAACAGATGTTGCCAACTAAAGCCGAATGAAATGTACTCATGCACTCCTTTAAAAATTAAATGCAAGACTTTTCTCCCCCTTAAAAATCAAGCAAAATTCATTGCTTGGAATTCTGACAGAGTATACAAAGAGCCTTTTAAATGCTAAGGAACATTCATAAATGACTGTCACAAAGTGTTATAAGATTTTGCAAAATTGAGCTTATGTAGGTTTTTGCTGACTTGAAGTGTTATTGATTAGAAAATACCTTCCACCCTCGGGGCCATGCGTGCCTCAGAAGGTTTCAGATCCAGGAACTTAAGTCTGCTCACCTATGTACTGGAAAGGTCAACCCGCCATGGAAACCCATTAAAACACACGCGCACATTCACTCAGCTAGGAGGTTGAGAGTGGCAGATCCAATCTCACCCAGAGCCACATTGCAGCCTCCAGGAGGCTGATGTAATTCTCCTGTGATTCTGTGGTTTAAAAGGAATTGATTATTTTAAAATATTAGATATGGCATAGCTTCCTTTTTCACATTGAATTAAGCTCTCCCATACATGGAGCTACAAACTAAGTAGACAAATACATAGAGTCGGACACACTGCCTCCCTCTCATACATATGTATGTGCACACACCTGCACATGGGCACACACACAAAGAGGAGATAATACTAATAGTTTACATATGTGTAAGGATTTACATTTATACAGCACTTTAATATATAGCAGCTCATTCAATCCCCCTAAAAACTCTGTAAGCTTGGTATTGAAGAGCTTCTATGTATGAAAAAAAATGCACTAAGTGATTTTTGTAAACTTATCTTGTTTAATTGTTCCCATACTTCAGATGAAAAGGTGGAGGCTCTGAAAATCCCAGTGGCTCATTCAGCATCACAATGCCAAAAGGGCAGATCTGTGAATACAAACAGGATGATTGACTGTTGAGGGCAAGGACATTCCTCCATCACACAGGTTCAACGAATCTCAAAACAGAATGGAGATTTCTTCTGTATAAATGTTTGCTCTGTCAGAGCAGCTTTTTGGTCGAACAATCACTCTGGCTTGCTTTTTTAATGCTAGAGCTATGTTTTTACAAGGCTGTTCACGTCCACTCTCCAGGTTCTCCCTTGGGTTGGATGGCACCATTTATGACAAACCAGATGAAGTCAGCTGCCAACAGGGTCACCAAAGGTTTGATGTATTGACCTTGACTTCATTCTTCCTGGTGCTAATCCAGAGTGAGATGCTTCTGATTAGAGGAATAACACGGGAGCAGTGATTTGCATCCTCCTCCAAACACCCCACCTTCCCAATAGGATGGTAGCCTCGATCCCTTGCTTTCTACTTCCTCTCCTGCAGGTGATAATATATTTTCCCTTCAGTGTGATAAGATATATGATCTTCCTTGCCTCCTTAATTTACAGGTGGCAAGATTAGCTGACTGGTCTTGTAGGAACAAGACAGATGTGATGATTAGCTTTTGTGGTTTAGGAACTTTATACTGCTGGGTCTCATTAATAGGACATAAGCCAAGAAATTTCATTCACATATAGCTTAAGCCCATTGTACAAAATCTCAAGAGCCTGCCACAGCCTGGAAGTTATAAAAACGATCCTGGATTAAGCTGTTCTCCTAGGAAGAAATGAGAATCGCCCAAGATAAACTACCAATCCTGTAACTAAATGGTACAGGGATTCTAGGGAGGAAGGAAGATAAATGATTTCCTTGATTCCAAATCTCTCACTCTTGTAGGAAACCTATTCTCCAACTCTGAGACCATGTTATTGGAGGAGCACCATCTGCCACTGGCTCAGTTCTAATGAAGAAAGAGTTCAATAGAGTAGTGATGGATCCTCTCCGTGGTCCCATTCATCCCAGGGGAAGCTGTTCTGACCACTTCCTGTAGCGGTGTGCCTTCCACCTACGGATGTTGTTCTCTGTGGAAGGTGATTTTTCCTCGGAAATAGGACAAGGGAGCTAATCCAAAGACATGGTGCCACAGTCCTGCTTGATGGCCCCCAAACATGTCACTTTTGACACAGCTGACATATACTCTGGGGCTCAGTTTATCCGGAAAGTGGAGTTAATGCAAGTCATCCACAGTTCTTCATACAAGATTCAGTGAGCAGTGGCTATAAATGTCTGCACATTCCTGGAAGAATATGATCTCCTTTGGAGAGATGTCTTCTTGAGTTTAATTCTTTTTGCTGAAAGAGAAGAATTGACACACTATTGACTTCTAAAGTGAATTTGAACCCTGCATCCACCACCCAGGCAAGGATTCGTAGCTATGCTGGATACCAACTGGGACACTCTTTCTAGATGAATCTAACACCTTGTACACATGTGAACTAATGGTACACACATTGCAGCTCTCCCCTCCACAGTGACTCTAACAGCTGATATTTCTCAATCTAACTCATTGACGACCCCACCCAATTTCCGGCCATCACTTCCATAGAGATCAACAAAATCCCTCTAGTAAAAAAAGTGTAGAGAGAGAAAGAGAGAGGATGTGGAAGCCAAGAAGAGCAAGATTAAAGGTGCCAGGTTAACAGCAAAAACATATCTGAGAAAGAAAATTATGATGCTTCTTTCTCTGTTGGCTTGGAAACAAGTACACTCAGTCATGATTCTGGTGAATGTATTTTCCATATAAAAAACTGTTGGAAAAAATAGTCTCACCAGGAACCTTTGTGCCATTACTGAGGGTGAAATATGGTATTGGAGATATAGTTTGAGTCCTGAAATATGAGTTTCTAGAACACATCGATAGATTTGAAGCCAACAGCAAATTAGATTTAAACATGGCACTGTCCATCTGAAAAACAGGCTGGGGGTTCTAGAGGGGAGGGGGGTGGGAGGATGGGTTGGCCTGGTGGTGGGTATTGAGGAGGGCACGTTCTGCATGGAGCACTGGGTGTTATGCACAAACAATGAATCATGGAACACTTCATCTAGAACTAATGATGTAATGTATGGGGATTAACATAAGAATAAAAAAAAAAACAAAAACATGGCACTGTCCAGAAAATCCAAAGATATATGCTCACTGAAGTCGTACCCTCAGCATAAAAGTAGGATTTTATATCAATGCAGTAGTGGGTAGAACTGACTGATAGACTTTGAGCATTCAGTCTCTCCAGGGATCAGTTTCCATGACTGAAATTAGAGGTGATATATTAGATAATCTCCAAGGTCCTTTCCTGAGCTAATATTCTATAATTCTATAATTTATTCTCTATGCTATAATGGTCTTGCTTCAAAAGCATAGTGTGTGTATGCACGCACACACACACATACACAGTCACTCACACACTGACAAGTATGGCATTTGACTTCTATTGGCTTCTATTATGGCAAAATGCACACTGCTCTTTTTCCTTATATGTTGGCCTTTCAATCAGAAACACACCTCCAGGTCTTTGCCTGGTGAAGTAATAAGATGATGCCTAAATATGCAGTAAGGAACAAGAATGCACACTTACTCAGCCGTCTCGACTTTGGGCCATCACAATTCTCCAGCTTATGGGTTAGTGTGTAACTCCACAATGAAATGACAACAGCCAGTCTCAGATCTCCCAGCTCCCAAAAGGTTAGCCATGCCTGGTTTCACCACCCTCTCTTCACAGCAATAGAAAGATCAATGGCATCACGTACTTGGACCATTAAATTAATATCCAGCAGCCAAGCTGTTCTTCTTCAAGTTCCTTAACGTCTCTAGCCTCAGTTTCTCTAAATGTAAATGGGAATAATAATAGTATCTATCTCATAAGACTGTTGTGAGGAACAAATAAAATACTGAATATAAAACACTGTATCTGATACCAACTCTTTGTTTTTCAAAGCCATTAATATAAGCCAAAGATTCTGAGAGTAGCCTTTGTCTTCAAGAGCTATTGATATTTGTATCAATTTATCTTCAGACAATCAGCCACTGACTTCCCAATTTTGAATGCCCTGGTTCCATAGTTCAGTGCTATCCCACAAATGACTGCAGATACCAGCTGCAAGAGAGAAAGAGACTTCAAGTGTTGGCACCCAGGCCGACAGAGACAAATTACTCCAGACATCATGGTATCCTCACAACTAGGAGTGATTTTTGTTTTTGCTAAGTGAACCAGTGATTGCTCTTCTTATAAAAATAATAAACTTATAAGAGATGTAGACAGAGATAGTTATTGCCATTTATTTTTAATAGTAAAAACCAGGATGCAGAAAGATTTCTAAAGAATGTGATCTCAGTTTTATGTTCCAACTTTGCTAGGTTATGATGCCCAGTTATTTGGTCGAACACTGGTCAAGATGTTGTTGGGAATGTATTTCTTAGATGTGATTAACATTTATATCTGTAGACTTTGAGTCAAGCAGATTACCATACCATACCATACCATAATGTGGATGGGGCCACATTCAATTGGCTGAAGGCCTTAAAAGCAAAGGCCAGTTTCCCGAAGAAGAAGGAATTTTGCCTCAAGCCTGCAACATAGACAATCAAGGCAGCAATATCTACTCTTCCTTGAACTTCCAGCCTGTTGGTCTGCTTTACAGTTCTTGGACTTGCCAGCCCCCACAATCATGAGTCCATTCCTTAAAAAAGAAAACCCTCTGTCTCTCTCTCTCAGTCATTCCCAATCCCCTCTCTCAAAATACAGGGATGGATGGATGGATGGATGGATGGATGGATGGATGGATGCATGGATAGATAGATGATAGATAGGTAGATAGATAGATAGATAGGTGACAGATAGATGATAGATTAGATAGATAGATAGATAGATAGATAGATAGATAGATGATAGATAGATAGATAGATAGATAGATAGATAGATAGATAGATAGATCATCGATCCATCCATCCTATTGGTTCTGTTTCTCTGCAGAAGCCTTACTAATAGAAAGAATGATCGCTACTATAAGGTTAAGACACATGAAATTTTTGTCTTTGTAGCTCAAAAAATAATTGAATATTGGCATTTCATATAGTTTGACTAATACACAGACATATACATATAAATTCTAAAATGAGAAAAAAATCAAGTAGTTGATCCCTTTGTGAGATTATGAGTGCTTTTATTTTATTCATAGTTTTTAGTCTTTTAATCATCTAAAACTAATTCATAGTATTTTAAAATCAGAAAAAAAGGTATTTAAAATTTGTCACCCTGAAATCTCTTCTTCAACAGTGCCATAAGGCTCAAAATAAGGTAAGCCATCGTAAATCATTAAAGGCTTCCTTTTAAACATAACTACTGTATGGTAGCCATTTTATTTGTTAACACCTTAGCAAAAGCATTAACTTTCAGGAATGTGAGAGTATATGACAGACTATTAAATATTGATGAGTGAGGAAATGGTGAAATAATATCTTGAGCAAAATGCCTTGCTTTGGGGAAAGTTATTTTAGGAATGATACTACAGAAGAATGTTCAGGAAAGGGATGTAGGGGCCCATGAGGAATTCCCAGGAGTCTGCTTGGAGAACAGAAGAAGAAAGAAGATCAGCTCCTGGAAGGAAGATAAGGCTTTGAAATCATGTCTGTCACGTTGCTTCGCACCAGCCATGCTTTGGTGGCAAATGGAATATGGTCCTGGTGACAGGTTCCCAGGAAGCAAAGGCAACAGACACTGGCTTCACTCAAACTCATTTGGTTTGGTTTGGTTTGGTTTCATTTTCTAAACAGAACAATCCCTAAGACTAATGTGTGGGAAAGGCAAATATTACTTTCAACAGAGCTCTTAAAAGTAAATACTTACTGCTATTTTTGCAAGGCATTAGTGTCATGTCAATAGTAGAAAACATTCACCTAGATTTCAAGAATGTCATAATTTCTCTATAAGCAGAAAACTATTTGGGGGTTTTCCTTCCTAATGGAAACTTCTGTCCAAAGCAATGGATGGCTGTTGTTTATGAAAAGAATTCTAATTCAGCGAGATTATGAAAAATGATGACATGATTGGCCTGAGGAATCCTGTTTGAGAACTGTACAACTCCATCTGATCAGTGTCTCTCCCCAGCCCCCTTTCCAGCACATGAAACCGTTTATTGAAGTGCTCTTGTATACCTGCCCTACCTGGTGTGGACCGACCACACTCATGGCCCACCCTGGACTTGGCCGTGGGACTCGCTTCCATCAATGGGACAGCAGCAAACTTGAAGCTAGCAGACACACACACATTCTCTATTCCACGACCCTGGGATCATGACCAGAGGCAAAATCAAGAGTTGGCCCCTTAACCAACTGAGCCACCCAGGCACCCCCAGAGACTCAGTTTAAGGCAACAAAGAAGGGAGACTTAGTCTGACCTGGCATCTTATTGGCAACAAAACAGAAACTGAGTAATCAGAACCAGTGGAATGTCAGAGCCTGACCAAAAACGAGAAACAGGAGGATTTGATGCCAAGCACCATGAGTATTGAAGTCAGGTGACCTTTCTTTCATTGGCCTTTTTAGGTTTGAAGCAAGAAAAAAACTATAGCCACTGTGTTTCTTGTCTTGGGCTTGAAGAGTAAATCAGTATGCCAGTTCAGTATTATTGGGATAATTTTTTACATTAAAAAAAGATACTGATTTTAAGTGTTGATCAGATTTTTTTTTAAGCAAAATAACAGTCTACAGAGGAATTAAAGCATTTTCCAAATTGTATGTAACATGAAGTAGTCCTTATACTGGCACAGTATAAGTCTGAAGACAGCTAAAATAATTATTCAGAAAATCCAGACTCTTGAAAACCTTTAATTAATGAAAAAGAGCTCTGTTTTGGCCTCGATTATTCCAGTTGACTATCTAAATTGATCAAATTCATCCATCAGCACTCAACTTTATAACTCATTCTGCTGCTTATGTACAAACAAAATCCTCCTAGTGGTTACTCTAATTGCGGGCAATAAGCTCCAAAAACCAACGGTAGAGTCATGCAGTCAGATCTTTCTAATTTAATACCTTCAAGACTTCCAAAACTGGAGCAAATTTAAATCTGAAGTTAAAGCATAGCTCCCTGTAGGCCTCAATTGCTAGACCCGTGTGTGTGTGTGCGCGTGCATGTGTGGCGGGCACACACGCTTCCCTGCAATTTATTACCTGGGGTACATAGAGTGTATCTTACATAAAAATTCCCTGAAAACTATACATCTGACTCATAATTAGCTTTCCTGTAGATTAATCTGATTACATTGCATACATTCAAACGTTAGCTTTTATTTGCTTCTGTTTGTTTTACTCCAAAGTCTCAAACACATTTGTCGGCTTTATCTACTGCGGGCTTCACTCAGCGGTTTAGAATGTAAGAGAAGCCAAGCCGAAGGTTACTAATGTAGATGAGAGTAACAACATCAGAGAAAGTGCCCTCCGTTCACGAGAAGAGATTTATTTGAACTTCCTTAGCACTCTTGAGGTCAATATTTTTTCTATGCAATTATAGGAAGGCTCAAGGAAAACCTAACATGACGTGTTCTAAAATGGACAGCATAGAATCCAGAGAATCATTTCTTCCTCAATTGAAGTTCCTGTAGATCTCTTTTCCTTACCTTTCATATAAGGAGACTGATTGTATGGTGGTCACATTCCAGTAAACATCAGAGGAGCCACGTAAATTCAATTTTTAATAAATATACTTATTTGGTGACTCACAATACTCCTATTAAAGACAGGTGGAATTAGGCTCTTGCATGGCTGTATTCTCACTTCCAATTTGCCTTGCCCATTGAGAAACCATGCTTTTGATAAATTCCTATGCTGCAGATGATATTGACTCCCATCATTGCCCATATGTCCAAAGTCATGTCCTGGCTGGCTTCCTCCAACTTGGACCCTCTCCATTTTTGTATGCTGTGATGCCTAACTGGACATGGACTGAATGAGCCACGCCTTTGTTCTTCACTTCTGATTGCCTGCCTCTCACATGCTATGCTTGGGCTTTTTTCTTTTCCCTTCCCCATTACTAGCTCCTGTTTTACCACCGGCATACAGTGCTGTCTATATCATTTGGGGCTGTTCTAACTCTTCACAGCAACCAAAGCTATCTGTCTGGAACCTTAAACAAGATGTAGCTTAAAACAACTCCACACCACCAAAATGTTTACGACCATGAAGTCAAGTTCCTTTCCTTAGGTCGACAAGTCATTGTATAATGAAAAAAAAGTACCCAGCAGCATGATAACAGTGGGGAAGGAATGAGTGTGTTCTGCTACCTCTGGTTCTGGATACCTTGGGCCTAAATGCAGAGGAAAGCAAAAAAGATATCCTCAAATGAGGGCAGGCTACCCAGAACACTCAGATGTTTCTTATGGAAGGGAGTGGAGCAATACGCCCCCCTTTTTCTTAGAAACCATAGGACATGATACAATCTCTGGATGAATCCCACAGTGGTCCTTAAACTGATCACACCCTGGAATGACTAGTCATCCCTGAAGTTCCTTGAAGGCATCCACCATTATAGTCCAGCATCCTGCACAAAACAGCACACAGTAGGACCTCAATAAACATTTGTTTACTTAGTCCTTTCCTTTAGAAGATCCATCATTATCAGCTGACATAGTCATGATTTTTCAGTTTGATAGATTTTTTTTGGTGAGTTGTTTGGAAATAAAGTGTATTATTTTGTTTTTCTTATTAGAAAAGTAATACGTATTCATTACAGTACATTTGAAAAATATAAACATTTAAAGGTACATCTCTGTGTTTTATTCACTTTTTCACTAATGTATCATTGACATCTTGCTATGTCATTGGATATTCTAATGCAGCATGGTTACTAGCTGCATAGTATTCCATGATACGAAATATCATTATCATTTTATTCAGTGATCATTAGTTAGGAAGTAGAACAGTGTATGGCTCAGAATAATGGCTTACTATGTATTTTTGAATGAATAAATGAATTAAATAGACATTTAGTTTTTCTCCAGTTTTCTCTATTAAAAATAACACTGCCATGAACATGTTTGTGGTTAAATCCTTGGGCACATCCATAAGTCATCCGTCGGATGAATTCCTAAAAGTTGAAGTGCTGGTCAAAGAGTACAAATTTCCCAGATTTTAATCCCATCATTCTAAAATTCTCTAGAGATGGCTAAGGCCCCCCACACAGAAACAATTTGCATTATTCAAAGGTGACAAATGTTTGCATCCCTAAGTTTAGCCTTACAACTGAAAAAAAAAAAATTAGCTTTCTCTCTTCTTGCTCCACAAGAAGAACATAGACCTAAGTGATTAAGGCATATTAGTTACAAGGACATGGATCTGTTAGGCGTGAAATAAAATGGGTCAGGAAAAATATCCTTTAGTTTGATTCACCAGGGACCAAGTAGGAATAATTACAGGCTGTGCAATCCTGTCAAGCCACATAAATGACTAAACTGGGTGCTAATGAATGTTTTGTGTCCTTCCAATTTGGCCAAATGGCCATCACTTCATTTCAGCACCTGCCATGAAAGATTGGCTCCAGTGGAATGTCAGTGTCATCTTCTGATCCACAGATTGCCAGGGACTGGAGAACATCACCTGCTTCATCTGCCTGCCTTCAGATGGGACTACATTTAAAATTTGCTGAACAGGATGGATCCTGCTGTAAAAGGTTTTCCTGCAGGGAATTGAAAGACAATATGCAAATCAGGTAGCTTAAATGCCCTAAATATTATTGAGGCATATTTGCAAACACGATATTTAATTGCAAGCTTCTCCTTTCGTGTGGCACTCACATAATTCAAAAATAAAATCCTAAACACCTGGAAATGCCATTAGCAAAGTGTTTCACAATCCACTGAAAATCCCTGTTACCAACGAACTCAAGTTCAAGTTCATTTCTTGTATTTCTATCGACTCTTTCAGTGACTATTAGAGTTGTTCCTTAAGATCACTGTTTTCTTAATCTCAGGGAAGACCATTGTTTTCTAAACGTCAACGTGACCCCTGAGATTATCCACTTCTATTAGATACAGTTTGTAAAGGGGCTTCTTTAACACATGTTCAAAGTGGTCATTTTCAACTTATGTGACCAAGACCGTGCATTTAGGCCCAAGGTATCCAGAGCCAGAGGTAGCAGAATACACTCATTCCTTCCCCACTGTTATCATGCTGCTGGGTACTTGTTTTTCATTATACAATGACTTGTTGACCTAGAATTGTATTTTTTTGAGTACAGAAAATATTAACAACAAAAATAATGACTCTAAAATTATCAAATGTAATTATGGGAACTATTTGATCTTACCACACAAGAGACACATCAAAGGGTGGCAGCCCAGACTTCACAGCGTACAGACTTCTGGGAACAATTATTTCTGTTGTTAAAAAGGGGACGGGGGGGTGGAGGCTGAAAAACAGAATTATCTATTTCTCTTTCACTTAGATATTCATAATTGGATGTACGTATAAAAAGATAGTTTTAAATGTGCAAAACTTTACCTCTACTGGGGCATCCTATCATTTAATTAATAAATCAGTTGTAATAAATATGGTCTGATCACTAAAATATCCATGGCTGCAATAAAAGTAACAGGGTGTTGTTGAAATGGTACAAGATGGTATTTATAGACTGCACATTCCATCTAGGGAAAAGCCACATTGTCAATGGAAATGTGACCTTTAATTCTTAAATCTTTGAAAATGCCCCCTTTTGACCTATAAATGTCTTCAGACAACCCAGCTCAGCAGACAAGATACAATAAAAAGCAAACAAGATTAATACTAGTTTCCGGATTGTTTCTCTATAAACTCAAAGAGGTCAGCGCCATTTTACAGGGGAGGAAACCGAGCACAGAGCACTCAAATAAATTGCCCGAAGTGGTAGAGAAGAATTTACACCTGGGATGTTGGATTCCTAGCCACAGGGCAATAATGTTAAAATCTAATTTGTAATATTTGATATTGTTTTTCCACTAGCCAATTGCTAAGAGTGATTTCACTCTTACTAATGTTGCAGAAATTAAAAGAGCCATCGTGACTTTGGGCAAGACACCTTAGCTCCCTGAGCTTACATAACCTTATTTTTAAATGGAGCTTTTAGATATCTATGTGTCAGGATTACCAGATGATCTTAGAGATATTTTCCAGGTTTGTGGTTCTTTGATTTTGTAATATGATATCAATTATTTGAATAGTCATTTTACACAGCTGAATCATTGAGTGTCTACATATTATTATTTCCATTTTCCCAAAATGTTAGGCCATGGTTTCAAATGATATAAAGCTTCAAAGCTTACCGTGATCTACTGTCACAACAAAGTAGTAATATACCATATTATGGAGATGCCAGATTAAGCCAATATGATGAATTTGAGCCACAACAAAAGGAATCATTACATATAGATAGCCTAAAATACACATCAGGAATTATAGAAACTGCCAGCAAATGATTTGCTTCAAAGAGAAACCATGGAATTCATAACATGTGACAAACTCTCCTTAAAATAGGATGGAAAGATTTATTTTCCTAGAATGGGCTTCTGAAATATTTTCTAATTAAGGGAATCATTGTATTTGTCTGTTTTGAATGAACTTTTTTCCCACTAACATAGGTGAAACCAAAGACAAAATTGATATTCATTCTTCAGAACTGAAGCCCACTTCCCCATTGCCTGCTCCCAAGGGTGGAGAAGCAGGGAGAAGAGGTTAGGTCCATTGTTCAGTGCACTGTCAAATACCCCACGGCACATTACTGACCAAAGCTAGAAACAGAATCCTGGAAGCTTTTGCTCTTTTTAACAAATACAATCACTACCAATAATATTTTTCCCAGTTGCTTTTTAAGCATAGGTAACTCTTGTACACTATTGCTACTCCCCACCCCCCTACAAAAAGGCATTTCATGATTCATGGGTTTAAAGTATGCAGTTTTGACACTAACAAAATATTTCACGTTCCAAACAAACTTGTGAGTCAACTGAAGAGCTTAAGTTGTAGCAACATGGACTGGCCTTCCAGATCTTTTGGAGATGGCTTTCCTTTCACTCTGTACTGAGAAGGAATGTTACTTCATTGCTGCTTTTCCCTCCCCTCCAGGGAATTGTGGAATGGGCCAACAGGGGCAAGAGGGCAAGAAGCAAAGGATCAGCAAAGAGGGAGATAAACCCTGCAGTCTCTCCCACATCAAGACAGTTGTGAAGCCTCTATAGAGACTAAGAGTTCAGGCTACAGAGCAGATGGACGTTGAGTCCTTGAGTCCTGGCTTTCTACTGTACACTTTCCTGACTGTGTGACCCTGTGCAAGATTCATAACCTCTCTATACCTCAGGTCCCTTATTGGTTACCAAAAAAAAAAAAAAAAGGAATTATATAGCCCTCATGGGTTTGATGAGGGGATAAATTAAGATAGCTAGCACAGTGTTGGGCACATAAGTCATAGATATTAATGATAAAGTTGCTTAAGATTACATATTGTCATGAGTGTTCTGGGTCACTGTGCATTTTATGCCTTTTGAGTACACAACGGTGACTTAGATTAAGGAGAGTTGTCTAGAAGTGCCATTGTTCTCAGTCAAGAATTTATGTTGAAAGCCTGCCTCATATTAGTACTAATATCCTATCTGTATTCGTTTCCTAGACTGTAATAGCAAAGTACCACAAGTGAGTGGCTCAAAACAAATTTATTCTCTCACAGTTCTGGAGGCTAGAAGTCTGAAACCAAGGTGTCAGATAGGCTTTGCTCCCCTGAGAGCCCAGGCAGAATCCTGCCCTATGTCTTGTAGCTTCCAGTGTGGCCAGTAATCCTTGGCATTGCTTGGCTTGTAGCTGCGTCCCTCCAATCTCTCCCCTCTGCCTCCACCTCATGAAATTCTCCATGTGTCTGTGCCTTTGGGTTTTCTTTTCTTCTCATAGGGACACCTGTCAGATTGGGTCAGGGGCCAATGTACTCCAGTGTGATCTCATCTTAACTAATTACATCTGCAATGACCCTATTTCCACATAAAGTCACATTCTGAAAAATGGGGGTTAGATCTTCATCATTTCTTTTTGAAGGACACAATTCAACCCGTAACAGTATCTCCACCTGGATCATTGCAATGACTTCTTTCAAATGCCTTCCTGCTCCAGGCCCTGCCCATCCCCACCACCACATAGAGGCATGTACACTGTAGTCTAAACAGAGAGCGAGATCTGGATTAACAGTGCAGAGTATAGCAAGTGTTGCGAATTTATTTTTAAGTACTCCTGATAAGCAACTGAATGTAATCAAGCTGTACTGAGCATTTTAGGATCTCCTCTAGGTCACGCTGATGATTCAGGCATCTGTCATCATGTTTTAATTGATTCCTTTGACAAGAGGTTCTCACTCTAATTTGAAGCAAATAAGATAACAAGCCCTGACTGGAACTTACACTGTGGACATCGACCCTTTGGGGGCCAGATACTATCCATAATAAGATCTTTTACCAATTCTCCTATTTGAGAATACTTGGCAAATCTTTTGTTATTTTCATATATTCGAAATTCATAAGGAGAACCAATTACCAGGCAACTGAATCAATGTCAGGGCACTGAAATGTTGGGACTTCTTACTTAAAATGTTGGGGCATCATCTTAGAAAAAATTTCAAAAGGAAACTCGTCAGTAGTACTCCTGACTCTATAAAATGTTACTTTTATAAGAAATAACCTGAGAAAGACCCTGCCTATGACACCACATTACCTTTATATCAGAAAGCTTAAAGTGACAGCTTCTAAAACAAATGTCTTATTATGTAACTAAGAACTTTTGTTCAATGAATCCATCCAGCCTAAAATCCCCAGGGCAGTTGAGTTCAGACATACAGAAACAAGTGCAGCTTGCTAAGGGCTATGTACTTTCTGGTCACAGATTCAAGGATGAAAGCGTCCAGATTCTGCAAGAGAAAAAGCTCACCAGGTAAAAAAAATACAACTCAAAATCCATGGAAAGGAAGGTCACAACCTGTTAGAGTTTCAGGTGATTTCTGTAATAACGTGTCAGGGAAGCACAAGAATTGTTTCATATTCCGGGAGGTCAAAGTTCTCATCATCACCAAACTATACCTAAATGTCTACCAAACAAAGAGTTAATGCCTTTCCAATTATTTTCTCACAAGGCTCATTAATAAAGTAATTATAGAAACCACAATATGGGTTTTCATTATAAGAGGCTCACACTAGATACTTCCATGTTGAGATGGTCAATGTCATGTCTGAACAGACATTCTCTCACTATCCCAAAACCTTCTTGGTCACATCAACAATACTACCATAGCTCCACTAAAAATATATAACATATTAGGTGCTTGGTGTGTACTAGACCATATTCTAGGGCTTTACAAGCATTCATCATTTAATTCTTCTAATAACTTAATAAGGTGGGTAATACAATAGTCTTCATTTTACAGATGAGCAACCTGAGCTGCCTGAACATTCTGAACTCCAGAGTCTATAGACCTTTAAACATTATAGTATCTTGCCTCTGACTATCATTTGTCACAGCACTTATACTTTGACTATATCTAATAGATATGTCATCATTAAAATATCTGAGAAAAAAAAAGTCTTATTTCTCCCAACACTTACTTCTCCCATAATTTTTCTCATCTCTTCATGTGGTGTATCAATTCTTTCAGTTTCCCAGCCTGGAAACTTGAGAGCGACCCTTGAATCCTCTCTTTTCTTCACACTCAACTTCCCGTCTTATCAGCATCTCCCGTCTAGATATTTTGAGCATCTAGCCATTTGTTCCCAGCACCTACATATCACCCTCATTCAAGTATCTACTAACTTTCACCTGGACCACTGCAGTAGCCTCTTCAAAAGCCTTCCTGCTCCACATACCCGGTCCCCAGCACATATACAAGCATACGTATTCTACTTTAAACACTGCAGCAAAAGAGGCTCTTTATTAATTTCTTTTTATTTTCAAGTTTACTCTTTTTACACCTCCTTTTGGTTATTGATTACATCTGGTAATTTTTAAATTTCAGATATTGTATTTTTTTAGTTCTAGAACTTCCACTTGGGTTTTTTGGGTTTTTTTAGTGTGTATGTGTGTGTGGTTATAAATCCCTTTTCTTTGCAGTATTTTTTTATATTTGTATTTAAATTCGAGTTAGCTCACATAGAGTGCAGTATTGGTTTCAGGAGTAGAATTCAGTGATTCATCACTTACATGCAACACCCAGTGCTCATCACAAGCGCCCTCCTTAATACCCTTCCCCCATCTAGCCCATCCCCCACCCACCTCCCTCCATCAACCCTTTAAAACAAAAACACAGATAGTGGCCAACCTCAGGTCAAACCCACCAAAAATTCCCATTGTAATGGATGAGCAACCTGTGCTTCCATTGAGAGGCAAACTCCCTGCTTGCTGAGTCCCATCTCTCTTCCCTCACTCAGGCACCTTGCTTCTGAAATTGTCCTCTCTTGTAGACCATCACTTGTCCTCCTCTCCTAGACCCTCCTCATCAGCAAGGCTGTGCCAAGTAGGTCTTAGCTACCACCATTCTTCTTGTGTCCACTATACCTGGATATTGCTGTGCAGATTCATATTAAATACTATCCCCTGTCACTCTCTAACTTCTGACTCTTTTATTTGAATGAAACACATTACTATGTAAAATTCAATCATCACCTTGCATATTGCTTGTCCCCATCTCTAGATTCCAAGCTTCATGAAATAAGAACTCTTGATCACAGCTATTCCCTGAGCATCTAAAATGGTGACTTGTATCCAGTAGACACGGCATAAACACCTTGGAATGAATTAACGAATGAGGGAGTAAATGGATAGATCCTGCTACTCGTTCCATGTCTTTTCTTTTCTATAAAGAAAATGTTTTATCTGGGATATGGGTCTGACCAGTACCAAACACATTTCTTGGATCTTGCATATTTCATTCTTATTTTAATGTACATTAGTATCTTCTATTAGTTTATTAGACATCATAATAAGAGCTCTATATACCTACTACTATTTGATATAAATGCTTCATCAACCCTGAACTGTACTACTTTACTCATCCCCATGAATTAGTCACTTTAGGTCCAAATAGTTGAATTCACCATCTCCAATTTCCCCTGCAATCACTGATCAATGTCATGGTTTCTTTGAACCCTCTTCATTATTTTCTGAAATCACTTTAAATTCAAGTTTTATTGCCTACATTGTTGCAAACCTTTTTGGCAAATGGCTTGAAAGAAACAAATTCATGTATTTAATTTGAGATTTCTCAAAATCTCACTATTCTTAACCTCCCCAACCTGCTTAACAATTATATACATCTCTAAATGTGGCTTCCGGCCCCTTTCTTCCTGAGACTACAAAAGCAATTACACTTTTAAAATGCTGCTGCAAAAACTAATCACAATAAACAGAATGAAATGTCATTCTGAATGACAAGACTGAGCTTTGGAAAACATCAGTATTCACATGGCAAACCCCAATTTGCAGAGCCCACCAACAGGTTGCACAATTCTCCCTACAGTGTTGACAAATACAATTGCTGAGGCTGCTGGGCTGTAATAAGGAGAGTTGGAAAAGAGGCTGGGAGAAAGCTCGTAATGATAGTATTTGGAGTTTATTGTCGTCCAATAAAAATAATCGCCTGCTCTGCCTGTAAAGTCACAGCTGACAAAGCCATGTTGCCTCACACGGCTTTGCTCTGGGCAACCTCATGGAGTGCCATCCAGAGATTGGCAGGAGAGTCCTGCTTCTCCCTCTCTCTCAGGTTTGAGGAGGAATGGCGTCATGATTTCTAAGGAAAGACGAGCCTGTCTGTGACCTAGGACGTGTTCAGGAGCTGATGGGAAAATATAAGGATAGCAATGGCCTGTGTTCTGGGCAGAAGCTTCTGGGGTGTTCCTCACAAAAAATAAAGCCTGGAAATCTGCCTATAGTTGGCAATAGTGTGTTGTGCACTTAAAAATTTAAGAAGGTAGACCTCATGTTAAGTATTCTTATCAAAAACACACGAAAAGGGCCATAAGGAATCAAAAACAAACAAATATAGAACAAGTTTCCACTTGAGTGAAAAATATTGTTTCTGAACCAAACTTCTCTCTCTGGAGAGTCTGGGACAAGATTTCCTGACTAAATGTCAGGGTGCCTATTCGTGGAGCCAGCCTGGAGAAGACCAAATCCCTAGTCAATGTGTGATGAGGAAAGGCTTGAGGATGCCACCATGGGGCGCTCACAAGCAGGTGGGAAGAACAGGGACTCTCCCCTGTCACTACCTTAAGGGACCACTGAGTGCCTGACGATGAATTCACGCTGCCTATGGCCTTGGACTTGCTCTCCCAGAAAGTGTTCACACAACTGAAAGTGGGAATTAGTTTACAGAACAATCTGTCTTTAACACAGACCATGTATCAATGCACACTACTACAGTTTTGGAAGGGGAAGAAACAAGCTCACTGTTTTTCAGGCAGTGACATGACTGGGTATTCTGGCTCTTTGAAATATTCAGTGGTTAAAATATATGTTTTCAGGCTCTAGTGAGGCAACAATGTTCCTCAAACATCAGGAGTTCAGGGAATTTCTTCATAAGTTCCCTCAGGACAGAAACAATCTCAAACATGGGGCTTAGAGTCCCCCTCCTGTCTCCCGACATCCTAGGCGACCTCTCTAGGCAGCCTCATCCATCTGGTTTAAATATTGAGGTTCTGAGTAGAGTTTTTTTTTTTTTTTAACCTGAAAACGATTGTCTGGTGATAGGTGCAGGAAAGAGCAAAATCTTAGTCCACTTCTTCCTGATGGGGATGCCTCCCTGAGACACACAGAACCTTAAGTACTTTGGGGAGCTCCATGGAGATGAATATATTTAGATTCATAGACAGTAGTAAGATCTTAAGCAGAAAAACACTATTGGAAACATTTATGTGATTTCTCTTACCTAAGATGCTACATTCTGTTTTTGTGCTGAGTATATGGTAAGAATTTAATAAAAGCAACCAGAATTCCGGGGATGAACTAGGTCATCTGAGGCATCAGCTTTGTAGAGAAAAGAAAGGATATCTGGGTTAAGGGCATGTGACCTCTCTGGATTACTTGGATTACCATTATCTTACCAGGTAAGTGGATTACCTGGTCAGTAAACTGGTCAGGACTCTAGCTGTACAGTCATTTCCAAGCCAAGCACCTTCAAGTTAGGTCAGCTCGTCACTGTAAGCAGAGAACTTCCAAGGTCATGGTGCCCTTTCTCAGTCCTCATCCCAGTCCGTGTCCAAGGCCTAGCTGACCTCTCCTTCCTGGGGTCCCAGATAGCACCCTCCTCTGTTTCTCATCCTCCCTGCCCCTTACTTTCATTGAGTCACCTTGTCTCTCTTCCCTGTTTGCTTCTATAAGATCAGTGCTGTCCACCAGGCCGACAGGGTCTACTTAGAGGCAGAAGCTCCTTTTACCTGCAGCTACAAACGACTGGGGCCAGAGGAAAAGCAAGTCGGCCAAAGAGAAAATGCCAAGACACAAAGCAGAAACATGGGTCCAAATGAGGACCCAGGGTCTGGCTGTGAGGCCAGGGAAAGAGGGGGAGCAAAATGAGGGCCCAGAGAGAAGAGCAGGGATGGTGGGAACCTGTGTAGACAGGTGAGCAGGGTCTGATCAGGCTGTAACTTAGAGGTTGTAGGGTGTTGTCCATAACACACATTACCTATTCTAGGCCTCCTACATTGCATTGGTGGGCTACAACCATAAAAGGCCTGGGATACACAGCATGTGTGCCTCAAGATTCTCTCCCAATGCCTCTCTGCTCCTGTCTCATCTCACGTTTTCATCTTCATATACCCAGAGATGCCACATGCATTTCAACCCAGCACATCTAACATCAGTCTTATTATTCCAACCTGCTCTCATTTCAAAATCCCTTGTCCCTTGCCTTAACCCAGGGGTCCGAACACTTCTTCCTGTAAAGGGACAAATAGGAAATGGTTTAGGCTTTGTGACCCTCACAGTCTCTTCACCAGTAGTCAACCCTACCCTTGGGGCACAAAAGCAGCCATAAATAATACATAAATGAGTGGTCATGGTTGTGTTCCAATAAAACTTTATTTACAAAAGTTGTCAACAGGCTCAATTCATCCTGAAGGACTGCAGTTTGCTAAACTTTGCTTAACCATTCACCCAGTGCATAAGCTGAACACCTGAGGGTTGTCCTGAGTGCTTCCTTCTTTCTCACTACCCAAACAAACTGACGACTAAGTCCTATTAATTTTATCCTCCAGATATCTCCAAATCCTACCATGCTCCTTATTCTTGCCTCAACTCTTAGAATAGCCTCCTGACTAGCTTCACATCTCTCCCTTTCTTTTTTTTTTAAGATTTATATATTTACTTGAGGGTGGGGAGGGACAGAGAGAGAGAGACTCTCAAGCAGACTTCCTGCTGAGCATGGAGATGGACACAGGGCTTGATCTCAAACCTTGAGATCATGACCTGTGCTGAAACCAAGATTTAGACGCTTCACCAACTGCACCACCCAGGTACCCCTCATACCTCTCCTTTTCAATTTATCTTTTTCTCCTCTAAAAATATGTTGCATATAATTTTTGTATTATTGCCTCAATTAATATTAGCCAACAATGATTTTGGAGCCTGTAGGAGAAACTCCAAACCCTCTACATGACATCATGACCCCTGTGTAATCAGGATCCTTAGCCTCATATCCTTATAGCCTCCTCACCACATCACGCATTCCATCTAACCTGGATGTACACATGGCTTGCAACCCACCCTGCTGATTCACATGCCTGTGCCTTGCTTGGACTATCCATGTCATTCCTTCTACCAATGTTCTCCTGCGTTCCCCACACTGGTCCAGATGGCTAATTCCAACTCATTAAGACCCATAGTGGACACTCAGTGAGCCATCACCCAGCAGAACTGATCTGTCCTATTTTTCTACTGCTATACCTAATGCATATCTCTCTTAGAGCATTTATCTCATTTTATCACAAATATTTTTATATGTATCTTACATCCTTTACAGGAAGCACTTAGCATGACCCCTAGCACAAATTACCTCCTCATTAAATGGTTGTGGATTTAATAAATTAATTAATGAATGAATCAGTAATTATATCCCAAAGCATATTCATGATGTCTTTAGATACTTCGTGGCATTTTGTTCACTTTGAAATTGGGGTTTAATTCATTTTGAAATTACTTAGGTACCTTAAATATTTTTTATTATGTTCAGTTAGCCACTGTATAGTACATAATTAGTTTTTGATGTAGTGTTCAATGATTCATTAGTTGCATATAACACCCAGTGCTCATCACCACAGGTGCCCTCCTCAGTACAGCTGTAAAAACAAAAATATTTTTGCTTATCTTGTCTTTCAAGTTTTTACAGCTGTATCTAGAATATAGTCTCAATATGATCATATATTATACAAATTTAATTCATAATTTAACTTATATTAAAATATTATATATAAAAATATCATTACTATTATCATTATTACTTGAAAACAAACTGCAAGATATTTTAGCAAACTTAACTTTACATATGCTCTACCCTATATGCATGAGAAAGTTCAAATTCAACTTTCTGAGTTATTTATAGGCTTGGTAATAAAGCATCAACTAACAACATGGATTGTGAAGTGTAGCTGCTTCTTCCACTACAACAGGGCTTGGCAAACTTCTCTGTAAAAGGCCAGACAGTAAATATTTTAGGTTCTGCAAGGCACATTGTCCCTGTTGCATATTCGTGTGTGTGTGTGCGTGTGTGTATGTATGCTTTATAACTCTCTAAAAATGTAAAAACCCATCTTAGTTTGCATGCTATAAAAAATCTTTTTTAAAGATTTATTTATTTGAGAGAGGGAGAGAGCACACATGAGTGGGGGGAGAGGCAGAGGGAGGGAATCTTCAAACAGACTCCCCACTGAGCGTGGAGTGACACAGGGCTTGATCTCACGACCCATGAGATCATGACCTGAGCCAAAACCAAACGTAGGACACTTAACTGACTGAGCTACCGAGGCACCCCTATTAAAAAAAAATTTTTAATAAATTTTTAAAAGACCTCTAATGACCAGGCAGATATTACGCATAAGGCACGGTTTGCCAATCTTGTTCTACAACAATTTGTTTGCATTCTACTCATTATTTCATTTTAGCATATTTTATCAAGTGATTTACTAGGTGAGTCTTAAATAAATAGGTAGTGCATTCATACCTATATGTACATCAGGTGATGTGAACTCAGCTAAATTCTTTGTCTCAACAGTCATTAGCAAACAACTGTATTTATTCTACTTTGTTTTTAATTTTAGAAAGTAAAGTCAAAAACTTATTGGCCAGTTATCATGGTATGTGGGCAAATATGTAGTCTAAAATGATCCCAGGTTTTAAGAATAATGGAGTTGGTGAAAAAGATGAGTAATATAGCTGAAGTGGTAGACATACATTTCTAACTTACCATGACATCTATAGCTTCCCAGATGTTCTTCAGGCACCTAAAATTGTACTGAAATTGGAAATATGGGAAGATCAGGAGGATAGAGAGAGAGTGTGTGGTGTACCCTATGATGCACCATGGTGGAAATATCCAATAGATAGATGTATATTATCATCTTTAGACAGAAGAAAGTCATGACTGAAGGTACAATCTTGAGAATCATAAGCATATAGGTGGTAGTTTAAACCAAGAGAGTGGATGAAAGTACCCAGAAAGAGGGTGTAGGAGAAGAAGAAGCAGTAGACATAGGACAATCTTGGCAGAACATGGGAGTGTTCTATTCTTGGTCTTACCATGTACGGTGTCACCTAAAACACAGTAAGATAGTCATGGGGGCAATGGCTTTCTCTCCAAAATTAGAAGGTATCACCTAGCCTATATGTCCTAAGAATATATTCTAAAAGTGGTACAGGGAAAGGGGACAGATAAAGGTAGGAGCAAAGCAATCCAAGATTTGTTTCTCTAAATCCCCTTGGTGTTTACAAAAGCTAAATGCAGTGGCACCCACTATTGTCTATGGGCACCTATTTCAAGAGGTTTGACCTATGTAATTAGAACGTCACTCATTAAAGGAATTACTTCTCTTTGCAGTTCACACATTTACAGTCTATCTATAAATAGTTATGCATGCAACAAGTGTAATAAACGCTCCTGGAATAGTACTCTACCATTTTTCTCATTGGTTCAGATCTTTCTTTCATTTTCTGCAACTATATCAAAGTGCAACAGGTAGTCTTCAAATTTTTATTTAGATTCTTTATACTGAATGCTCCTCATTATCACAATTGTTAATGACTATTAACTTTGTTTTCTGATGTTCTCTAGGATTAGGTGTTAACTTTAGGGAGGTGAATAGCCGCAGTTCATAATTATAGAAGATGCAACATATTTTAAAGAAACAAGGGCTTTAATGAAAAGTTATTTAAACAGCTTTTTCTAGGGGTGCCTGGGTGGCTCAGTTGGTTAAGTGACTGCCTTCTTCTTGGGTCATGGTCCCGGAGTCCTGGGATCAAGTCCCACATCGGGCTCCCAGCTCAGCAGGGAGCCTGCTTCTCCCTCTGACCCTCTCCCTTCTCGTGCTGTTTCTCACTCTCTCTCTCTCTCAAATAAATAAATAAAATAAAATAAAATAAAAATAAATAAACAGCTTTTTCTATAATTTCTAAACTCACATTTTCATGACCAACAGTGTACATTATTCATTACTAAAAGAATGTTTCAGGTTAAGATTAAATGAAAATGTAAGAGGTGATTAAATTCATGTTCATTCTCAGCCAAAGCTGACAATTTCAGAATTAAAATTTGAATCTGTCTTTGCTTTCAGGGTAGACTGGGTCCTAATACTGCATAATTTTGTGGACTAGCTTTTCCCTACCTTTCAAACTACAAAATGGAATGTTGGCACGCAAAGGTCATCTTGGCCAGCCACTTTTTTACAAAACATGGCGCAGTGACATTTGAATTCAACCTTGTGTCTACTGAACTACTCACTAGACTTCCTTTGACAGATCTGAGTATGATGGATGCAGATTTCCATCCAAAAGGTTTGGCTAGGCCTCAGCAGTAATATAACCTTTCTTAAAGGTTATTTTTAACCACTTGCTAAAAATTCCTGAAGGAAAAAAAGTGACATGCCCTTTAGTAAAATGAATACAATAATATACCTACAATTGATACCACTGCAGTCGAGTTTGGCTACTTGCCCAAAAGAGAATCTACTCCTTAATAGCCAGGGGCTGTCCAGTTCTGGCCCAGCACCTTGAGTGGGGGCCCCAACCAAAGATTATGCAGAAACTGAGCGACACTCTAATTCTGAAACAAAGAGAAAGACAAGGAAATAAAACCTCTAAGGTAGTTCTTGCAAACCCTTCATTATATTGTCAATTAACTCTGATATTGTTTTTATAAAGTCAAATCAAATATAATGCAATGGATTTATTCATTAGGAATCTCATTGACTCGGTGAAGGTTAATCTAACAGTTAAACAATGTGCGGTTTTATTTTCAAAGGATTTTAATATGATTCCATCTCTGAGAGATAAA
>NC_138371.1:168546523-168572121 GCF_054177405.1 Leptonychotes weddellii | reverse complement strand
AAAAAAAAATTGAGTTAGGTTGAAACAATGCTTCTAAAAAGTAACTTTTAGTAAACACTGTATTTAAATCTTCTGGATATAATTTTTCAGCCTTTGATGTAGTATAAAATTTCATACTTTGTACATTTGAATTTCTCCAGTAGGCATTAAACCTCACAGGATTTATGATAGGGATGGATGAGTGGATGGACAGATGAATGGGTGGATACCCCATATTTGCATGACAGGCTGTAAGAAAACTGAGTTAATAAAAAATGCCAGGCCCGGGGTACCTGGGTGGCTCAGTCATTAAGCATCTGCCTTCGGCTCAGGTCATGATCCCAGGGTCCTGGGTTCAAGCCCCACATCGGGCTCCCTGCTCAGCGGGAAGCCTGCTTCTCCCTCTCCCACTCCCCCTGCTTGTGTTTCCTCTCTCTCTGTGTCTCTCTCTGTCAAATAAATAAAATCTTTAAAAAAAAAAAAATGCCAGGCCCTTCTTCTCAGAGGTGAACACTGAAATAAGAAGAAAGATGAAGGTAAGAGGGATACTCTTATACCTCTAGGTCTCTGGTAGAAGAGACACTTCTTGATTAAGGACTTGAACCGATGAAGAATTCTAGTCAGAAGGAGGGTGAAGGATGGTACTAAAAATAAAAAGGAACTAAGGAAAGACAGGAAATTCATTTGGAGAATGAGAATGACCCCAAATTGTTAGGTCCTTTGTATAGCTAGTTGAAACTTTTTTTTAAGGTTTTATTTATTCATTATTATTTATTTGAGCGAGAGAGAGCACAAGCAGGGGGGAGAGGGAGAAGCAGGTTCCCTGCTGAGCCAGGAGCTCATCATGGGGCTCGATCCCAGGACCCCCAGACCATGACTAACTAACTGAGCCACCCAGGCACCCCTAGCTGAAACTTTATTTGGAGAAATAGGAATTTGTGATAGATTTTATTGGCATTTTTAGAGAGATAATTTTAGCGGTAGAATAGAGAAAAGATAATTCAGATGGGAAATGTTGAAACATTATACAAAGATGACAGCAGGGGAATAGAGAGTAGAGTCCAGCCCTGCAGGGCATTTCTTAGGCCCAAATGATAGGTCTTGAAGACCAATGAAAGGACAGGGATGGCAGAAGGAAAGGAGCTGGCAAAGACGAGCATCTCCAGCTTGGGAGATGGGAGGTATGGTAAGATCATCGATGGGGAATTCAGGAGAAAGGGCAACTAATTTAGTTGGAGTGGGACTTAGTATAATTTTTCAAATGCTAATGCCACAGCAGCTGTGATGCATTCAAGAAAAGAAATGTCTTGCAATTTCTGGAAGCGCAAATCCACCATTCCAGAGAGAGGCTGCTATTGGATACTCATGAGGCACCAACAAAGTCAAAGCCTGAAGAACAGAAGAAGAGAGAAGGGGACCACTAACATTTATTGGCAAAGGAAAAAGATCCAGGTGGCGCCTGGGTGGCTCAGTCGTTAAGCGTCTGCCTTCGGCTCAGGTCATGATCCCAGGGTCCTGGGATTGAGCCCTGCATCGGGCTCCCTGGTCTGCGGGAAGCCTGCTTCTCCCCCTCCCACTCCCCCTGCTTGTGTTCTCTCTCTCGCTGTGTATCTCTCTCTGTCAAATAAATAAAATCTTTAAAAAAAAAAAAAAAAAGATCCAAAAAGGGGTGGCAAAAAATGATCAGAATCCTAGTAGAAGAATCGGGATAGGCTGGGGTTCTGGAAGCCAAAGGAAAAGTGGGTTTTTAAGAAATAGGAAGGAAACAATTAAGCCAAAGGGGGGGGGAATCAAGAATAGTGTAGTCCAAAGTAAAACCCAGTTTGCCATACAGGAAGTCAACGCTATTAAATAAGGCAGTTTCAATATGTTTAGTGGAGGGAGTTTGACTGTAACATGCTGGACAATGAAAGTTGAAGTTAAGAGAATGACTTCTGTTGATTCATGTATTCATTCAGCCACTCCTTAGATATTTATTTAACCATCTATTACATGCCAAGCACTGTTCAAGACACTAGGGACATTGCAATGGACAAAGTAAGCTGATCTGCGGCCTGAAGGAAGAAAAGGTGGAAGGTAAAGGAGAGGAGAAACAAAAGGAACCTAAGAATAAATAGGAGCCCACGGGCTTGGGGAGCAGCAGGTACACTCCCAGCCCCCAATAAAGGTTCACATGACTCCAGGTAATCCTCCACCTGTGGCCACTGTAAATTCCCAAAGCCCAATACTTGAGGGGGCTGGAAATTCAGGGAAGGCATTATAACTATTCAATGATCCTGTTGTCACTAAGTGTAAGACATTCCCCAGATGATGGGCAAAATCTGTATGATTGGCCACCACACAAACCTCTGGGAAGAAGGCACATCACACCCAGAGAGAACTCACAAAGTGCTGTTCTGGCTGACCTTGATCTCCAAGACCACACACCAGCACTGAGCCAGAATCTCACACAGAAGGAAACCGCATCCCAGAAGCACCTACACTTTAATTTTAAAGCCTTTAAGTGGAATTCCTAGCGAAAAGTTTAGCACATGGGAGGCAATTAAATCTTAAACTGATTTGAATAGTCTAGAAATCTCCTAGTAGTGATAAGCACAACACAAGCAGGACCTGAGTGCTTTAGCCAGACCATACATCAACTACCTTCCTCAACACTTTATCATTAACCAGAGACGTATTGTGGTGGTGGTGTTCTCAGACACAGCGACTGAGCTAATCATGCTCCCTAGAACACAGTATGCTATGTTCCTCAGTGGTTATAAGATTCCTCTCGCATTTCACTTTGTTTTCTTTTCCTTGTCTGTGTGCTCAGCTGAATTCTACCCCTCCCAATAGATACCTACCTCCTCCAATGTGTTTGAAATAGATCCTTAAATATGTGTGTATCTTTGTAAAACCATAGTCCCCTGTTTGTGGTGTTAATTTACATAAGGAGTATTTGCAATAAATGCCCCATTGTTTCCTCCCTTTTCATCTCAGCATTAGGTTTTAAAAATCCATGCATGTTGCTGAATGTACAGTCTGTCACTATAATGCAAATTAGCTTATGTACAAATGGTAAAGAGGAGAATGATGTAGGATAACAAAGATGTTACACTGCTTCATAAGCTATTTTCCCAGCTTTCAAATGTTTATGAACACTAATAAAGAGCCGCTGATCACAAAGTACACAAATCCAGCTGAATGATGCAAGCAGGTGGACTGCAGTGGTGTTCTCAATGCCTGCTTAGCATACATCCTCTTGTCTCGGCTTGACCACCTACCCACTTGGAAGTCTTTATATGTGCTTCTCTTCAATCTTTTGTACTTTTTGCTCTTTTCTCCAAATTCGGCAGGCCGAACACTTCTTTATGTTCCCTTCCGGCACTCTACATTCAAATTATTGTGATAAAGCTTTATATGTGCTTCGGTATTTTTTATGCATTAGGAACTTGATGTTTTAACTGTTAATGCATCCATTAGAATAATTATTGTTCTTTTCAGTATTTTCATAATGGTAGTGTGTAAGTTTGGAGTGACTTGCCCCAGCCTTATTTTTCCCATCAGGGCTGTTAACATTAAGGCTTGATTTTGCCAAACAAGAGATTTTCAGAATTCAAATATCATTTTGTAGAAGAAAAAAGGCATACATGTAAGCCACCTATGTTGCAAGTTGAGTTACTTATGCTCTTCAGTATTTACTTACCCATTGTCTTAATAATGAATATTTGGGCCATCTCCAACTTCGCAAATAATTCCGTCAATGGCTAAGTGCGATACTAATAAGAGACAATCCTTAGTCTCAAGGAACGAATTTAGTTGGGAAGAGAGAATATATTCATAAAGGGATGAATAAAAATAGTACAACATGATGTATGCCGGTTCCAGGTGAGTGATATAGCAAATCAATGGAAAGTAAAGGAAATATTCCATTAATGGTTTTAGGAAAATGGATTCTTTTGATAGATTTCATTATTGAGATATTCACTACCCCTTCCTCATTGAACTCATTTCTATCAGGCCTGTCTCTGAAAAAGGATAACACTTCTCACTCATGGCTATCAGTGTTGGTCATGTCATTTTCATTGTCCAATAAAATGTGACTGGACGTGATTGGGCCACATCAGAGGAGAAGTCAAGGTATAATTCTATCAACCTCTCTTTCTCTTCTTTGGCACATCACAGATAAAGGCTGATCCTTCAGGATCTAGAATAAAAAAGACATGGAGCAGAGTCTTAGCTAAACCGAGAAGTTGTAAGCCACTGACATTTGGGGTTGTTTGTTACTGCAACTTAAACTAGTCTGAACTGACTGATAGAATTATTCATTTGGGATGGAAAGGGAAGAAGTTAAATCCTTGTTTTTCACTATAAGTTAGATAATTGAGGAGAAAAGTATAAAAGCATTAGGAAAAAATGGGGTAATTTTTTGACATATTTGAGTAATGATAGACTTTCTAAATAAGGTATACAATCCAATAACCATAAAGTGTGACATTTTGAGCTACATAAAAATTTAATATGTACCAACACATATAATTATACAGCCTGGGAGAACATTTTGCAATATATGTATATATAGAAAGCAAGCAAGTGACCTATAACTATAATGTAAATATGGATTTCAATCCAAATCAGTATGAAAAAATAATAAATTGGGAAAGTGGGCTAAAGCAATATAGAAAGAAAAAATTCAAATGGCCATAGAACATAGGAAGACATGCTTGAACTTATTAGCAAGGAAAGGGAAGCAAATTAAAACACTGAGATAGTATTTTTTTTTTTTTAATACCTTCAGATGCCTTCAGTCTGGGAAGGCCCCTGCTTTAATAGTGGTATTCTCTAAAAAGGAGAGGAGACCCAAGAAAGAGACAAATGCGGCCCGCAACTCCCTTATTTTCTGTGGCATTTTATTGTTCATGTGGATGTATATGGTTTGGGCAATTGGATTTTATGTATAAATTTAATGGAAAAGTCATCATGGAATAATAGAAATGATCAAGAGAGGCTTCATAATACAGGTGACGTATGGGCTTGAGGGATAAAAAGGAGTTAGGGCAGTGGTTCTTAACTGCCAGAAAAGTTGCCCTCGAGGGGACGTTTGGCCGTGTCTGGAGATCTTTTGTTGTTATTTACAAGGGGAGGGTTCTACTGACATCTAGTGAGTAGAGAGTCCAGGGATGCTGTTTAGCATCCTATAGTACACAGGATGGCCACCCATGCCAGAGAATTATCCAATATGAAATATCAACAGTGTTGCAGTTGAGAAACTCTTACTTAGAGAAAGAGATGGTGCCTTTCTCAAACGGAAAATGGCCTGAGCAAAGGCGTGGGAAAGAGAATGCCAACAGTGTAAACACCTATTACACCAGTAATACTGGAGCGAAGGGCTCAGGTATTCTCAGGGGGCCATTCAATACAGCACTAATATACTCCTAAGAATTTTATGCTCTTCAGGGGATGAAGCAGAGGGAAATGAGAAAAACAGCATTAAAGCTGGTTTGGTTGACTTGCATTACTTCAGACTTATTCCATTTGATTTTATACCCCATGATTATTTAAAAGGTTTCCATTTTAATCAAGACTATTTACTGCATTTTAGAAATCTGTTCTGCATAAAATAATACCACATGTACATAATGACATTTTGAATGTTCAATTTGATGCTTTTTTAAAAAATGAGTTCCACCAAAAAAAAAAAAAAAAAAGATTAGCAAATGCTCAGTTCTAGCGGATAAACTAGTCAAGCCTGGCATGAGGGGAAAAAATGACTAAGAGAATAAAACACTAATTTTTAATGAAATTTCTGGCACAGAGTGTCAAAATATACTCTGGCAAGGATTACCATGCAGAAGGTGAACCTAAGAATCACTGGATCCAAAACCATTGCTCAGGAGATAAAGTGCCCTCCCTACTCAAACTCAAATAGATATTCCTGCAATTGCAGCCCCTCCAAGAACAAGGTTTTAGTCCACATTCCGTAGGCAGTTCCCCTAGCTTAACAGTGACAAGACTTCCTCTAGCAAACATCTTTTCAGGTTCTGCTGCACATGAATGATTTGGTAGTGAAAAAGGGATCCTTTGGCCATACTCACATGTTTTTTTAATGATTTAACCGGGGTTGTCAGCATACAGAGCACGAGACACAACTGTTTACATTTTACCAAGATATACCTGGGCCGTACTATGACCCTCCCAAGATTTCAGTCCCCAACTACCTAGATTACTAGAGATACAGTCCAAAAAGCCTTTTTTGATTTACCAGTGTGAGCCTGTAGTTTGACAGAATGCACCAATAAATCGCAAGGTCTGGGCTAACCTGGCAGATACTCTAAGCAAATGCATCCCAATAGTCTAGTGGGACCATTTGAAACATCTTCAGTAACTGGAGAAAGAGAGAAGAGACATCCATCTCCCTTAGCTTAGGCAGCTACAAATGCGTGGGTCCTTAGTGCAGTTGAACAGAGCATTGTGCTAATGAGACCAAGGTCACAGATCTGATCGCTGTGTGGCCCGCTTAATTCTCTTCTGTTACATGGCCACAATACATACATAAGTAAAACTCTTTGGGCTCCATGGGACCCAATGGGAAACTGTAGAAGGAAGAAAACAAAAGCAGGACAAAGAAGATTATAATCCCTTTGTATGGATTAGAAATGATGGACTCACAGAACTCCATTAATTAATCATTTTTGACGTAGCATTTCCTGAATCTTTTCCTACAAATCTGCATTCAAATGGTAAAAGTAGTCATTTTGTTGAAAAAAACACTTTTGTAAAAACAGACGAGTGAAAATTAAGTGTCCAACTTTTGTGCTACCATGAAGATGAGTAAATTTGAATGAATTTTTTTCTTTATCATCTGCTTTTCTTGTCATCATAGGAAGAGACTAAAATGGAGAGTGAGATTTAGAAAGAAATGAGAGAAATCCCACAAACTATAGGTTGTATGCCCCCTCCATTGGCTCTTCTTGGTAAAGAGATGGTGAATGAACACAGTCATCCCGCCACAGAATCTCTCCCACCAAAAATTTTATAGCACTCTCACACCTTGCTTCTCCAAGTGCGATCCATGAACCAACAGTGTCAAGATCACTTGGGAATTTGTTAGAAATGCAGGATGTCTGGCTCCTCCCAGACATATTGATTCAAAATCTGCATATTGATAAGGTGCCCAGGTGAGTCTTACGTCCATGAGAGCTGGAAAAGTGCTGTTTTAATGGAGATCCGGGAAATGACGGGCACTGTGGCTCATACAGGTTACATCTGTAGGGTCACCTGTCCTCAGCAGCCATTCCTTGATGTGCTAGTCACCTGCTTTACAAGGCTGACAGCACCTGGTGTTGTTTTGTCATTGACTTCTTTGATGAGAATCCTTTTCAGAGCTCATTGGCACTTCATGTGGTGTCGCAGTCATCGAGATGTCTAAAAGATCAGCATGAGCAAGCAACCAACAGAGCTTTCCCAGCTCATGTTCCCTCACATCTGAGTGAAAATCAAAGGCTGCCATTGAATACAAATATGACTTACTACGTGGATGTTGACTAACCAGTTAAATGTGAATGGCTTACCTGTAGTACCATTTAAAGTAGCCACAGAGTATAAGCTTGCCATTTGAACCTGCTGTACAGGGGAAAACATAATTTTGTGATTGAACTTGTTAGCTAATAAAAATAGTAATTATGGAAATACTGTAGTTTTTGATGACTTCACATGCAAGTAACCCTTTTCAAAAGTTTAGAACCAGTGATTACATATGGGACACAGGAAAGCCCATTGAATTTTTTTTTAACAAAAAAAGCCCATCTTTTTAATAAACTATTATTTAAAGAATTTGTTAAAAATAATGTATCAAATATTTCTACAGCTTAAAACCTAAACCCAAGAATGAAACAACTCTTAGGGAAAGGCATCAAGGCTCAAGAGATCAAGGGCACTGAATATAGAATTCAATATTTACACTCAGTACCTTTGTCTCAGTATTTAATGAAGTAAATGTAAACAGTTAAATGTCACTTATCTTTGTGACACACATTTTTAACTTAAAATGCTGAAGGTATAGAACACGTTTCTAATGTAAATTCTGACTCATTACTCTCTGTCCTCTAGCGTTTTAACACTCTTATGCTGTGCTATGTTTTTTTCAGAGACAGAAAAACTCTAAACAAAGGTCATAAAAGATAACAAGCGTGATTTCTTTGATCTGGCAACAATCAGTCAAGCTGATGTTGTTTTTCTCTTCTTGGGTGGTTGTCTATTGCAAATCGTCCTTTGTTAGGAAGACAGATTTCTCCATGTCCGTTCTTCTGCTCGGGCTTGGCCCTGTCTTCAGTCCAGACATCTGACTGTTGTGTATTAGGATATCAATATGTATGCACTAATGCTGCAAGCTTCCAGGGCATGGAGAGGGGCCCCCATGGCGCCAGGATGGAAGTACTTACTGAATAAATAAGCAAATGAGTTACCATGAAAGCAGGCTAACAATTCAACTGGCAGGCTCACACTTTAGACCAGCCAGCCACACTCGGCACCACCTTCATCTTTTTTGCCACAGGCCACCAGCACACATTCCATAGCAATTTTCAAAAACATTGTCAGAGTAGGCTTATGTCTCTTCTGATTTGGCAGACACACTGTATATTTACTGCGATGAAAGAACATTGTCATTAAGCCCACAAACAGCTGACAGTTGGAAAAGGAATTCCAAAGTGGAAATCTCCACTTGGGACCCTTTCTCATCATAAAGACGAGACCTCTGACTAATTCTTTTAGGGAAACTAAGGGAAAGGGAGATAAACTGGACTGAGCTTGTACTGATAATAGCAACCTGTAAAGCAAACGCCTATGTTGATGAGAAGTCCCGAAAATATTCAAGCAGATTCAGACTTTCTCCAGGAAAATGCATTGACATAACTTTAGTGAGGTTGGTTTTTGGTCTTGGACCTCTGATATGATTTGAATATAAATCTCCTGAAATAAAAGGTTCCTCTAAACATGTTGGTCTTGACCTCATATTAGAAACTTGGAGGACAGGGTGCCTGGGTGGCTCAGTCGTTAAGCGTCTGCCTTCGGCTCAGGTCATGATCCCAGGGTCCTGGGATCGAGCCCCGCATCGGGCTCCCTGCTCCGTGGGAAGCCTGCTTCTCCCTCTCCCACTCCCCCTGCTTGTGTTCCCCCTCTCGCTGTGTCTCTCTCTGTCAAATAAATAAAATCTTTAAAAAAAAAAAAAGAAACTTGGAGGACAAGCATACATGTCCCTGAGATTCATCTCTTTTCAATATGCAGGCAAAAAGCTATCAAGTTTAGACCTTTGGAATTTATCTTCACTGTTTACAATTTTAATAGCTACCAGGTTATACAGAAGTTAACAGCTGTAAAATCCCCTTCCAGCAGGCTCTCCAAGTGCATTTCCAAGCTGAGTTGATATAACTGCTGAAGAAAACCTATTCCCCTCCCTTTATTTTTCTCCCCAGACCAAGTGTTGAGGCATTTCAAGTCTACAGAAGGTGAAATAAGAAAAGTCAAGGTAAAGTTTATAAAATACATCCATTCAAGTTTTGATATGGATGTGGTACTTCCAGGAAGGAATGGGCTGTAATTACCATTGTTGTATCGGCTGTTTAAATTTTATGTTGGGGAAAAAAAAGTGTTTTAAGACTTTGGTATAATCTCTCACTCACATCAATAATGAACGTAAATGACATTTGGTTAGAAAACAAACCCAAATCACGATGCCAGCATGCTGTACAAAGTTATTTTTGCCTGATAATGCCACCTTGTATTGAATTACTGTCTACCAACAGACCCCATTTATAGACTTTATCCAAGAGTGACAGAACAACTCTCACACATGCATTTATTTCTTTAGATTTATATCACCAAGGCCTCCGGGCAAATGCACAGACAGAAAGTTCATGTACTACCTTTCCAACAACTTTTCTCAGTGACATTCTAGAAAGGACTGTGGCAAAAACAGTCTTGTCAACAAATTGGAGCTTCAATGTTTAATTTACATCAAAACCATCCATTTTCACTTGGTTTCATGTAATAGCATTCACTAATCTTGGTGATAGATATTTACACAGTATTCTAACAAATAATTGTGGGAAAGAATCTATCCATTACCCACCAATGCAGAAAACCTAACATTTGTTATTGTACATGTCTAAAAACATGTATTATGTCAAACTACAGAATCAACACAAAGGCCTTCAATCCTATTAATATTTAACACAATCATTATTTTAAAAGACACATATTTAGAAATATGTATATTCTATAAGTATATTGTAGAAAATTTAGCAAATATCTTTTCATGACATTCTTTTTTAGCTTGACTAAAATGTTGATCTATAATACAAGTCATATAGTACATAATTTTGATTTGTTGGTATTAACCAATCCTCATTTTAATGGGAAATTTTTAAATTGCACCTTTCAAGTATGATGTAAATGTCAAAAATGATGCTCCATGGAACAGATGTTATTAAATGAAGCTTTATCTTCTCAACATCAATAAAAAGAAAATTTAAGGCCTTACTATCTTTGTGATGCCTCAGACACATAAATACAATTTTAGAGCTGGAAGACACATTTGAAATTCAGTCAATTCAAGCTCATCATTTTAAAAATTAGGTCTAAGAGCCGGAGATGTGAATTGACTTTCTCAAGGTCACAAGAGTAGTCAGAGACAGATTGGGGCTTCAACACCCCAGCCAGTCTGCATGTCCTTCCCTTCTCAGAGTTTGGCACTTGACCCTGCCGCAGTGATATCTTTAAAGATGCACACACGTGGCTCCAACTCTGTTAGTCTACTAGAAAGAAAAGAAGTGGCACAGAGGCCCTTTCATTGTCCAGGGTTATGTTTTCCAGAGACAAGACAGGTCTATGCTCTTTTAAGCCAGATGGGCTAAGTTGGGCCTGAAGCAGACGTAGACGTCAATCTATTAACCTTGGTATGGAATCACTTTGATGAAATATTAAAATATTGACATCTTCCTGGGCAAGTGTCAAGGAGGATTCAACCTCCGAGGTTTCTCAGTCCTGTGGTGTCTGTGGGAACCTTTCAGAATCTAGGCGCAGTAACAACGTTATCCAGCAATCCAGTAAATAGGTAAAAAATGAACAAGAACAATAATAACAATAATAAACCAACACATTTATGACTCATGGAGGGTGTGGGACAGAGAAAAAGCAAGGTTAGGCCGGTGCTCTTTGCCTTTCCCAATAAACCTACACTTGCCTAAATAAAGAAAAATTCTCAAAATCTCCTTTGGGGCATCTTCTCTGTATCTCCAGTGCCTAAAAGAATGCCTGTCATTTAGTGAGTTTATTGAATGAACTACTCGTTGATGTTCGTTCATTAAGTAATAAACCTATCAATACAAGAAAACACGTCCAATGCGACTTTAGGCAAAGACTGGCTGGCTTTTGGGGTATGAAATTTGTTTTATGGCTGGTAACTCAACCTAGATGAGAAAGCCCAGATGCAGGTACAAGGTCAGCCGGATTGGAAGGTTGTCTGGGATGTTTATATTCAGGAATCAACAAAACTAAGCACCATTAATAATTTGAACACAACTCAAAACCAGAGGTAAAAGAAAGAAAGAACTTTCAGCCAATTGGCACTAGCCTATGAAAAATGAATGGGTATCTGGAGATTTTGATTAGTAGGAGATGGAGACATAATCCCTTTCCCTGTTCTGCAGATACACATGTATTTGGAAATAATAGATGCGTTAAATATTCTAGGTGTTTCATCTGCTCTTTCTTTTTCTGCAGTTAAACTAAACAGTGCTGTAGTTGAGTTGTGTAAATCATTAAATTTCTCTCTCCGGCTCTATATCCAGATATGGCATAAGAACAAAAAGACAAGATTATAATGGATAAGAAGCAAAGGTTCAGAACAGGACTTTAAGAGTGTTGGCCATGGTTCCTTCTGGCAAGTCCAATGAATTTCATAATAACACTTTAAGTGTGTAAAATACACACATATATAAATAAAAATATTTAATATAAATATAAATGTAATGCATATAATTAGTATAAAATATAAAACAATAAAATACTAAGAACTACGAAGGAAACCAATTATATTGAAATGCGCATATCAGCATATGAAAATAAACTACTATGATTTCTCAATAATAACTAAGCAGTATTTCAAGCCTGCAACAACTAAATTGTGATAGAAAAACATCTGTGTTTTTTGTAGGTGATACAGTCCACAGACACTGTGGATAATCCTGTGATTGTTTGCATTCATAATTAAAGAAAATGTTCAATTTCAGTCAGAGGTGAATGAACACAAACATGCAATTTTTTTCCCATCCAAGTTCATGCAATCCCTAAATTCTTCCCACAGTTCTTTGCGGACAGATCCAGATTACAGACCCCTGATTTGGAGTAAGACAAATCCTGAGTTGGAAATCTAACTCTGCCATGGGTGATTTCTGTAAAATGGGTAGGCTGCTTACTTTCTAAGAGCTCCATAAAAAGGGAGGCATAAGTACACATCACGCGGAGCTGTTGAAAGAAATAACGTATGTGACATGGTTAGCACACTTTCTGGCATATATTAAACTCTCATTATGCTTCTGATATCCAGTGGGACAATCTTCCCTGCCTGACAGTGTGGTCTTTTACCATGAGTTCCAAGTAAGCATATCATCTTCCTTCTCTATTGCTGAGGATTGCGTTCCTCTTCATTTTAGCAACTTGATTCACAACAAGTAAAACAGTGCTGCAGGGATCAAGGTCACAAGTGATTCTAGAAGAGTCCTAATACAAACTTGGCTAACCCTAAAATTAAAAGAATGCTTCATAAAAAAAAAACAAAATAAAAAGTAAGCTTTCACATGTCCAAATTCACACAGTCGGGGAGGAGGTGGGCATTGAATTTAGGGCCCTAAATCCCTTAGGTGAATGAGACAATATGGCACCTCCAACAATATATATATACGAATTTTGCATTTGCGGTTCTTATCAACTAGATATTTGTACTTAATTGATCCAAAATTCTTTAGTTTCAGAAAAGCTAAGCAGAAGAAACTCCTTGAGTAGGTAATTTAATTTTCGTACGGAGCCTTCCATTTCTAGAATGTATAACCAACCAATGGCCTCTGTCAGTCTAACCACCACTGATGACCATCATGTGGAGGTACAGTCTGGGGAAAAAAGAAAAGAATTTCAGTAGCTTCTACATCATGATTTAAGTGAGAAAATACATGTGAAAGCATTAGGAAAGTTTGGGTTTTTTTTAATCTTCAAGTGTATTTTCTTTAATGACACTGAGTTTTGCACCCTCAAATTAGAGCATGGAGGGTGGGCCAGCATGTTAAGATAAAACCTGTTATCTCCAAAAATGAATGGATAAAAAATTACAGTTTTCTTCTCTCAGAGTTTTGGATGATGCATTAGTATATTATTTAGTGCTAGAAGAGATACATGAAAACTTCATCAACATTGTTGTTAATTATAGTACATTCAAATTTGGAAACCTTTCAGTGGGGGGGATTTGATTTTCCTGAGACATAAATTATGCCTACAAGCCCTTAAAAAGTTTTACTCTTTCTAGAAAGTGGGAAATATCCCCTTTAGCTATTAAAGTAAGAGTGAAAAGTGTCCTTTTTATTTCCATGAATAATTCAAATCTTACTTGTGTGCTCTCTACATTGTACATTTACTTCAGACTTTCTTTTTTAATTTCTTGTCTACCAACCTTAAATTCCAAACTGTACGAACATACAAAACCTTATATGCCCTAGTTGTGTGACCTTGGATAAGGTGTTTTATCTCTCTAAGACTCAATTTGTTCAACTGTGAAATGAAAATAATAATAGTAATCAAATAGGGTTGTTTGAGAGTTTTGAGTAAATCTGTAACAGGTAGCAAGGTGCCTGGCACACAGAAATATCAGAAGCATTGATAGTCTTGGCTTCTGGGTAAAACAGCTGTATTGTTTAATTACATCCAGTATCCTAAATGCCTTACTAATCACCAATCATATACTGTCTCCAAAAATAACCTAACTGAAACCCATGGAGAAAATCAGGAATTTGGCTTATATATTTTTACATATGAGTAAAGGAAGTACCATTAAAAACCATATTGCAATTAAAAGGACTTTTCTTCATGTTCTGTGGTTCCAAATTTCCTTTTTGTATTTAATTCTATTTTTATTATATATCTTTTTCTCTGAATGGGGAAAAGAGTGATATAATTCTCCATGACTCATTGAAATTGCAAATAGAATTAGTATTCCAATTTTTAACAAAATTATTGCTTTTTAAAAACTTTTGCTTGGGGCGCCTGGGTGGCTCAGTCGTTAAGCGTCTGCCTTCGGCTCAGGTCATGATCCCAGGGTCCTGGGATTGAGCCCCACATCGGGCTCCCTGCTCCGTTGGAAGCCTGCTTCTCCCTCTCCCACTCCCCCTGCTTGTGTTCCCTCTCTCGCTGTGTCTCTCTCTGTCAAATAAATAAATAAAATCTTTAAAAAAAAAAAAAAAAAAAACTTTTGCTTTATATATACTTTTCTAGCATAATAAATGATTTAATGTCAAAAATAATAATTACATATGTAATTCTTTGTAAATCTTTGTAATCTTAGTAAAAGTAAACTAGTTGTTTACTAGTTTACATAGAATTAGTTGTAAAACTAATTCTATGTAAATCTTTGTAAAGAACAAAGTGTTATAAAATGTTTACCAGACACTATAGAATTTGTAACAGGGACAAGCATTATTACAATCATACAGATAAGAAAGTCAGGCTTCAGAGCCATTACATGATTCCCCAGAAATCCAGTCCAACCGCCAGTTAGTGGCAGAATTGAAAATGCAGTCATAGCAGGCTGGTAAAGTGACTCCCAAAAGAAAACATCTAATTTGTCATGTTTTTCAATACCCGTAGCCCAACATGGCCCACTATGGCCAATTTCAAACCACCAATGATTTAACAACCAACTTGGAAAATTCCTGAGTATTTAACAATTGGCTCTCTTGTACAAAAGCACTTCTGTGCATCACCGAAGGCCCGTCTCCTGATTTGTAGACTAGTACTCATTCCACTTTACTAGGCCATCTCCTCAACATGCATTGCTGTTATGTCTCCAAATCACGTGAGTGTGTATGTGTGTGTGTGTGTGTGTTTTCTGCGTTTTTTTGTTTTTACATCTACGTGTTTCTGTTGTGGTTTTGAACATAAGCTCTGGAGTCAAGAGCTGCCTCAGTTCAAATCCTGGTTTCCACCACATCTGTGTTGTGGACCTGACCTTCATCAATTTACTTAATTTCTTTGTACTCAATTTACTTATCTGTGGAATGATGATAATAAAAGCTAATAAGGGGCACCCGGGTGGCTCAGTCGTTAAGTGTCTGCCTTCGGCTCAGGTCATGATCCCAGGGTCCTGGGATCAAGCCCCGCATCAGGCTCCCTGCTCCACGGGAAGCCTGCTTCTCCCTCTCCCACTCCCCCTGCTTGTGTTCCCTCTCTCACTGTCTTTCTCTCTGTCAAATAAATAAAACCTTAAAAAAAATGGAAAAAAATTATTAAAAAATAATAATAATAATAAATAAAAGCTAATAATAGCACTTACTTTATAGGGTTGTTGGGGATCTTAAATAAAATATGTGCAAAATGCTTAGAACAGTGCCTGGTATACAGTAAGCACTCAATAAACAGTAGCTCACTGATATAAGCTACACAACTTTAAATAAATATAGAAAACATTAATATATATCAGTTAATACTTATAGCTTGTAAGTGACAGAACTGAGACTAGAGATTCCATACTCTTTACCAACATGTCATACTATCTCTCAAGGCATGTATTAATAAAATGAACTAATACATTAATAGGGATAATCACTATATGGTAGGATTATGGGTTATATTTATCATTTTCTTTATAATATTTTTCATATTTTCAAGACTGTTCAAATATTACTTTTACATATCCCTGAGGATGTGTGTGTGCATACACACACTCATACACTTTTATAGATAGAGATATAGCTAGCTTCCTAAAGGCAATTTCAACCCATGTTTATGTGTATTTTATCTTAAGGCTCTAATATATAATACAATATACATTATATTATATATATCAACTTTATATAATCTCCTTCTACCTAGCCTTCTCAATAAAGTACATACAACTCTACAAAGCATTAATGATAAATGTAGATTTTTCTGAAAACACTGATGGGAAGACATCACTTACAATAATCCCAAAACAAAAAATTCTTATGAGATTTCTTCCTTCCTCCAAAGTACCTCTCCAGCCCCATCTTCCCTCTCTCTCCCCTTCCTCCCATGGGCTCTAAAGGCCACTGTTATGTGCTGAGTGCTTTAGATTTCAAACATCATGCAGCACGACAAAAATCAGTTCAGGCTCGGCCTCCCTCTGAAGCAGCTAACTAGCTATCTGCGGCAACTCCACTGGGACCCTGAGCAGTTCATTTCCACCTGCACTCCAAAGCATTAATAAAATGTTCACTCAACCTGCACCCCCCCCAAAGAAAGAAATTAAAAAGCACATGTCACATTGGTTGGAGGGGAATCTGAGACTAAGAAAATATGATTTGTTGGCTTTTTGCCCATTGAGAATACCACCAAACACCAAATTTCCCAAACTAACTGATATTTGTCATCAGTACTTCCATTTAGCTATCATCTTAGCCTTTAGCCACACAAGAGTGATTCAGATCATTTAATCAAGCACATTTTGAAGACTATTATGTCAGTCATTCATAATCAACAATTGCTTATTGGTGTCAGCTACAGCATTAGATTCTGGAGGCTGCAAACATGAATGAAAAATAGTCTCTATTTTAGAAAGCTTATAGTTTAATGTGCAAGATATTAAGCATACTCAGGATTCAAAAATGAGCCCTGGTTTCTCAACACTGGAAAGTAGCCTTCTGGAACTAAGAGTGCTTGTTTCTCTGGTTAAAAAGATACCAATGATTTTTTGGAGAATGAGCAAGTGAATGAATGAATAGATGCAGGAAGGGTATTTCCAGAGATATTTGTAGCTTGAATATATTTATACTCAGTGTTTGATGAATATATACAAGGATTTCTTGCTATCTCAAAGAAGTGTTTCCAATATCAGAACCATTCAAGACCAGAGGAAGGCAATAAATTGATTAGCTTTCAAGAGAACACAAAATTAATCTGAAAAGGAAGGCTTTCTTTTTATTTATTTTATTTAGAAGACCCTCAAGAGTCAAAATTCTCAAATAGAAACATTAACATTAGTTGGAAGAACTAAAGAAGGAAATATATAACTTAAAAAAAAAAAAAGAGTTAAAATGAGTTGCAGAGACTGGCCAAAGAAGAAAGTAACAGGGAGGACCTTGGTGACCTACAAAATAACCCATCTATGGACAGCAGGAGATGAGAAGCAAAAAGCTTAGACAAGGAAAGAACCACACACAGTTCTAGCACAGGCTTTTGTCGGAGAAGATTAAAAAAAAATAATAATAAAAAAGGAAGCCAGAATATGGGAACAAATACTAGGGGGAAAAAAAAAAGCAGACTGCTTTATGAAGTAATACATCCCCATCTCTGAAAGCATCAAAAGAGGACGTGGATAAACAAGGATAAGGTAGAGGTGATCCAGTCATCAAGTACAGGGTCGGGCTAAGTGACATTGAAGCACTTGAGGTTCATTCTAATGTGGAGAAAAGTCTCTGTATGAATACTTTGAAACAAAAAAGCCTGAGGACATACAGTGAGAGCAAAAACAGAGGAGACTTGGAGAGAAACTAAGTGTAAAAAAAATGGGGGAAAAAAGGAGGGCGGGTAGGGAGAGAACCTGTCATCCAATACAAAATGCCAATCACACCAAGTTTTCCTTTGGAGGACACCTCTGCATGTCCAAGAACACCCGCTCCCAGGACTACTACAAGGGGAACTGTCTGTAACCTGGTCTGATGCAAGCCCAGAATAAACCCTGGTTCTGATTATGCCACAGCAGCTGCCGGGGGGCTCCACAAACAAACTGCCCCAAGAGCCCAGCCCTTGGGTTCATACCACGGGTTCTCAAGATGGGTTTATGAATCCCCTGGAGCACACAAGTAATTCACACCATCTAGTTACTAGTCCAATAAATGCCTTTCCTTTGCTTGAAAATTCACCCCTGCTGGGATTTGAACCATAGACCCTTAGATCCAGAGGAACTAGAATCAATATGGTGATGACCAGCTCCAGAAACATTCATTTAATCAGCTCCCTGTTAACTCCCCAAGTGTTTATAAGTTGCTAACTGGGAAAAGGTTCATGCTCACTGAACATATTGCCTTGAACTAACTGAATAATCACGGCTTTGTAACAAAGAACTGACAGGGAGGCCAAAGATTCTGGTTCTTTCCCATTTCCCATTGTCCAAATACTTCCTCTAGCAACAAAATCAGATGCAGGGAATTAACTATTTTGTTTTCCTTTCATAGGGAATCTGAATTTAAAGTTTCCTTATCCTCTGAGATAATCGCTCTTTCTAGTAAGGTAATTTTTTTCCCCAAAAACATTAATTATAGCTACTTTCTTTGGAAAACAAGTCTGTAATGTTTCAGAAATTGAGCATTCATTTTTATCAAGAATTCAAGTTCTTTAAGAAAGATCAACACTTGCAAAATTAACATTATAAATTATATGGAGAGATAGACTCTCAACCGAGTTACATTAAAATCCCTATTTCCTTATAAACTTCCAGCATTTATTTTCTTTTCTCTAATTCTATTACTCTAAAGTTCACTTTAATGCAGTTGTATTAGGACCAGGAAAATTAATATTAAACTACTGGAAATGAAAATCAAGACACTTTTGATTTAAGGATCTTTGTGGTTTGTTGTTGTTTGTTGTTGTTGTTTGGGGGTAGGTTTTGGGTTTTTTGTTTTTTTTTTTTTAAAGATTTTATTTATTTATTTGACAGAGACAGAGACAGTGAGAGCAGGAACATAAGCAGGGGGAGTGGGAGAGGGAGAAGCAGGCTCCCCGCTGAGCCGGGAGCCCGATGTGGGACTCGATCCCAGGACCCTGGGATCATGACCTGAGCCGAAGGCAGTCGCTTAACCAACTGAGCCACCCAGGCGCCCCGGGTTTTTTTTTTTTTTTTAAATGGTGCCTCATAATTTGTTTCCTGGCTGTTTGGCTGTTTATTATGTATCTTAGCAAGAACCAAACTTTCTTTCAACAATGTATACATAATTCAGAGGCTAGAACATGCCAAATGAGAATGATAATATCCTCATTTAGTATAACTTCTTCCATTTCCCCAGACCCTACAATATTCTGAAACATTTTACTGCAGCGGTAATATATTCAATGCAGAAGGTGCTATCATGCACCAACACAGAAAACGTGATGTCTCTGGCAGTAAACACACAGATGATGCAGAGACCCTGCCCCAAATCCCTGGTTCTGCCTTTCACAAGGTCTGGTGGTCCTGCTAAGTCTGACATTAAAAACTTCATCTTTGTGACACTGTTTTGATTTTTAAGCCAGCTACAAGAAAAGAGCTCCACAATTTGCAACTTTGCTAAGTTACTGATATTAAAATACCAATTAGTATTCCTCACTTTCTTTGAGAATAAAGATAGAGGATGGATTTCAAAAGATGACAGATTTTAATTATTTCCCTTTTGTGAAAACCCTTTTTTCAAAGTACAATAAAATCCTTCTAGGCATAAATGTACTATTTATGCCAAAAAGGAGATATAGGTAGATGTGGAAATAGCATCAACAAATTTTGTATGTTGTGCACATTTTCCATTTGCCTGGTCTTCTGCTAGATTTTTAGGACATGATTCTTCATTGAGGAGAATATAAATTCACATAAATCTATTACGAATGAAATAAGGTGGTGAAAACTGTCAGAGGGGTCCAAAGAGATGTGATTTACATTTGAGGGAATGAGCAGAAAAGTTTTTTAGTGGAGGTCCTAGGTGAAAAAGGCCAGTTTCTCAGATGAGAAAGGCATGGAGAATGAGACAGGAATTCACACTAATCTTAAGAATATAGTGAGAAAATGTAAGGGATCAGCCACCAGTGAATGCTCAAGGCAGATTCAGGGAAAAATAATAGGCTTCCCTGATAAAGTAGAGAATAAGTATACGATGAAGCTCTGAATGTAGGATGCCATGGGTGCTTGATGGAAAGAGGTTATTAAAAGCACATACTCCCTACAGCCAGTTAGAGGTCAAGGGAAAGGCTCAATGCAGGAAATGGCCCCTGGGAACGGAAAGGTAATTTTCTCTCTAAAAGTTGAACCAGAAATATAAAATGCTGATGACAGTATCCATATGGTGAAGTCATCATAAGGGAAGTATTATCTCAAAAGGAAGAAAAAAAAATTAGGGAATCCTGGCCATCTAAAGATGGATTCTAAAGTAAAATCTATCAAAAGCAGTATTTCAGTAATGGTAATAACCCAATAGAAGAAAGAACATGTGAGTAGAAGAAATGTTATTTCATGCAGAAAAAAGGGGCATTCAGAGATCTTGGCATATTTCACTTTATATAGGTCAAAGAGAGATGCTGAGTCATTTGTCCATTAGGACAACATAATTCCTAAGGACAGGGATCATGACGTGTCCTGGCCAGGAGGAACCCGGATTTTATCTCCTCTTAACTTACTAAATTTAATTGTGCTTCCTTGGGATAGTCTACCTGGACTGTGGATGACAGTATCAATTTGCAAAGCTTCCCATTGCAAAATAAAGAATTTGCATTCCAGTATATTCATTAGTTTCTCATAAACAAGGTGAGCATCAGCCCTTAGAGGCTGATCAACACTTAGGACACTAAAAATTCAAACTGAGGTTTTCACTAAGATACTTGTGTCTTCATAAAGCTTGTCTGGGTCACAGCCCACTCCACTCTGTCATTTTTGGCATACCATTCTTTAACTTCAGCAAAGGTTTGGAGAGGCAAAGCCTATTAATGTTGTATGTATGTGTGGTGAGCAGAATAATGGTCCTTCCAAAGGGGTATGTATTAGGTTACATGGCAAAGAGAAGTAAAGCTGCAGATGGAATTAGGTTGCTAAACAGATGGTCTTAAAATAGGGAGATAATTCTGAATTATTGGGTGGCCCAAGGTAATCATAAGGATCTGTAAAAGTGGAATAAGGAGGCAGAAAAAGAGTCAGGGGAGATTTGATGAGGGAAGCAGTCAGAGAGATGCCTCCCTGGTAGCTTTGAAGATGGAGGAAGAGGCCATCAGCCAAGGAAAAAGAGCATCCTCTAGAGGCTAGAAAATTCAAGGAAACAGATTCTCCCCAAGAGCCTCCAGAAGGAACGCAGCCCTACCAGCACCTTAGTTACAGCCCAGTACGACCCACAATGGACTCCGAGTCCACTGAAAGATAATAGTGTTGTTGTCTTAAGCTACTGTGTTTATGACCATTTGTTACAGCAGCAATGGGAAACCAATACCGCATGTATATAGCAGAACCACATCACGATTCCGTTGAGTTAGACTTAAGCAGGCTGTGTAACCAAGAATCTAAGTCACTCTGTCTACTAGGACAATTAAGATAATAAGCTTTGATAGGAGCGGAGTCTGCTTGAGGATTCTGTCTCTCCTTCTGCCTCTCCCCCTTCTCGCTCTCTCTCTAACATAAATAAATCTTTAAAAAAAAGATAATAAGCTTTGGAAGTAGACAAACCCAGATGCAAATCCCATTTTGGACCATTTAACAGCAATATGAGTAAATTATTTAACCTCTCCAAACCTCAACTTCATCTCTTCTTCATAAAAAGAAAACCTACCTCACAGACTGTAGTGAGAATTTAATAAGATAAAGTTGCCTAATCCAGTAAAAATGTCTGTGAAGCGTTCACATTTGGGAAGTGTTTGATAAGGGGAAGTTATGCAATGATTTAAAAGAACTAATTAGCACTCCTATTAGTTGCTGGGGCTGCATCAATGAACATGTCAGACACTGAAAAATAACCACATGATTTTAACATCCTATCATAAACATTTAATGAGCATGCAGGAAGTTCTGTTACCACATGAGGGGCACTTTGGCTGGATTTATACATCAGAGAACACTTCTTAGAGGAAGCAAACTCTAAATGGAGGCCTAAAGATGAAATGGGAAGTAGACAGAAATGAGCAGAGGGAGAGTGGTAGAGTTTTCTAGACCAAGGGAACAATGTGGTCCAGGGCATGGGAGTTTGGCAATCAGGGGAATTGGAAATAGCAGCGAGGGACATTCATTTCTGAGCTAAGCAGAGGCCAAAACATGAAGTGTCTTCTATCCTGATCGCCATATTGATTTCTTGCAATGTTTTAACTGGAGAAGAGACATGGATCACAATTGTGTTTTAGAAAGATCACTGTAGCCACAGTGTAGAGAATGAATTTGAAAAACTAAAAAGACAAAAAGTCAATGGGAACCAGTTGGGAAAGTGGTGTAATAATGCAGACAACTGACTATTGCTTTTATAACAAAGCATGTGAGCATTAGCAATGGACATGAGAGAAAGAAGCGGAATGAGCACACGAAAGCAAACCCATCTACGTGTGTTTCATTGTAAGAAAATATCGTACCACAGCACAAGAGAGCAAATTTTTGGAGACACAGGGAAATGGTTCATCAGCTATTTCCAGACAAAGGAAGAGAGTACCAGGATGGGGGGGGAGGGGGCTATGGCCTCCAGAAAAAAATCTCAGACCTAACAAAAGACAACACTATCCTAGTTGAGAGCAGTTCTGTGTCTCACTATCACTGGGCTCTCCCAGGAGAACTCCCCATGGAACTTAGGCAACGAAAAGGCAGGATGTGACTTGCCACAGAAAATTTCTGTAGAAATTTGGGCTTCGCAGTAAAGAGAGCCGTCTTGAGAAATAACACTCAAACCCACAAATACCTCAAAACCCTTCCTAATTCTGAGCCAAGGTGGAGGGACAGAGGCTTCACTCCATTGGGCTGTTCCTCATTCAGGGTAACCTGGTGCCTTCCAGGAAAAATGTATGAGCTGGAGGAAAGGTCCAGGAGAGCCCATCCAGGCATGCACATCCAAGTGCCTAGGGAAATGGGAGACACTACACAGGGAGCAGGAATGGAGAGAAGCAGGGCCATTGCTCATTAGCACTCAGATGCAACAAGGCTTTCATGAACAAGGAATCTGGCAGAAAATGTCCTCTTGTTTCAACAGGAAAACCTGTCTATGTCAATAAAACCTTTCTACATAGGCAAATAAATCCCTCAGGGACAAGGAAATGAAACAAACATGCTATTTGAGCAAAACTGAGAACCAATACTATAAGATGTAATATTGGATAAAGGGCAATTTTCATAAAAAGGGTTAAAGCAGGACTCGTGTAGATATAAAAATGAACACGTGCTTAAGATGTTACTTAACTCATGAATGGAGACAGTGGTGGGGTGTTACCCCCAATTCAAAGATAAAACAAACAGAAACAGGCCTATGTATAGATCAAGAATATCGAAATAAATGTGCACATGGAGACAAACTGGCTCCTTCCAGAATCAGAGTAGGGAAGTCAATTGAAACGAACCTCCACTGGACAGAATTGGTGTGTCTACAGACAAGTGGACAAGTGTTCTTGCCTTGCTATGAGTTATCCGCAGCTTAGAGAGTTGTAAACCAGCACCCGGAGAATAGAATCGTGTGCTATAGACAATCATAGCTTTCCACCGAAACTCAGATTTTTCCTGAGTGTACTTCAACCGGCATTTGTCTTCAGCAATTTACCAAAAAAATACTTGCAGGTGGTCATAGAATTTAAAAAAAAAAAGAAACCAATCCCCAGTCCACCATTTTATGCCGAGGGCAATAAAGAGAGGGAAGAAGAACTAAAGAGTCATTGAACTCCACATCCAAAACTAATGATGTACTGTATGTTGGCTAATTGAATTTAAACCTAAAAAAAAACAAAGAAGGGGAAGAAGTCAGGATGATAGCAGACAACACCCAGACACCTTGCTGGTGCGACTCACTCCCACAGCATTTTCTTAAAGATCTTTTAACACTCAATGGTAGAGTCTGCCTGCTCCAAGTTCCTTGTTTCTCAGCTGGTTGTATTTTTCCCGTTGCTGAAGCATGCTGTAGACCTTGGGAAGGTCTGAACCTGTCCCCCAGTCCTGACACCATCCAAACACTAAGGCTGGGTCTAGGAGATTCTCCAGCACTGACATGAAATAGGGAGAATCCAATCTGCCAGTTGTTTATCCATAACAGCCAACACAGAATCCATGTGGCATTTCCAGGGGCAAGGCCCAAGCCTGTCCTATCTCACTGAGGCTGCAGATGTTAACAGGATGAGAGCTCGGGGAGGTTGGATCCTGGAATACAAGACAATGACTGGAACAGCTTACAGACCAGAGCAAATCCACGGCCTGCCTTGGTAAGTGGATAATTTGTTCTGAAACAGAAAACAGAAAGCATGCAGGGCAGACAAAACAAAACCGTAACTTCCACATGAGGTTTATGAGAAAAAGTACATTTTAAAACTCCAGGGAACTCCCAGAACCTCAGATAAGAACAAACAATATGCCAATATGTTGTTTCAAAGGCCATGGATTAAAAAAAAAAAAAAAATGTTAAGTCTAGGTTGAGAGGCAAATTTTGACTCTAGAAGCCAAAAGTAATTCTAACACAATATGGGATAAACATTGAAAAGTTCCCAGAAGGGGCGCCTGGGTGGCTCAGTTGGTTGAGCGACTGCCTTCGGCTCAGGTCATGATCCTGGAGTCCCTGGATCGAGTCCCGCATCGGGCTTCCTGCTCGGCAGGGAGTCTGCTTCTCCCTCTGACCCTCCCCTCTCTCATGTGCTCTCTCTCATTCTCTCTCTCTCTCTCAAATAAATAAATAAAATCTTCAAAAAAAAAAAAAAAAGAAAAGAAAAGTTCCCAGAAGCAATTTTACATACACAGGGTGGTCATTTCCAATCCTGTAGATGGAATGACAACGAAAAACGGCTGTAAGAAATTAGAATATAAAGTATCGAGAGCAAGAGATTTTAGTATTCTCAAATGTGGATGGTTATACACAATTTTTTTTAAAAAGCAGTTTTCTTATTTATGTTAAAACTGTCTTTCAGCTGAAGTCAAACAAAATAAAGACAAGAGTAATATATTTATGAAACTTCATAACAAAGAAATAGCTACTTGTCTTCCAGGCTAGAATCTGAATGCTCTATCTGTTAATGGAAAATCCATTATGGCATTTGGAGATAATGCCTTTTGTTAAAATAAATAAGAATATTTCCCATCTCACTGACACCACTCAGAGTCCAGAAATTTTGCAAATATCAACGGTGGCACATTATAAGCTGACATATCATTAAGTCAAAAAGAGAAGGAGAAACAAATACTTTCAGAGTGGCCAGGCTTAGAGCTAAGTGTCCTCTCCGTTATCTTATTAAATTGAGATTCAATCCTAGATACATACAGAGGAAAATTTTTTTTTTTTTAAAGATTTTATTTATTTATTTGACAGAGAGAGACAGCGAGAGAGGGAACACAAGCAGGGGGAGTGGGAGAGGTTGAAGCAGGCCTCCTGCTGAGCAGGGAACCCAATGCGGGGCTCGATCCCAGGACCCTGAGATCATGACCTGAGCCGAAGGCAGTCGCTTAACCGACTGAGCCACCCAGGTGCCCC
>NC_138371.1:168505591-168546023 GCF_054177405.1 Leptonychotes weddellii | reverse complement strand
TTTTTTTTTAAAGATTTTATTTATTTATTTGACAGAGAGAGACAGCGAGAGAGGGAACACAAGCAGGGGGAGTGGGAGAGGTTGAAGCAGGCCTCCTGCTGAGCAGGGAACCCAATGCGGGGCTCGATCCCAGGACCCTGAGATCATGACCTGAGCCGAAGGCAGTCGCTTAACCGACTGAGCCACCCAGGTGCCCCTGGAGGAAAATTTTTTAAAAAGAAGCAAACTGGGTGCCTGGGTGGCTCAGTCGGTTAAACGTCTGCCTTCGGCTCAGGTGATGATCCCAGGGTCCTGGGATCGAGCCCCGCATCGGGCTCCCCGCTCCGCGGGAAGCCTGCTTCTCCCTCTCCCACTCCCCCTGCTTGTGTTCCCTCTCTTGCTGTGTCTCTCTCTGTCAAATAAATAAATAAAATCTTTAATAAATAAATAAATAAATAAATAAATAAATAAATAAATAAAATAAAAAGAAGCAAACTCAGAACTGAACCCTAAATAATCATGGTTGCACCCGAATAATTAAGCTGTAGAGTTTGGATGCAAATCTGATTCTGACTGGGAAGGAATTCATGCTGCCCTAGGTGATGGGTGGAATGTAGTCTGGGTTATCTTCTTGGATTTCTCAAAGTGATACTACTCTAGGACTCAACAAAAAATATTTTCAGCACATACTATATGCCAGACATTGTTCCAAGGTCTGGGGTCACGTCAACACACTAAAAAGAAAAAAAAAAGCGGGGGGAAACAAGTGGGGGGGGACAAAAAGAAAGTTCTGTTCTAATAGATTTACATTAGGTAAGGTATAGGTTTTCTGACATCTTTGGGGAGAGATAAAACATTTTACTCATTTTTTTTAATTAACATTCCTAAAGCTTTCCAAAGGAAAGAAATTGGACCAAGCAGTAGTGTGGTTACATTAACAATACTTTGGTCAAACCCCCAAGCACGGTGAGATGTCACCACACTTAGGGGCACTCTTGTCCAGGTAAAACAGATGATTTCTTACGCACTTCACTGTGTGTGTGATGGAGTCGGTGTAGGATGCCCCTGCTCTGTGTGTTCCAGTCCCCACTCCTCCACTGACTAACGCGAGGCAAATCATTCCAGATCTCTAGGGCCTAGTTTCTCCAGCTGCAACATGAGATAATATACCTCCTCCTAGGGTGGGTGAGAGAATTAAATAAAGCTCAAGCAGAGAACACACTGGGCTTAGTACAAAGCACTTGTAAGCTTCAACAAATACAGTCACAACATGAACCAGACCATGACCTTCTACCTCTATCCAGTGTAGTTGTCTTAAAAGTCAATATCTATGCAATACCATTAAAGCTTAATACTGAACTTACATGGTAATAAAGCACCCTTAACTCTATTGGCCATGATAGAGGACAGAAATAGTAGTAGAAATATTTGGAGTACACACACACACACACATGAAAGGAGAAGAAAATAATGTGTGTTCTTCACATCCCCAGTTCCTAATGCTCACCATTATCCTGCTTGGCCTATATTACATTTCGCAGAAGATGAAGTGAAGGATCAGGGTGGTTGATAATACAGCCAAAGCCACAGAGCCCTTAAATAGTTAAATGTGAACCCCAATCCTCGTCTCTTTTATTCTGACACCTAGATGCTTCCAGCTCTACCATGCTTCTCGCACTTTAAGAGTTAATAATATTTAGTTCTGTATTCCCCCCCCCATACTTACATTTGAAAATGTTTTTCCATCATATTCTGAAACTTCCCAATGCCTCCATCTAAAAGCATGAAGCCTCTCTGTGAAAATTGTTTATGTTCCTAGGAGTCCTTTATTGGCGAAGAATCCCTAAATCTTCACTCCATTTTGGGGGGAGGTGAAGCCATCTCTGAAACTGACAGTTCAGCATAAGAAGAGCTTTCTTCCTTCTCTAAACAATTTAGAGCCACAGCCTCAATGTGACTCATCTGTGATGATCTGGGGCCATCAGTGGATGAATAAGTGAATGAATCAACGAATGAATTGGATGTGATTAGTTAAGGAATTATTGATCAGCAATTACTGCAAATACTTAAGTTCCCCTGCTGTCCACCATCTTGCTAGTTTCTTAGTCTGTCCCCAAGGTGGATCAACAGAGATTACTATTTAAAGCACATTAAGTAAAGAGTGATAAATGTATGCACTTTCAAATGCATCCTTATTTCAATGACTCTAATGTAATATAAATATTTGTAAGCATATATTTTGTACATCGAATTGTAATTCAAGCAAGCTTTGTACCTTGAGAGTCACACGATTTGCTTTAAGAACCACATAATACTTTCACTTCTGATTTGGTCATTTACAAAGTCACCCACACACTTCACAGTTTGTGTGCTTGGGATTTGCCTTGATTACCTAGAGAAGGATGCAAACAGAACTGTCCTTGCCAGAGGGCCATGGGTCCTCTCATGTCCTCCAAACACATGTAACCACCAGCCACGTATAGGAAGTCTCCAAGATATTCTGAACGTCATTATTTTACCCATTCTGTTTATAATCAATTTCAGTTTTTACTTTCATTTTGAAGTTGTAGTTAATCAAAGGATATTTTACTTTTAGTACCACATTTTCATTTCCTTCCAGCCAACACTGCAATAACTGGAGTTTCAGCAACTTATTCCTCATTAAATGCCCATTAGAAACACCTTCTCCTCTGTATGTTTTGGATGATAGCTTGTACTTCTGATCCCTTTTGCCTTTTTTATAGTACTCAGAATTTTTCACTGATAATCATACATTGGTTCCTTTTCATATGAAAGTTGAATTTTTATTTTTCTTGTTTTATTTTCCTTGTCAACATTCCAGATTAAGTTTTATGTAAATGCCTCTTGGAAAATACATAATATTACACCAAAATCCAAAAGTAGGATTTTACTAGGCTTCTAGGCATACTAGGGGGAAAAAAAAAAAAAACCTACTCCAAAGTTGCCATAATCTATATAGTTTAAAATATTAATAATTAATTAGCCCAAAGGTCAACTTTCTAATAGAAAATACTTGATCATTCTTAATAAAATATTTAAAGAGTAAAAAACACCTGGAATAAAGCATTTTAAAAGAATTTGTGATGTTTAAGGTAATCAGCATGCTCTTCTCCTTGGGGGTCAATATTCAGAAAAAGCAGTTCATTTGATTTTATTGACAGTAGAGTGATACTTGGCAGAGTAGGTATTTTTCCCCTTTTTAAATTTTTAGAAATTTAGTGTTGAATACCTGCCAGATTGGCAGCACTGGAAACCTAAGTCACCTTGTGGAATTGGCTCTCCTATCACTGTGCTTCTCAGTTTAGGGAGGTAGATTTTATGGGGATTTTTTTTTCCCTCCTTTAATTACTTTCCCCCTATAGCACAGACATTAATGAATCAGAGAAACCACTGGAAAAGTGATTGACCCACTCCGTCCCCGGTGAGAAATTATACTGACTTCTTAGTATTGCAGGAGAGGAATGTGAACAGAGAAAACGAAGACTTGAGGCCAGGGAAAATGAGAAGAAGGAAAAAGAGGAACGGTTATAGATCATGCAGTCTTGGTTGTTAATATCATTTAATAGTCTGTCTGCATGGTTTCTAACCGCATCTGAGTGAGACACAGGAAATACCTGAGCTTCACAGAAGATCCTGCTTATTCCCATATGCGGAACTCCAGAATCTTCAACTCCAGTGGTTAAAGGAGGGTTGGGCAGAAATACCACTCAGAGCTAATGTTTGCATCCCTTGTAACAACACATGCTTCCCGGGTGATCATCTGTTCTTCCAGGGACAAGAAACTTTGTATCCACTAAGAAAGCTCCTTGGAGAGATAAATAGTCCTTTTATTGAGTTAAAATGTCTCTTCTTCCTAACTCAGACTCTAAGTGGGGTGCTGGTCACTGGACCTAATGCTGTCCCTTGCATCCTGTTCCTCAGAAACGTATGTGTTGGGCATTAGACTGTCTTCCTATTTCTAGTCAAGTCAAAGTTAAAAAGAAAACAATTGGTCTCATAAACTATCAGTACTTCTGTCTCTAGGCTTGTCTCCAAATGAACCCAAGCTACAAGACAGCTCTACATTTTGCTCTTAGGGATTTGGAGTTTGTTTTGAAACTGAGGAACCCATTTTTATTTGCTTATTTTTAATTCCAAAAGTGTGTATCATTGTGTTTTCAAGTGTCCTTTAAATATCTTTCATCCTGGGGAACATTTATAGACCATTTCCAAAGTGTAAATAAAATATATCTGTGGTTAAGGGGATATTATTGAAAAAATGCAAAATCCTGGTTTCACAAGAAAATGAGAAATTTTCAGTTTACATGTCTAAACACATAAAATGCCAAAATAACTTCTAAGTCCTGATTATAACAAAACACGCTACAGTCCTCGGTCTGAACCGAAAAGCCCCTGTTCTAAGATGCAAACAGGCAATATCACGCAGAAACCTCCTCGGATGACTTTTTCTTCTAAACATATGGTCAAACCAAAATAAGCACATATATTAGCTAAATAGAAATTAACAGAAACCATTGCAAATGGGCTTCTGTTTGCACTCAGGGAAGTGCACAGAAAGGCAGGATGCATAACCAATTAAAGGCTTATTTTCTGATGTCTAAACCGTTAACATATACACTATTTATAAAAAATGTCATAGTCCGTAAACTACTGCAAAATGATACATGTGACAGTTGCACATTTTTGCCCTGTAATACATGTTGTTGATGATTAAAAAATTTACAAGAGTGACAAACATTAATGAATTCTGCATGTCATAGTGAATTACCCTTTTTAGAACAAAGGCCAAAAGAGAACCGTGACAGAGAATAAGAGATTAGAAAGACACATCTAGAGAATGTATACAGTAGGCTTTCTCTGTTTACTGATGCCGACACCACGAGAAGCCCGCAGCTCCAAGGCTAAAATACCTAAATGCCTTCTAGCCTCTAAAATTTACATCGCCCACCAAAGACACTTGGCATTACAGATACCATTTCTCTACGGCCCACATGATCGACCTTCTTGGAAAACAAAGCAGAAGTTGAAAGGAAGGTAGTCTGAGTAGAAGCAGCAATTTCTGCAGCTTCTTCCAGTAATGGCACTTAGTCTCACCTTCCCCTTAAGGGTCTCCGCAAATGCCTGAGACGCCTCCTCCCGGGGCCGCAGGCCTCCATTTCCACCAGCCAGCGCTCCAAAGGAGGTTATGTCACAGAGGCTTTCCAAGCACGTGTGAGGACAAATGTCTGTGCTGGAGAAACCACAAAGCATAGTGTTGATCTGTCACTTTGCAGGAGCACGAAGACCAGAAGGAATGGACGGACGCCTACACCCCTTTTCACAATAAAGCAGGTCGAGTTCACTTAGCTCAAAATTAAGTTTGTGCTAAATGTGACCATTTACTTGTCTTGAGTTCCTCAGATCCTTTGACCCAGTTGCTTCAAAAAAAAAAAAAAATGCTGAACGAAATGAATGTAAAACATCTTCCTGAATTCAACAGTTTGCCCCTTTTCTAATAAATAAATTAGGGGCAGGAAGATTGACATGCATTATTTTCATGTATTGTATATTTTCAATGTATTGGATAAATTCATATATGTGGGAGACCTTCAAATTAATAGGATAATATAATCATTTTTCAGGGTAAGTCTTCTCTTTGGAGTATTCAGAATATGAACCATCTACAAGGGGATGTTTTTACAGTGCACTTTGATATAGATAGAATGCCCTCTATAAAGATGAAGAATCATAATTAAAAATGCAATCTATGTGCTGCCTTAAAACATTTTCTAGTAAGGAAGCTAATCCAAACTTACAGACCAGAGATGAGTAAAAATAACTTCCTATCTACTGAAGAGCTCTGGGAGAAAACCACTTCACTTCCCCTCTCTACATGGGTAATATTTTCACTAAAAAAGAAAATGTTCCGTGTCTCTTCCCTATACCCACATATACTAACAGGCAAGAAGAAGTACCATAGATAAAAGTCAAGGAAGAAGAAAAATCTATTGAGAGCTTATCAGAAGCATTTTAATATGACCCTGGTACAGATGACTTACTAAGAACAGATCAAAATCTTGTCCAGAAAAGGAAAAATAAGCAAACCAATGCTTAGAAATAAGATAAAAACAAACATGGAAAAAGTAGACAAATTAGTTTCCACAAAAATCCAATAAACCCCTCAACATACATAAACCTTGCTTCATCTGAAGGTCTTGCTTGCTTGTCATGCAGAGCCTGCTTACAGGGTAAGCGATACTGACCATTAGTCCAATATGCCAAACCTTTTTTCCTAAATTGGATCTTCTAAATTTCCATCACAAATGAAACCAGCATACCTACAGTTAGAATTTACTTCTAAAAGGAAGTGGAGTTTCGTATTCTCTTTTAGTGACTCTGTAAATCATACAAAATACAATGTCATGTAAACAAAGCAAATTTATTCCCAAGGAACAGATTATAAAATATGACAATGTCCTTTGGGAGGCCGTTTACCTGATTCAGACAACTTTACCATAGTCTTTACATCACTGTACCTCAGATACCGTCCTTTAAGTACTTTAGTTTATGTTCAAATAACCATCTGTTTTTCAAGTAACCAAGTGAACATAACCTCATCATGTGGAAGCTATTGACTTATATAGCCAGGAAATATTACACAAACCAAGGAAGAGTAGAAGTTTATGACAAATGGCATTGTGTTTCCTTTTAGATGTATTATAGTACACCAAAATGATTACCAATACTATACTTTAAACAACACAATTGAGTCTTTTCCAAAATAATATTTTTGACAACATATATATATATATATATTTATACATCAAATGCATCATGAGGTAAATTGATTTGATTTTGTAGGCTACTTCTTCCCATAACAATTAGAAAAAGGGAAAAAGCACTCTGTCAAAATTAAGAACTTAGCAGAGGGAAAAAAACATGGAAAATGCATTTGAATTAGTGGTATTTAAAAAAAAAAAAAATATCTAGTAAGAAAGTCCGGGTTGGATTTAGAAATTTGCTCTGGAGGAACTGTACAGATGATTGTAGAATGCCTGAACCATAACTGGAAAGTTTGCAGCTTGGATCAATTATGAGTAATTGATTCTCTCAGTTGCATTGGCCAATATGCGTGTGAACTCATTATCCGTAACATAAATAGAATGTCTGTCTCTAATATAGACTAAAAGCAGCTACTTAGACAGGGACACTTGAATGACTATGCACATGCATGTCAGTATAGGAAAAGTGTCTTACAAGATACTCAGCATTTTAACAGGTCCGGTTGATTGATTGATTGATTTTTTTTTTTTTTTTTTTTTGCCCCAGCGATGTGGAGAGGGGGTTGGGCACCACAGCTGTTTGCTGGAGAACTGACAAGGTATCTTGGCCAAAGGGCGGCATCCCATTCTCTTGGCCTTTCCCAAATTCCTAAATTCATTTCTTTCTCTCCCAGAGAGATTCACTGAGCAGCTAAAGATCATGCCTAATAGCCCTCTGATATAAGGAAAAGATTATATTTAATGGATTTAAATATCCTTTCCCTATCATGCTTAGCATTTCACAATTCAGGAACTTAATTGGTTTGCAAAGGTGTAGGATTGGAAAAGAAGGGGCTCTCTGGCTTTTATATGTAGTCCTTTCCTGCCCCCTACTGGAAAAAGTGAGCCTGGCAGCCCAAGAATTCTAATTTTAAAGTATTTTCTGATTAACTTTTCCTATACATCAGCTCATAAACCCGTGTCTATTTCAAGAGAAAATGAAACGTAGTAGAAAGGTGTAGAAAAGCCTTAATATCATTAGCTATGCATTTTATTGAAAAAATAATGAATTTCAGAAATTCAGTTTGTTTAAAAAAAAAAAGAAATCCTCAGGAGCACAAAAGTCAATTTTCCAATTGCATAGTAAGAGTAAATCCACCATATCAAGTTGAACATTGGTGGAATTCTTTGTAAATAAAGCTTAAGGGGAGCTTAACATTCAACGGGATTTGCGAAAGATTATAAAGGAAGTATGTTTTCTGTTTTTAAGTATTATTCATGACTTCTTGGGCACGAAGAAAAATAATTCTGTTAGAAAGGGTATTTCAATAATATCTTTATTTCTGAAAGCACACTTGCCATTTTTCTTCAGAACTGTTTTTCGCCACAGAGCACCTGGGGCCTCTGGATCTCTTTTTGATCATTTTTCCTCCAGCAGTAAATTATCAACGTCTTCTCTTATTAGGATGATGACCATCCTCTATTTCTTGGGTATGCTTTTTAGTTTTCATGGTTCAAGACCTCTGAACATTTTTATACAAATACAGCTAATCACAAATTGAAATCTGCATCGTGATTTACGCTCCCCTTAGACCAGCATTCTTTTTTCATCAAATTCCAGTGGCTGTGAGGTTGATAATAAGTATGAGCGGCCGTCAAACACAGAAGAGGTCACTGTTCCCAGGGTAGCTGCTGGGACGAGCCTCTCTGACTTTTTATGCCTCTCTAGGTCTTTCAGACAACACTGGTTCCCTCCTGGGTGTCAGGGACCTTTGCAAAGACTTCTCAGTCGTAAGCAACACGGAGCTTTTTACTCAGTGACCTTAATCGTTCAAATGACAGGTCACTTCCACGGTGTAGAAAATGTTCTCCTGCACTCACATCCAGCAGGGAATGGCTCACATGGGCAGGCGAGTGCACCCCATGAAGAGAAGGGACCCTTTCTTTCTGGCAGCTCTCCTTTGACACTGAATGTCTTCAAAGGCCAGTTCTTAGCATGGGACCAAGTCAAGTGCTGTACCCAAAGGCACCAAGCAGACAGAGCTCCCCCCAGACCTTCATCGGCAGCCTCTATCTAGGCCCTTGGTTTCAGTGTATGGAGGGTTCCCATCTCCTGGGGGTGAACATGGCGTGGATTCCTCTTCTGCTTACCATTCCGCACGCAATTCTTTCCGAGCAAAGAAGGGGCTAACCAGGTGAGACAGAGGAGGATTATTTTCTTTGATAATAGTCTTTGAAACCCAAATTGCAAACATCTGCTCCAAGGCAGCAGCTATCCCTTCCTGGTAAAAGGCATCCCTAAGGGGGCAGGGAGAGGGCAGAAATTCAAAGGTTTAGTTTCACAGAATGCCTGAGAAGGGTCTTGAACCTTTTAGGGCTAAGTCATTCACTTCAGTTATGGGCACCAGGGATGCTTCCCCAGAAAAATTACCTGCTCTATAAATAGCAAGTGCCAAATCTCTGGGCTGACTTTGCTGCGACCTGTACAAAATGAGCATCTTCCAACAGATTTCCTAGCAAACAAGGATGTATATTACCTAACTCGGGTTAATAAAACCTCCTCACTCCTCCACAGTGGTAAGGTTTGGAAACTGGGGACACTCAAAAAGTAAATGTCTCAAGTTGAACCCAAGTGGGGCACCTGGGTGGCTCAGATGGTTAAGAGTCTGCTTTCAGCTCAGGTCGTGATCTCTGGGTCCTGGGATCGAGCCCCGAGTCCCGAGTCCGGCTCCCGGCTCAGCAGAAAGTCTCCTTCTCCATCTCCCTCTGCCTCTCCCCCTGCTCATGCTCTCTCTCTCTCTCTGTATCTTTCTCAAATGAATAAATAAAATATTTTTTAAAAAATTTAAACCACCTATGAATAAACTCAGTTCATTGATTACTCTGCCCTATATCCTGCTACAGAAGAAGTGAGGGTCAGTTGTAAACCAATTTCAAAAGCACCAAAAGACCAGCCTTGTCTCAAAAATGTATCTTCCAGTCTTACTCCACCCTGATATTATTACATCTTTGTTAAAAGCCTGTATGTTTTCAGTGAAATAATGACAGCGATGTAACATCATATTTTTTGTTTGCTTTTGTCTTGCCTTCCAGATAATTTAGTGCAAAAACTTTGTCCTTGATGGTGGTTAATTTTCCTAGTGCATGAATTTTGATGCAAAGGCTCTTTATTCCTTGTGCAGCACCAGGCACTTAGTAATTGCACAGTAAACACCATTCCCCTACTTGCCTTCATCATAGACGTTGAGCAAGGTAAGTAACCTGAGTCTGGGTTTCTTTTTTTTTTTTTTTAAGATTTTATTTATTTATTTGACAGAGAGAGCAAACACAAACAGGGGGAGCTGCAGAGGGAGAGGGAGAAGCAGGCTCCCCACTGAGCAGGGATCCCGATGTGGGGCTCCATCCCAGGACCCTGGGATCATGACCTGAGCCGAAGGCAGATGCTTAACGACTGAGCCACCCAGGCACCCCTGGGTTTCTTTATAACCAAAATAAAAATACAAATAGCATTTACTACAAAGTGTTGTTGAAAAGATTTAGTGAGTTAATACCTGGAAAGTGCCTGCAAACTTTGTTAAAGAGCAAAATAAGTAGCGATGTTATTGCTGCTTTTGTTACACTATTAAGTGTCTTTGTTCTAATGATGGTATCGTATATTTGTCTTATAATCTGCTGCAAATCCATCTAGGAGGTGGATACCATAGGTAGTAAATAAATAATATGTAGAAACATATCTAAGGCAAAAAATTTCAAAAGAATATCCAATGGCGTGCAGTAATCATAAAGAAGAAAACCTGCCTTTATTGGAAGACTTTCTGAGCTTTCAGGGAAAAAAATAGTACAAGGCTATTTCAAATTCCCGAGGTGGCCATCAAAAACTTGTATGACCACAAGTGGGTCTATTTTATGGCCTGAAGACACCTAGAAGAAATTTCTGCAGGAGGACACTCCTGAGAGATACTGGGAAGGTAGAAAGATGACCCGAGACCTCCAGTTGTGCATTTACGTCCAGGGGCCAGTAAAAAAGAAGCATTTCTAGGTGTCTCCCTCCGCTGCTTTGGGACATCTGCTACAGAAAACACATGGAGAGTGAGATATCTTAGACTCAGCAAGTCTAAATCTTAGCAAGATTTCAATGTTATTGCTTCACTTGTCACTAAATTAGTCAATGACACTGTGAGTAAATAAATGCATCGATGTGTCACTTCTTCAAGGCTACAGACATTTTCTCTTCCTATGTCCTTGCTCATTTCATGTTATTTTCCACACCGCTGGAGACAATAGTCAAAATTCCGGGTTTCATTGGATCTGCAACTGAGTGTCACTGAAAAACCAGAATACTATCAGAAAACAAGAAAACAAATGGGCATATCCTAAAATCAGTCTAAACTGCTGAAGGGTTTCTTCCTTCCCCAAACACTCATCTGGCCCTCCATGTAGGGCTTTATAGAGGACTCTCGTGGTTCTTCCCTATGATTGTTATCTGATGGAACACATAAGTAAATAAGAACAGAATAAATGAAGGAAAAACCGGGAGTAATAGGAAAGAAATAAATTAAAAGGGCCTTTTCAAATTGGTATTTTTCATCTGAAATGCCATGGTTCTTCCCCCAGTCCCTGGACCTTTGCCATCCATCAGACCCTTATTCACTTTACCCTCTAGCTTCTAGTTCTTTTTCCTTCATGCTCCAATGCCCCCAGCCATTCGTTAACACAAGCTATTTACAAATATTAACTAAAATTCAGAGAAGCGGGTAATTAATGAAAAGAAAAATAACTGGTGTTGTCATTTACTAATTCATCATTTCATCTTAAGGAAAGCACTATATTGCCATGATTTCTAGAAGATTCCTTCCTCCTTGGGAGAATCAGTGTTGTAGTTAAGCTGTTCCTTTAAAAAAAATAATAAAATAACTATGGCTTATTTCAAAAATAAAATATGAATAACTGAAATGAATTTTGATTTCTTTTGACTGCACAAATTATTTTGAAAGCTAACAGCTCTGCACATTTTAAAATAGATTCAATCATTCAAACTCAATCACAAATTTTCTACCCCATAATAATTTCTAATCATTTCACAGTGCACACACACCCGCATCTAAATGCCTTCTTCCACATGTCAAAATAAAATTCATATCTATTACCACACCTCTGAACCATCAAATCATTCAAAATGAAGATATATGGAAATGCTGTGTAATGCCACAGTGGAAGGTATTCTGCAGAGGTGAGCTAGCCAAACTCCAATATTATACTTCTAAAACTCAACAACAGCATATTGCCTTTGAAATAATTTATTTTTAACTTTCTAAATAGTTGGTAATGTTTACAACTTAAGCCAAACTTTGCTGAAAAGAAAACAGCTCCAATTTTTACTGAACACAATATCACTTTCAAAATCATCTACAGGGTAAACACTATTGATATCATTACTACTGTCCCTCATCCCATTTATAAGGATGTTGTAGTAATTCATGCAGAAACTCAGATTACAGGGAAAAAAAAAAATCTACCCCAACAAAAATAATTCATTAGCAGATAACCAGAAAATTGTATTAAGACGGAATCATCTATCTACACTTCCCTTCCTCCAATAAATGACAATTACAGAATGAATGACCCCCTTCAGGATTTCCACTCCTGTACACACATAAAAACAAACACTGAAACTCCCAAGTACACACACCCACACACACCTGCACTTGCACAATATACACACCTTCACACACACACACACACACACATCCAAATACCACCTCTCCTGTCTTCTCCTGATTGATGACATCCAATGAAGGGTGCCAGAGGCTTGAGCAGTCCTTCAACTGAAGGCTTCAGTGGCAGATGACACACAAGTAGGGAAGTCACTCCATTCCTCATGGTCCATCCCATGGACCACTCAGGAGGACAAAACCCAGAACAGACATCTCCTTCCTCCCTCCTCCAGCTCTTCCCCCACCATACTCCTGCTAACTTGAAGCCTAACCATGTTATTTCCCATCCCCAACTCATGGACCACGCCTCTCGGTGATAGAAGTGTCTCTTCTCTAGTATTTCCCTGTGTGTCTTACCAACTCAGCCACGTTGACTCTTCCGTAGAAGGCCAATAGTATCTTCAGCTGGCCTGTCCCACTTAGAGTGGTTCCATGAAAGGAAGTGCCAGGAGTGACTTCCTTTACCACAAACTAGCCTTGTTTAACTGTTCGTAACTTAGTCCATTTTCTTTCCATCCAGTCATTCAAGAATGCCCTTAAACTTCCACAGATTTCTATTACACTTGTGCTACTTGAATTAATACAGCTTCTCAAAGCATCCTATTTGGGCACCATCTGTGAAATCCTCTTCTTTTACATCAATATGACAAGATTGGAGGAATCATGTGTGTTACTGCTTAAATGAAATATTGTCTGATGCATCAATTAAAATAACCTAATTTTCATCTAGAATTTGCTCTTTCCCCTCTTAAGCTCTCCTAAACTCCAATCCGAGAAAGGATATGGTAGGGCTCACTTCGTGTTGCTTGCTTCTCTCCAGAATCATCAAACAGTTTACCTTCTGATGGTGTCAGTAAGAAAAGGAGGCAGACTTGTATGCAGGGATATCACAGGGAATGACAAAGTCTACAAAAAGAATGTTGTTGTTTTTTTCTTTCCAAGCAAATTTCAGTATCATCATTTAGCAATCAGAGAAGATGACTTTCCTGGTTAACTGAACAAATGGGTAAGCAAAAACGAAAGGAAATAGTAATGACCAAATGTGCAGCCTTGTGGAATTACAGGCAGAATGTATGTCTGCTGACCCAATCCCCCAAAATAACGTTTCCAAAATAATATACTCGATAGCTTGCATTAATCTTCTGTATGAATCACCATGCTATCATTTACCTTTCCAGAAGGCATTTTAGCAAATAACTTCCTCTCCAATCAAACTGTTTAGAAGTACAAGTTTAGCTTCCCCTTGAGCTTCTTCTAAGTCTAACTCAAACACCCTGCAGTTTTGTTTCTTTGCGTCTTTCATTGTCCTGGGACCTACCGAGACCAAGTTATACCCACACAAAACCTCTGTCCATAACAGTATGAGCAGCAAAATTTCTAGTACACATATTTGTAGGAATGGATACTTGTTCTTTATGTCATTCATTTACTAATTCATTCAAATAGTATTTCTTGTACATCATCAATTGTATTGCACTGTGTTAAGAGCTAGGTGGCTACAAAACTGAACAGACTATACTCTTAACCTTAATGATATTTCAGTCCTACAAGGGACTATAAAACATATGCACAATGAAAACATAAACTAAGGTAGGTATAAATAAAATGCCTTGGAGTTCAGGAGAGGTAAAGATGAATTCCATCTTAGCTATTATGATGATGGGTGACTGCACAGAGGACACGGCATTTGAACTGGGGCGGAATAGGTCAGATCCAGTCATTTGAAAGTGGTAGAGGCAGAGTTGAAAGGAGAATGCCCTAGCAGAGGGAAGCAGACCAACGAAGGTGGGAAAATGGGAGGTATGGCCGCAGAGAGCAGCACTCCCCTTCATTTGCCTGCAGCGATGGCTCACGAAGAAGGGGAGTGATGAGAAACACATTTGTTAGAACATACTGAAACTAGATCAAAGACAGCCTAGCACGCCAGCTGAGAAATTGCTCTTTATTCTAAAGGGAATGAGAAATCTGTGAAAGGTTTGGAGCATGTGAGTAAATAACCAACCAAAGGTTGGTTCGGGAAGATTGCCAACTCTGAGTAAAAAGCAGAGTGGAACACAGCTGGAGACAAGACCAGTTAGGGCACTAGCTACGGCAGTGGACCGCACAGGAGAAGAAGGAAACAGCCAAAGGGTGGGAGACAAACCTCAGAGACAGAGCTAAAAGGACTTAACAGTCAAATGGATCTTGAGGGAGACGCAGGGAGAATCGTGGTGCCATTCATATGGAACACACTGGAAGGAAACAGAAGATAATAAGTTCATTTTTCAGGTGTACAGATTTGTGTAGTATTCCTGCGAAGTTTAGGTGCATTCCCCTGAGCCAGGAATGCGTGCCAAACCATCCAGAGAAGGTATCTGCATTGGATAAATGTAACTTACGTTAATTCTAGAGCAACATCTGCCCCATCAACACCTCAATATTGTTTCCACCCAATCTGCTTCCTTCTGACTTCCAGCTGATGGTTGGCTTAGTTGGCTTAGCCATTTGCTCATGGCTCACACCCTCCATACTGGCCATCCACTGACCTCAGACGGTACAGCACCAGCCACCTCTCACCAGGGTTTTCCTGACAGAGTCACCACCTTAACGGACCCATGCCACCTTAAGTCCTGGCTGGCTGGGCCCAGACATAACCTGAAGTGTCACAGGGGGTGACCAAATGAAGGTGGCTACCATCAGCTGGAAATGCAAGGTTGGGGTTGAACATTCTAAAGAGTTGGGAAATCTCATGACAATTGTCTTCAGTCACCACCACAGTGAAGATGACAGTGAAATGTGCCCGCCCATTCTGCGGGACAGCCGGGTGTCCAGGAGAACAAGGAGCCCTCTGAGGGACGGAGGACAGGAAAGCTCACATGCCTGATCGCCTACACACACCTTGGATGTTTTCGTAATAGGAGGATGGACGGGGATTAAGGACTATTTTGTGGCATTGATTCTGCAGCGTGAATGTGCCCTCTGACAGCTCGCGGACATGGAAGGACCACTGGTGGCCCATTCTGGCATGAACAGCATGCACGCCCTGCAGAGTGGAGCCCTGGGGGGCTCTGAGGAGCTGAGGTGGAATGAACAGAGGTTAAACGCCCTTCCATGTACTTCTAAGTGACAGGTTCTAATTAAACATAATTCACACCTCAATTGATCCAATCAGCTCTGCGGAGAGTCCAGGTTTCTGCTGTGGCAGACCTGAAGGCTGACAGTGGAGGAAGCATGAGAAAAGAGGCTGGTGTGTGGATGGGGCTGGAAGGGTAAGAGCTAGGACTTGTATGAACTTGTGAGAATTGAGGGAGGAAAGAAAATATGCTAAAAGAAATACGCTACAAAATAATGTGATTTTACTATACTTGGAGTGGTGATTTCTAGGTGTTCATTCTCTTAAAAAAAAGTAGCTCTATAACTTGCCTTTGTGAAAAAATATCCTGTATCCCAGTGTTACTTTCTTGCCAGATCCAAAAATTACTGAAAGATGTTTTTTTTCTTATTTTATGAATGCAGAAATATGATGGATGCAAGCATTCCCATTATATAGATTCAACCACCGACACTGAGAAACAGGGACCAACTCACGTGGAATATGGGGGCCAGGGTGACAATGGAAACCCTGATTCCTCCAAAAACACCCCCAGCCTGGCTCTAAACAGAGGACACTCTATCAAGACCAATGGCTTTTGCAATTCAAGCCATTCCCCTTTTGTTTGTCAAAGCTAAAAAATTAAAGACACAAAAAAATTATTCCTGCTAAAATTCTATTTCTGGGGTCACAGCTGCAGGATTAACATATGCTAAAGCTAGAAACACTGAAGGTTGATTGTGCACATCTTTTCAAGTGAGGCTTAATCGCCCAAGAATGCAGAATCACATTTCAGATGTATTTAAAGCGTGAAAAATATTTATATAATTATTGTCTCATCAGATTAATATTAAAATCCTGAACCACTTCTACTTAAGGTCCCTGAAGTTTTTGTGCAGACTCCTAACTCCATATTAGGCAGCCCTTCGCTGCTTAGCAAAATTCTCTCCAGCCACACAGGTCCTGCTCAAATTCCTCATCCTCCGTGAAGCCTCTCCCGGTGCCCCAGCAGGAACTCTCACCTCTGTGAAACCCCAGAACGCCTTGTCTCCCTAACGTGCCACTTATGTGCCATGGATGGCAGTTACCTGGACATGCACACAACTTATTTCCCCTCCATCCCCGCCCCCCAGCATCATGCAATCCCCAAGGGAAGGCACCATAAGTTACACATCAGCATATCTGCTCTATGAGCCTAGTGGAAGACATCCTGCTTAGGAGGTGTTAAATATATTTTGCAAATGAATGATGGTGGCACGAAAATTCTCCAGGGTTCTCAGGCTTCCCTTGTAAAGTTTTGTCTAGGATATGGAAAGCAAGCTTCTGCCGTTGCACCTAGCCCACAGTGACGCCTTCACCACTAAATCACAAATGAATACCATCTGCTGCTCCTCTTCACTGGCCCCTCCGGAGAGTCCCTTTAGGCTAATTGGTCACTCTGTTCTAGCTTGGATTTCTCTTAGTTCTTACTCCTGGGGAAATCTCACTTGGGCCAAGGGTCTAGGATGCTGGTTTCTAAGTTATATGCTCAACACCATATGCTTTTCCTCTTTAAACTCCTAATTATTACTTTCTTTTCGGTTACCTTCATTTCCCCCCTCCTGAAATGTTCTGTTTCCAAGACTCTCCTGAAACTATCTCCTTTGAGCCATCTACAGAACATAAGGCAAGCAGATGGTACTCCGATTACACTGGTAATTACCCCCTGAGAAAAGCATCCTTGTTCCCAAAGCAGGTAATTTGGGCTAAAATAGAACTTTCGGCAGAATAACCCAGATAAGTAGGGCATTGAGCTATATCCATATATGATCATATTTTATATAATAGGAACCATTATGATTAGTTTTTGACAAAGCCACGCTGTCGCTCCCTGCAAAGAAGAGTGGCCAACATCTAAAAACTACAATGAACAATTTTCTAAGGCTCCACCCACTTCCATATCCAGCTCTACCTCTACGATGGGTTTGAGGTGCCTGAATCACAGTTGAGAAACTCTTGAGATCCATTCTTGCCAACTATCATTAGGCTGCTCCTCGTATCTGGTTTCTAAGCACAATGACTTTATTTTTATTTTATTTTTATTTTAGAGAGAGAGCACGAGCAGGTGGAGGGGCAGGGTGGAGGGAGAGGGAGAATCTCAAGCAGACTCCCTGCTGAGCATGGAGCCCTACTCCCCGGCTCAACAGGGGCTCCATCTCATGACCCTGAGATCATGACCTGAGCTGAAACCAAGAGTCGGATGCCCACCTGAGTCACCCAGGCATCCCAATGACTTCATTTTTTTAATGATATTTATCATTTTTAATTGCTGAAATGCAATTTCACCAGCATGTACATTATTTTGACTTTTTGGCAGAGCCAGTATCAAATCCTTGAAACTAGGCTTGGGTCAAATGAGATAAACAAAGGCTTCTCTTTGCTCCAGAGTAAACAGAATTCTGCCCGCACATTCATTGGTCTCTGATCGTAACTGCAGACCAGGATCCGCTGAAATTTTTCTGTAACAGCAAGACTAGCTAGAGTGCTTTCAGTCCAAAAACAGGGGACTCTATGTCATTTGGCAAAAATGGCAAAAGGTCATCCAAATGAACTTCACATAAGAGGAGAAGCAGTGAGAAATGGTAATTACCTTTCCTAGCCCAGACCAGGTGCAATTACCATCACTTCTTTGTGGTGGCGTTTTTTCCTGTCTTTTTTTTTTTTTATATCAGGTATAATAGTGTGATCATCCAAACACTGCAATTTAGATGTAAGGCTCACTAAAAAAGAAGGTTGGGATTTTAATATGTATATCCAACACAAAAGCTAGATATTTATTGCACTTGGCACATGGCAGGGGTTAAAATTTCATTGAAAAGCTTTTTCAGAGATTAACATAACTACGTATATCTTTTTCCTTCTTCCCTTCTCCTAGAAATGCAAAATAGAGCAGGAAAAAATCCTGAAGGATTTAAAAGCTCCTGCTCAGCTTGTCAGCTTCATCAATATTATGGATAGATGATAGCCAATTTTATAATAAAGTGCCTGTGGTTTTTGTGTTAGCCTTTTGGATCTTAATTTAGAAGGCTGTTTTGTACTATTTGGTAATATTCTCTTCCTCTGCTTTTTCTGACATTACAAATCATCCAGACTACTTGTGTTTTCTGTTATTAACCTTCTAAACTCCCATCCACTCTGCAATAAAATTGCTGGGGAAAATTAAAAGTGGAAAAAGTGAACAGATTTTTTTTATTATTATTATTCTACTTAAATCTCTTAAGGAAGTATTTTGCTATTTAAAAGTTACTCACCTATATCCATGGGAGAGAAAATGCATGTGACCTGAAACAGCACCAGAAGCTCACAAGCATTCGCATTTCAAATAATACATAATCACCTCAGTCTGGTGACTAGGAAAAAAATAACTCTCTTGGTCATCCGTAAGAATAAATTTAAACCAAATAATTCTGGTTATGAGGCTAGCTGATTCATGAAGTAGTGAGAAAGCCAGCAGAGATCCTTGCATAGAGGAAGTAATTGATTGATAAAGGATAAATAACCAATTAATATTATGACTAGTAGCCAATAATTGGCTAATACCTTTTATGGACTCTACCAGTGCAAATAGCTTTATTTTCAACCCAGTTGATAACTGTGCTTCACAGTAACTCAAATTAGTACTTTGGAACAGTCCTTGATAAAGTAAAGCCATGAACTGCACCTCCTGTTCATGGTACTTTGATGTGATTTATAGAACAATTAACATGTTAAATCCGTTTTAGATAAGCTACGTCAGCATGGGCGCAGTCTACGCACTGGACACTCTGTGTGCACCCCCTAAAACCTGTACTTAGCAATTTGTTCAATTAGGGTCTCAGTTTGAAGTTCTGTTATGAACAATGGTAACTCACTGCCTAAAAGGGAGCCTATGTCTTATAGGAGTTGTCCTTCAACAAACTGTAGGCTGAGGCATTAAGCCTTCATATCCCTCAGAATCGGTGTTATTTGTCAAAGTCTGACTCTCTGCTGACCAATGGACGACCATCCCTGGGATACTCAGGAGCAGTGGTGCTCAAAGTGGAGTCCCCCGAAGAGCAGCAGAAGCATCACCTGGAAACTAGTGAGAAAAGGCAAACTATCGGGCCCAGCCCCAGACCTACTGAATCAGAAACTTTGGGGGTGGGGACCAACAATTTGTGTTTAAAAGTCTTCTAGTGATCCTGATACAAGCTTAAATCTGAGAACCATTGTTCTGGAAAGAGATTTCTCTGAATGTGGCGGAAGGACCTTGGGCATTAGAATCACCCAGTGCTAATTCCTGGAGCCTATCCCACCCTGCTGAATTACAATATCTAACAATCTACACGTTGGTAGGCTCCTCAGGCCACTCGGTGCCCCAGAGAGTTTGAGAACCACCTAGTTGGATTTAAATGAATAAAAGATTCTTCCACAGAAATGCAAAGGGGGATATGAACCCAGTAATTGGATTCACTAAAAATGTTTCCTATTTGAAGATATTGGCCTAAGTCTCTTCTAACTTGGGTGCAGGCTGAAAGATCCTCTGCACTGGTTAGTATGAGAACTAAAGTATGCCTTCTCATTGCAGTTTTTAAAAAGTCGTTAGCCAATGAAAAGAGCAATTATTATCTAACTGAGAAGACTAAAGCTGGAATAGAACCAACACCTTAGTGTCCCCAGATCATTCTGCAACAGGAGGCTACAAGTAGCCCAAAGAGTAGGCATTTTTTTGTAAATCAGGTTGGTTTGGGTTTTGTTAGTTTGTTTGCTTATTTGGGGGGGGGTGAGATTTTTGTTTGTCTGCTTGTTTTGTGGTCTAGAATTCTTGCTGGGACAATACAAAATCCCACACCACTCATCAAGCTGCCACACCTTCCATCAGTAACATAAAGACTCTCCCTCTCCACCAAACATGGGCAGAATTAGTTAAAAAATACTTGCCAAAACTAACAAGTAACTTTACCTATGAAGACAGGCAGCAGACATTGAGATGGGGGAAGGAGGAAAAGGAAAGAAAAAGGTATAAAGGCAACAAATTCAAAGACAGAAGCCAGGCTCCATATTAGCCTTAGTAAAAATCAATCGTCTCCCCCTTTATCTTGCTGAATGAAAATAAAAATATCTGCAAGAGCATTAACATTCCTCTAACAAAGATTATAATCATGGCAGCAGCCTCAAAATCCCACCCTCTTCCTCTGAGCTCTCTGAAAATAAAAATCCACAGAAACAAAACATCACATAATTAAAAAGCTGCACAGTACAACTGTTGGAGCGATCAGGTTTTCCCAGCAACTTCATATATCACGGAGTCTTTATCAAGGCAACACTTGCATTTGGCCAAATTAATCCCTTTTAGCCTTATCATTGTAAATGTATGTGTCTACTCTCCAATAGTGCAAACAGCAACAAGAAACAGATGAATCTTTCAGATATTGTAGGAAACTGCTTTCTCACAGACAATGTGATATTTTGGAGAAAGCAAGATATTTGCAGCAAGAGGGCCTGGGTTCAAATACTTATTCTCCCATTTAATTGCTATGTTAAGGGGAGCAAGTCAGTAAAACCAATCTGCGTTTCAATTTTCCCATATAAAAAGGATCTCTCAGAGGGTTGTATACCATATCAGATAATGCCTCGAATGCCTTTTATGTATAATGGGTTTCCAGGCATTTCACTAGACTCTAAGTTATAATATTAGCAATTGTGTCTTTTTATCCTTTTCCTTCCAATGTACAGAATAATACATGTTTATTTAGTTAGTAGAATAATTAATTAGCTGTTGTCTGAGCCTGTCAATGGGGATCAGAATTGGCCCCAGAAAACTGCTAGCAAGTAGACCCAGACCCCAGGATCCAGAGCCAAACCAAGAAAGGCAATTGTCCAAAATGGAGCTGCCAGTTAACACACACCCATGTCAGAGGTTGAAAGGGGAAGATCCAAAAGCATATACTAAATCTTCCATCTGGCCCAAGAGGTCTAGCAGATCTAACAGAGGTCTAGCAGATCTAGCAGAGATCTAGTAGCTCTCCTTGGCAACTCTTAGTGGTGACACGTGGATCTGAGTTCCTTCCATCTTCTCATGCCACCATCTTAAACACACAGCTTTCTGGATCTTTAAAGAAAGAGAAGAGAATAGGTGGTCAATAGACCACCAGCCTGGATGTGATTTACACTTTACCCACATCCCACTGGCCAGAATCCAATCACATGGTCCCAACCTACTATTATAAGGGAGGCTAAAAATGTAGTTTTTGCATTTGCCCAAGAAGAAAAAATTCCAGTGGGATTCAGTGAACATATGAAATTACATTTGACACATGTATTTGCAAGTTGCTGTGTTGGATAGTAAGAGACAGATGCGTTCCTTTCCCCTAGCTCCTTTCCAGGAGCTTCTAATCTCATGAATGGTGACAAACATATACATACAAAACTGATTAGAGATAGATTTGACGTATGTTATTGTAGAGGGTCCAAGCCCTGGAAATATTGAGCTACTGGAGCATATTGATAGAAAAAATTCAATGAAGAAAGGGATGAACTTTCATAAGCAAATAAGAGGAGTTTGCAGGTGAGGAGAATTTGAGAAAAGGAAATGTTCAAGAGATGGCAGGGAGCCCAGTGTGGCCAGCATAAAATGCATATGACATGTGATGATTTCTGAAAGGAAGGGCATGGGTCAAGTTGAGCAGGGTTTTGAATGTCACAGCTCAGAGTTTGAAATTTTCCATATACACAGCAGGTAGAAGTAGCAGAAGGTTGTTTCAAGAATGCAGTCAAAAGGCCCTGAGATTCTCAACTGAGAATATTCCCATGCCATTTCTTGATCCCATGCCCCTTGAAAGTGAGTACTATGTCTCAGTCAATTTCTTTTCTTTTTGATTTTGTGTTTAATATCCCTCAACACTCACCTAGGACATAGACTACTCATTTAGGTAGATGCTGACTGACAAAATAGCTGCTGGGATGAATATATGACAACAGTGGGAACCATAAGGACACTGATAATGCCCCCTGTGTAGGGGATTCATATGCAAACTTGAAGAAGGGGAACAAGTAGCAAATGGCCCATTGCTTGGGTTTATTTAAGAGTTAGGACCACACATCGCTTGTTCTGCAGTGAAAGAGTATGATTCGTAGGCCAAGGCCCAAGAAATGGGAACAGAAAGTCATTTGTCTGTTCTTACTTTTGCATCTCCTGGGGTGAGAAGGGCCTGCATGCTGGTTGCGGGGAATGCTGAGCTCTAATCTGCCTCCACGGGTTTCTGGATGATTAGCCTTAGACAAGCCAGGTGCTCTTTCCGTTTCTCCATCCAAATGCACTGATGTGGACTGTTACCTCACCCAGATTTTATGGAGGTAAAAGAAGATGGATGTAAAAGCACTTTAAAAAGATGAAAGTCCTAAATAATGTATAAAGTACCCATTTTGATGAAAAGTGTGGCCTTCAAGTAGAAAGAGCAAAGGGATAGAAGCAGGACACTGGTAAAAAGAGGGTTGAATTCTAAAGCTTTATTCTCCCCAGCCTAAGAAACATCCAAATGCCTGGCCCATCTGTGACGCAGGCTTCCAATTCCAGCTGATTTGGACAGGTAGCATCCACATCAGCAACAGAATCAATTTCATAGCAGCTTCTGCCTTGGGCTTTGTAGTTGTGATTAGCTTCTCTTATTTAGCACCCAGAGGGATTGGCTTGAACCACACTGTAGGGCAACTTAATTAAAGAATTAGATAAACAAAGAAATGCCTCCCTCTTTGAATCAAGCCAAGTGTCATGAAAAATAAAACAATTAAGCAGAAACAAAGGCACCAATAACGTATTAAAGCAGAACAAGTTTATACAGAAACGTAATGAGGGTTCATTACTACAAATCAGAAGGCTGAGAGGCAGCATGGTGAGCTCTCCATGGCTACCTTTATCAGACTTACCTATAATGCAACAGTGCTGGGAAAGCAAAATGCACACTTACTCAGAAACAACAACATGCCCCCATCTGTGTCCTGCATTGAGATTTCCGGGGTGCTTCCATAGGCAACATCTCATTTAATTCTTACGGCAACCTCTCTGAAATGGGTATTAGCTTCATCTTACAGATAATGAAACAAAGACTTGGGGAGTTTATGTGACTTGCCCAAGTTGCATAATGATGAAGTAACCACCGGAACACCAGCCTAGACTGCTCACCTCAAGACCCAGGTGCTTCCCATTATGTGTCAATTAAATTCTAAACTGCACTTGCTTGATGGGTGTTATGGAAGGAAGCCGTATTTTCTCATTCAACTGCAAAAACAAATATTCAATGAGCATCAGCTATATTCACAACACTGTGCTAGGTGAGATAGATAAGATAGTGGGGAAGTAGACACTGCCCTGGATCTCAGAGAGTATACATCTCTTCTTAGGGAAAATTCAAATACTTAAAATTTTCTCTCTTGTACAACAATTTTTAAAATTATGCCCAGAAATATTTGGTCTAAGAAATAAAACTACAATGTACCCCAACACATACCACACACACAAACACACACACACACACAATATTTTCTAGAATTCAAAATTGAGCATTACTTGCTGATGTAATAAGATGCCCATATGAACACCAAAATAGAATAGAATCAAGATCACCAATAGGTTCTGACCGAGAAGGCCTTAAAGCATTCCCCTCAGCCTGACTGAAATTTAGACAGGTTTCCTCATGACTATACCCCTGCCCACACTTTCTTTAGAGATTTTCCTTTAGAAAACTTGGCAGTTGTCATTCTTTCTCTGCCCCTTTGAGATGTAAATCTTCTACAACCCAAAGATGTCTTTCTCAAGGACCTGGGAGGCATCCCTTCGATGTGTGAACAGGAAAGACTTTATCCTATCTCCCAGTCTCTGTGGGAGGGTAGGAGCTTCACTTCCATAAGCACCAGTCAACAAACACAGGTGGCCTCATCACGGTGACCAACCTCCCCTGATGTCCTCCAGTACTTTTCTAGGAGCTCAGCCCAGGGCTTAAAACCTTTCCACCTTTTGTTTCAGTGGAGTTGAGGTCAATCTCTCTCCCCTATGGTAACTTTCTTGATTCCATCAGTCTTAAATAAAGACTTCCTTGTTATTTAACTAGTCTGGGGCAATTTTCTTTTTATAGTTCCTATGTGCTAAGTAAGATGGAAGCTGCTAGTTTTGCATATATGAACAGGACAGGCTTCTGCTCTGAAGAGATCAAGATACAGATCTGTGGAAGCACTACATCAAGATCTATAAGGAGACACCTGCAAGATAACTCCAGCTTTGATAACAAATCACCAAAGATTCATAAAATGTAACCTATAAAACATAGCCTTAAACTTGAAATTATGTACCTTGTTAGCTGATAACTTCCACAGAAGAACCTAGAGATAGAAATTCTGTCAGGGGGTGAGGGAGGAGAGGGAGAAGAGGTGAAAAGCAAAGAAAAATGGCAGAAATACCAACATCTTCCATTCTCTTGCTTTTAAGAGATTAGGCTTACAAATCTCTGTCTGGCTGTTTCTAATAGCAAGAACAAGGTGACCATCAGGAGTTGTGTTTCCCCAGACCTGTGTCCTGATTATAGGCTGAACTCCCACCCTCCCCCTCCCTGCTTTGTGCCAACACTGGACCCCACATTACCACGATGATGCACTCCATTTGTATGACTCATCCTTGAGGCTACAGTTTTGATGTGAGAGAGAAGAGATGAAACATGGAGCTGTTGTGACCTGTCAGAAGGCAAGACCTCACACTTTGTAGTTTGAACCATTAGTGATTCTTATATAGGAAATCTCAAAAGAGGTAGCAGATGCTATTAGGAAATATTTCTGGGCAAGCAAGGTCTTGAAACGTGCTGCAAGGAAGCATTGTCCATTCCTCCTACTGAACCACCACCAACTTTGCATCTTACTCTGAGGCTCCTTCCTCTCTGCCAAGTACTGTTGACATGGGGGACTTTGTTCAGTGATAATGGATGTGTATGAGTGTGAAAAATTGATAAATACTAACCTCAAAGGTAGTATAATTTGTGAACTTAGAAAATGCCTTCTGCTGCCAGACCACATGTTTGTTATTGCTGGTGTTGCTGTTGTTTTGCACTAGAGGAAATGGAGAAGAAATGCCAGATCTAAGACACTGAAGAAAAAAGGGGAGGCAGGATATGAAGATGAGAGATAGGCTGGTGGTGAATAGAAGATCCTATAAATGTGAGCATTCATGTCAGCCAGGACGTGAGCCTCATAACCCGGAGAATATGGGTATTGACGGCAGCAAATGGGAATGGTGGAGTCAATTTATAGCTGAGGTGGGGAATACCCAAAGGTTTCTGGAGACATGTAATCGTGAGAGTCTTTAAATGTCAATGGTAACGGACATGACAGAGAGAGTAAAGGCAAAATCAGAAAAATAAAAGTCAAGTTCAGACTCAAAGGTAAAAACATGGATAATCCATGAGAAAACGTAGAGAGCCAAGGAGAAAAGTAGTCAGTGAAGGGTAGCAGGATAAAACAAAGAAATCAAGAAGCAAAATCAAACCAAGAAGACAAAGAGCCTCAGATCTCTATCAGTCAGAATCCCATCAGGGAACTGATAGCATATTCACACTAGGATGGTGGTGGGGGGAGGTGAGGGGGTGTTAATAAAAGAGCCGTTACTACTGGGAAACCACACTAGAGAGTACAGAATCCCAGGACTCTGGAGGCCAAGGAGCTGCTCCCACTCCAAGCTCTGAAGGGATATGAAGAGGAAGTAGTGACCACATCCTGTAAGGCAAGACTTACAGAGCACCATCTTGAATGGAGCCATGACCTTTGTTCGGTGAGCACAGCCAGCTGGAGTTTACCCTACAGGGCAGGTTCCTGGGGACTAAGGACTCCAACCCCACTCCCTTCTCCCTCTCAGATCTCTTCCTGGGGCTCCCCATTGGCCAGATCCAACCAGAAGCCAGACAGCGGGGGTGTAATTCTTCAAGTTGCCCTCCCCGGCCACAGAGTCAAGAGGAGAAAAGTGGAAAGGTGCAGATGGAAGATGCCCAGCATAGAAGCCAAGAGGGCAAAACTCAATGCCTCTGACCCAGCGTCTAACCCTGGTACAGACAGCTGAACAGTTTCTAGCTATGAAATCTGAGTGCAAAGGAGAGCACTGAGGGACTAACTATATTTCATAGCTCTGTGTAGGAGAACACAAAACCTATTTCCTTTATCAATCATCTGCTCATCAAAACAAATACATATATATAATTTACTTTGGCATCTGTTGTAAAGCATATTAACACCAAGAATAGAATTTACTCTAATGAATCTGTTGAGGAAAGCAACAGAATATTACCAGGCAAAAATTCTAGTCCTTAATTAGTAATCACAAAAGGCCCCACCATGGTTTTCCACCATGAGTTACAGAGACCTTATTCAGCCTACAAGAATGAAGTCAGGCTCTCGGCTGCCAGCCCTCCATGCTCCGGGGCCCAACCACTCTTTGGGCAGCCTGCCTATGTTCACCGCACTAACTCATTAGTAGTCTCTCTCCCTAAATACAACTCTCCCTCCCCCACCCCCATCTACCTCTTTCAGCCACTGGAGAGTTCTCTCTGGAACGTGGCATGCTGAGGTTTAGAAAATAAACACAGGCACTTTTATTTTTTACATGCCAAAGAATTATGGATACCATTATTGCTGTCCCACATGGCCACCATTAGTTTCTGATGATCGTGCACCTCTCATTTATTAAAGACTATTTGATTTAGAATGTAATAGTAAAAAAAAAATGTTTTTCTACCTATGGCATCAATTATGCAGATTGGCTTTTCTGCGGGGGAAAAAGTAACGAGACATCATCAGTATTCTTTGAATTTCTGACTTAATTCACACAGTTACCGTGAGAGTATAACTTATTATTTGGTACCTGAGGTTGATGAATTCTCCACAGGCTGTCAGTAATTATTCTCAAGTATCTATTATGAGGACACAGAAAATTGCTATTATGTGCTGACTCAGTAGTGTGTGTGAGTACTCTGCTCCTTCCCTACTTGGTCTCCAGGCTCTGAGATTTCACTGTGATATATCTTAGCTGATTCACACTGGAGAGTTCTATTAAATTTCAAATTACCTAATCACACTACTGATGTTATATTAAGATATAAATAAAAGGAAGTATTGACATGATTTATCTGTGCATGTTACCCGGTAAGGAAGAAAATGCAAAATGAAACCTCAGGATGATGTAAGTAATGACCACAAAAATATTTCAGGGGATCTCTGTAGTTGCCTCTTCTCCTTAGACTTCAATCTCAAGTTTCAGTGGAACATGAGAGACCCAAGCACAGCACAGCCCTCCCCGGGACCCTGCTGAAGTTAGGACCCTTTGGGTGCAAGTGAACACAACCCAGCTGGTTCCCAAGGAAGCAAAAAGGGAAGTGGTGGGATCCCATAACTGAGAAGTTGGGCGACGCTCAAATTATGCTTAGATTGCTCTCCTTCCACCTCTAAGATGGTGTATCAGTCCTCCTTTTTTTCCCTGTGTATTGGTTTTGCTCTTGCTTATTGCAGCGATATTTGTCCTTGAGGCATGAGGAGGAAAGGCCTGGATGGAAAGTTTAAGGGCCCGGAGTGGAAAGCAGAAGATGAGCCACACTGTAACTGACCACCCTGTCAGGACCACAGCAAGTGGGGAGCAGGCAGCTCCTCAAAGGAAGGCGAAGTTATTGCCAACAGACAAGCGGGAAGGAATAATTGAGTGGACAAGATCAAGAAATGTCAGTGTGGATTCTAACACCACAGGCCCTGAAGCCACCCCTCCAGACAAAGGTGGCCGATTTCTGTGGGAGTTCAGGGAGGCAAAGACAGGATCCTGAACACATTCACTGAAAGTCCTGGGGCCTTGAATAATGGTCTTCAACCAAAGCAGTTGCTCACTATGTCCTTCCTTCCCCTCCTGTCCCAGAAGAGAAAACAAAAGAACTCGTGGGGGAATAAACGTATCATGGAACGGGAAACCTGGAGAACCAGCACAAACTCCTTCAGGATCCTTTCCTCGGGCCTCTAGGTACAAATTAAACAAACAGCCCCCAACACAAACCAACCCAATTTTCTTTTAGTTCTTTTAGCCTTTTAATAAACATTCAGAACCTACTGAGAGCCTATATATCGCCTCATAGTCCTTTAACAAGGTGGAAGAACATAGGACATTTTGATTGGAACAGTTTATAACTAATGGCTCTCCATGCTGATTTCTGGTTGTTTTTTTTTTAAATGATGAACACCCTTTTGTTGTTGAAATGCTGGTTGTGTATTTAAAAAGTGGCATCTGATAGACAGCGTGCCCTTCCAGACTCCTCTCTCACTGGCAGACAAGGTTAATCTAACATGATGAAACAGGCCCCAGGGCTCCTCCCTCCTATGAAAAGGAGAAAAACAAAACACTTATTTGCGGCCCTCTCTAGTTCCTGCTTCATTCACTCACCAATGTCTTCCTAAAGCCTGCTGGGCAAAGAGAAATGAGACATGGCCCCTGCCCTCCAAAATCTGGGTTAAGACTGTCACAACCACCAATAAATCCTAATATGAGGGCAATTGTGTACATGGGAGAAGCCCAGAGGTCAGGCAACAAACTGCCTGGGAAACCGGTAGGAGCTCCAGAAGAGATGATCCCAGGCCTTGAAGGACTCTGCCGAGCACCATGAAGGGTATGTGGGGGTGAGATTGAAGCACTCCAGGCAGACAGATCTGTGTGGGAAGAAGCCTGGAAATGGACAAGGGCATAGTGTGGCAATTCAGATATGAGTACTAGGTGCTGACAAAAAGCACTGGAAGATGACACTGCTACAGGAGACTGGGCTGACAGGTGAAAGTCCATGTCCCAAGGGCATTAGCTTCCTAGGACTGCCATGACGATCCCAAAACCAGATCGCAAAACAACATTGATGCTCTCTCAGTTCTGGATGCCCAAAGTCTGAAATCAAGGTGGAGGCTCTGGGGGAAAAACCTCTTCCATGGTCTCTCCTATCTTCTGGTGTTTCCCAACAGTCCTTGGAGTTCCTTGGTTTGCAGCTACATCACTCCAATCTCTGACTCTGTCTTCACAGGGCCTTCTCCCCTCCTGTGCTTGTCTCTATGTGTTTTCTCTTCTTACAAGGACACCACTCATATTGGATTAAGAATCCACCCTACTATGGTATGACCTCATCTTAATTATGTCTTAATGACATCTACGAAGACCCTCTTTCCAAATAAGTTCACATTCATAGGTACCATACCTTTCTGGGGCCAGTTCAACCCACAATACCATGGTAACCAGTGTCAAAGAAAAATTGTACCAGACAAGCTAAACAGGTAAGGAAGACATTATTCAAGATTATTGTAATAGAGTTCAAGACTATCATAATAGAAGAAAGAGATTGAACTGGACTCCACTGAAACCAAAGGTGGGAGGGTTTTAAGTGCTGGGGTGAGCTCGTGGAAAATACTGGAAGACATCAGGTGAGGTTGGTCACTGTGATGAGGCCATGTGTGTTTGCTGACTGGTGCTTACGGAAGTTAGGCTCCTACCCTCCCACAGATATTGGGAGATGGGGCACTATCTTTCCTGATGATGTCATTTCAAAGGGATGGCTCCCAGGTCCTTGAGAAAGACATCCTTGGGCTGTAGATCTACATCTCAAAGGGCAGGGAAATAATTTACAGTTGCAAGTTTCTAAAGTAAATTCTCTAAGAAAAGGTAGGTCAGGGGCCTGTAGTCAGGAAGAAACCTATCTAAAATTCAGTCAGGCTGAGCGTCCACTGGTAACTTGGAAACCATTATCACTTTTGCCCTCTACAGAACAAGAGAAGGAACAAGAATGGGTGGGAAAAGAAAAGGAAAGATGGAGATCTATAGCTGAATGATAATTGGAGTGGTTATTTTTCCAAACTGAAAGGCAGCACTCACTCAAAGACATCTTCAGCAGCTCTTGATAAACTCAAGAACCCCCAGGGACCATGGGTTTGTGAAATACATGTTGTCTTCAGTCCACAGATTCTAATGTCCCTCAATTTTTTTTAAAAAAAGTGATGCAATGAGCCTCTCTAAGAGTTCCACGGGGATCTCACTGAATATAACAATCATCTTGTCCTTTTCTACTTGTAAAGAACTCAACTATTATGCATCTTAGAAGATCTAGAGACATCAAGCTGGGCAATGTTACATCATAACCAGTGTATTTCTAGCGAGGCCCAGGCTCTCAATGAAGGGTTAGCAAATTTTTACTGAAAAGGGCCAGAGAGTAAACATTTTTGGCTTTGCAGGCCACATGGTCTCTGTCACCACTACTCAACTCTGCTGTTGAGCAAAAGCAGCCAGAAATAATGTGACAGTGAATAGGGATGCCTGTGTCCCAATAAAAAAATTTATACACACTGAAATTTGAATTTCATATGCAATATTATTTTTCTTTTGAGTCTTTCCAATCATATAAATATGTAATATCCGTTCTTAGCTTATAAGTATACAAAACAGGCAATGGGCCATATTTGGCCTGCAAGTTGTAGATCACCTACCCTTGGTCTAAATGAAAAAGGAATTGCAAATTCCACATATTCCCATTACATCTCATTTTCTTGCCTCACATCAAAATATGAGACAGTCATGGGGGGAAAATATCCCAGCACCCATGCCGACAACAAGAGAAAGAGAGTCAGGTCATACATTGCTTTGCCAGTATCCAGCCTCACAGAGCCAAATACTACAGAAAGCAATCATTAATTAACATATTCAATGCATGTTTATTGAAGGACTGCTCTAAGCCAGGCACAGTGCCAGACACTAAGAATATACACAGCCGTGACCAAAACCCTTAGCCTCACGGAGCTCACCCCCACACATAAGTAAGCATTAAAGTCACCTCCATCAATTTCAAAAACCACAGATGGTGGATATTTTTCAAAATATTCCCCAGACCAATTAAACCAGAATCTTGAAGGTAGAGCCTGGCCATTCTCAGAGTGTTTTGCTTTTGAAAACTTCCACTGGCCACACTGCAGCCTCCAAAATTGATTTGCTTGCTCTGGGGTGGGTTTGGGCACAGGTAGTTTTTAAAGTTCTCCAGGTAACTCTAAAGTCCAATCAGGATTGTGAACACTGGCCTAGCCCTTCTAAGTAGGCAAGTTTGATGCCTGAAACTCATCGGGCCCAAAATTTATGCCCACAGCTGAAAGCAGTTTGGGGAAGAGCCGCCCACACTGACACCCTCAGCCATGTCTTCACTTCCATGGGGCCAGAGTGTTCAAGCTTTGGCTGGTCCCTCAGATCCCCAGACCTTCCATAACCAGGCTCAAGTCTTACAGCTTCTTACCTTGAGAGTCAACTTTCTCAACTACCTCCCTTGTTCCACATGTTCATATCTCAGTTTCTTCTTTCTCAAAAAATATAACCTTTAAAACACAGCCTTCGTACTATTGAGATATGTGTAGCTCAGTAATTCTCAAAGGGTGGCCCCCAGTTCAGCAGCATCCAGATCACCTGGGACCTCGCTAGAAATGTATATTCCTGGCCCCACCCCAGACCTATGCATCAGGTGCTCTGAGGGTGGGTCCCAGCAGCCTGTGTTGCAACAACCCCTCCAGGATGATTCTGAAGCACACCCAGGTTTTGAGAATCAATGGCACAGAGAAGTGAAGAGTATGGTGAATTTTGAAGATACCACCAAATCAGTTAGCAGTTATTTTTTTTTAATTAACCAATGGACTAAAATTTGAGGAGTTAGGTGTTTCAGAATTGTAGCTCTTGATCTCTTAGGACACTCAAACTTGAAAGATAACAGAGCTCTTTCAGCCTTAAAAAAAGAAGGGAATCCTGCCATTTGTGACAATAAGGATGAACCTGGAGGACATTATGCTAAGTGAAATAAACCAGATGCAAAAAGAGAAATACTGCATGATCTCACGTATATATGGAATACATATTTTTTAGAAAAGTCAAACTCATAGTAACAGAGAGTAGAATGGTTGTTACCAGGGCCTGGGAGGTGGGGGATATGAGATGTTGGTCAAAGGGTACAAACATTCAGTTATAAGTTTTGCTGATCTAATGTCCAGCATGGTGACTGTAGTTAACATGTAATAGCATTGTATACTGGGAGTTTACTGTGAGAGAGGGTCCCAAGTGTTCTCACCATACACACAAGACAATAGTAACTATGTGAGGTGGTAGATATGTTAATTAGCTAGATGATAGTAATTGTGTCCTAACAAATATGTATATCAAAACATCACCTTGCATACCTGAACTATGTACAATTTTTATCTGTCAATCATACCTCAGTAGAGCTGGGGGAAAAAAATAATCAGGTTCTGTCAGTCAAAAACTGCAACTCATGCGGATCACTACCTCCAGAATTAGAATATTCTCTCCAACTAGATTTTATAAAACATCTCACAAGGACGTTTCCATCATTTTTTTTTAAGAGAGAGAGCAGGGGTGGGGAGGTGGCAGAGAGAAGGGGAGAGAGAGAATTTTAAGCAGGCTCCATGCCCAGTGCAGAGCCTGAGTAGGGGCTTGATCTCAAGACAATGACCTGAGCCAAAATCAAGAGTGAGACACTTAACCAACTGAGCCACCCAGGTGCCCTGGACATTTCCATCATTTTTAGGTCACCAGCATAGAACCTAATTTAGAAGTGGAAGATGGAGCTCTATTGCTTGCTGGAAAATTAAACTCCTGTTGAAGATTTGGGTTGGCTGGTGGAGTGGGCATTGGGTGGTGGCATTAGGCTTAAAGCTTCCAAGAGCAGGTCAGCATGGAGCTAGGGAGCTGGTAACCACAGGATTACTCCCCAGCCTTTCTACCTTGGGTCCTATCTAACCATGGTAGTGGGATATGCTGTTCTTAGAAACTCTGTTCCCTTTTGTTTTCATTGCTCACCATGTCACAAAAACGGAGGCCTCCAAGGGACACAGTGTATGGATTCTACATAACCATTGTCATAGATAACAAAGCCAGGCATTTGTTGAAGTAGTAAAGATAGATTTGAATCAGTGACACACTAATGCAATGGGGAAAGAATCCAGTGTGAACTCAACTTCAATTTGTGCAAAGGTGACTAAGTGTTCTAAAGGGAGGAGGAAGGTATAGAGAGAGAGGGGACAGCAGGGGCTCCAGAAGAGTCAGGAAGCGAAAAATTACAAAAAGCAGGGGGAGGTGTTAGTCCCTAGGAAACCATCCAGATTTGCTAACTGGCGCTTGTGGAAGTTAGGCTCCTACCCTCCCATGGAGGTGGGGAGACAGGGGCCCTGTGTTCAGGTGCCGGCTGGGACAAGCAGTCAAATGAGGCCACCCTGTTTGTGCATTTGGGGACATACCATCCCTATGTCCTACTGTGTGTGTGTGTGTGTGTGTGTGTGTGTGTGTGTGTGTGTGTGTGTGTGTAAAGAATGGTGCCAAAATCTCTCCAGCTCACTGAAGAAATGGTATCAGGGGGAAATGAGCAGAGTTAAGAAACCTTTCAAAGATATTTTTATCTCAGAGAAAGTGGGGCTACACCCACGGCTGCCTCTACCCAGGAGAGAGCCTGTTTAGAAAATGCTGATACACCGTGAACCTTAGAAGGGAGGTTCACAGAGACATTTCCTTTTTAACTTCAGAAAGAGAGACACAGCACTAAATATTCCAAACTGCTGCTCTAAATTTGTCAAAGAGATAAAAGAAACAGCCAAAGAGTTAAAGGCATGGTCATCTAAACACAACAGACGGTAGGAAGCCTGTCTCTTGGGTTGGCAGGGGGGCGGGGGGCGCGGAATCTTGAAAAATAATCAGGGTACAACAAATATTAAGTGGAAAAAGCAAACACAGTAAAATACAGGTGGAAAATATATTCCCAGCTGTAACCAGGCTAGAAAACAAGACAAATAAGAAACTGTAAAAGACTTCAGAATATAATTAGAGGGGCAATAAGAAATACCTGCCAACTAACAGAAACGGTATGGAAGGAACATGCACCCAGGGTGCGTAATGAATGAAGTACAAGGAGAGGGAGAAAATATGTCACAGATTTTGACCCTCATCCTATTGTTCCTATTAAATTCCAATTGGAATTAAAGTTGCACATGCAGAACAGCAGGCTTAAGAAGATGTAACATGAATAGATGTATAAAATTCATTCTTTACCCAAGAAATTAAATTCAATCACGATTCTCTCCAGTACTTTCCCCCCATGTTCAGTCCAGTGTTATATTTGATCACCCCTGTGCTCAGAGAAGCCCACACAAGTAAGGACATGAAGCATGATAATTGCTCTACATACCACCAGGCTCAAGGGATGCTACAAGTTAAAGGCAGCAGGTCCCAGGCCATGAAAACTTCCCACAGGTTCTATGGTTAAGTAGGGGCAAAAGGGGACCTCACAGCTGGTGCTTTGAACATTTTCCTGGCTCAGGTGAGGGGCATTCCCAGAACGCACGTATGACCAGTAGGAGGGGTGCAGAGGGCAGTCAAAGGAACAGCTCCACAAAACAAAAAACAAATATGTCTGCACAGTTCTAGAGGGTATATGTGGACCAGTGGTTCTCAGCAGTGGTGATTTTATCCTCCAAGGATAAAATTTGGCAATATCTAGAGACACTTTTGCCACACTGGGGGAGGGTGCCACAGACATTTGGTAAGTGCAGGCCAGGGACACTGCTCACACAGCCCCCCAACAAGGAAGATTTATCCAGACCTAAATGTCACGAAGGCTGAGATCAAGAAACCATGGTGCAGACCAAGAAATAAAAAAAAAATAATAATAATAAAAACTGCTGAAGAGAGAAAAGGATTCGGCTTGTGGCAGAAAAATCAGTATTAAATTTGAGGGGATGATGGAGAAATGGCAAATCAAATCAGCAGTGTAGCATGCGGATGTTAGGGTGGCAGGTGTGTTGAGCGAAAGAGACAAAGGCATTGGAACAGGATGAATAAGAAGTGACACTAGATCCTTTACTCAATGCATAATAGTTGGACAAGGTTGCACTGGATGCTTGGGATTTCTTATGAAGTAAGATACGCAAAGAGTGCAGAACAAGGGGGATGGCCTGACCCCTGTGTAAGTCACATGAGGTGGGCTCCGAGGAGAAGAGAGAGGCTAGTTGGATGGAAAGCACCTGAGTTGATGGCTGGCTGAAGAGATGGAAGGCTCACAGTCCCTCCCAGTCAGGGACCAAGTATGCAATCCTTAGATTAAAGATTTATAGGTTCTTAAAATAAACCTGTTTGCATGGTTGGGGGAGAAGCTTCTGCCACAGAAGGAGGCTAAAAGGGGGAAGTTTCAGAAAAAGTAGAACTTAGTCTGAATATATTGATTCTCCTGAATAGACAACTAGAAGCTAAGGCATCAGTAGCTTGTGAATATTCTATCAAGAGTTTCTTCCAAGATCTTTGATTTAAATATGGCATTTTGGGGCCTCCACCATCGCTCTGAGACCCTGGGACAGAAAGCTCAAACAAACCCTAACGATTAAAAGCAGGACAACGGGGGCGCCTGGGTGGCTCAGTTGGTTAAGCGACTGCCTTCGGCTCGGGTCATGATCCCGGAGTCCCGGGATCGAGTCCCGCGTCAGGCTCCCTGCTCAGCAGGGAGTCTGCTTCTCCCTCTGACCCTCCTCCCTCTCATGCTCTCTGTCTCTCATTCTCTCTCTCGCAAATAAATAAAATCTTAAAATAAAAAAAAAATTAAAAAAAAAAAAAAAGCAGGACAACGGACCACATCAGACCAAAGCCATTCCCAGGGCTGGGTTTCATTCTGCCTCGCACTGACATGTCATCATGGAGCCCAGGCCAACAGCAAATTTAATAAATCCCACAGATTGTGATATTCAGTCCAAATCTAGTGTGTCCCCCTAGAGGATTTTGTTTTATCATGCTTTAAGCAGTCTCTCTGGAACTCTCTATGATTTTTTTTTTAACAAATTTGTGTTCACTGATCCATAGATGTTGTGATACCATCATAAATCCCTACAATACCAGGCACGCTTTCAGAGGTTTTATTTTTGGTTGCTCCTTATATTCTCATCTACTTTGATGTGAAGCAAAACCTTTACACAAATTTCAAAGGTCTACAACATTAAAAGGATTACAATGGCAAAATGTCAACAATTTTGCACAATGAGCTGAGAAATGTTTCTGAAAGCTGGTCTCTTTATCAAAAGAACATACACATCTAGTTATTCTGAATCTGTGCCAATCTTCTTGCAATGCTGTCTTTAAGAGCATTTAAAAGGTCTTTTGTTCCATTACTATGGCTAGAATGATTTAAAAAAATACAGTTGGAAATGACACTTCAGTAAGTGAATTAAAAATAAAAGTGGGGGGGACTTAATAAGGCCAGGACACATGCAGAGGACCATCATCTTTCAAAATCTGTTCACCTGGCTCTCCTAGATCGAACCACCAGAAAATGTCATATCGACCCAAAGATACCCTAAAAAATTACACTAAAATAAAAAAATGGCTGCTTCAAAAAAGTTTACATATGTAATTTTTCTTTTTGTCAGAGAGTCTTTTTCAATAACTGTAACATCGTAACTTTCTTTGGAGAATTCCTTAGTTTTCCTCAAATGTTCATGAATGTCACTTTTTATAATCATTGACCTCAATTTTCTTTTAAAAATAAGTTCTAAGAAACACACATAAGCATGCCTTGGGAACCTAGTCTTCACTTCAGATGACCAGATAAAACCTATGAAAATGTTAAAGCTTGTTGCAATCTTAAAAAGTTTGGTTCTAGACAAGAGGAAAATTATATCCAACTTAGGACAATCTGCAGCCTGTGTTAAATAAATTTGAGTATCACCTATTTAATATTCTATTTCTATATTTACATATATCCAAGTAATTGACATTAAGACAAATAATAATCATCCTAAAAACACTTCGAGTCTACCATACACTTTTATATAGAACTTTTTTTTTTAAGATTTTATTTATTTATTTGAGACAGAGAACACGAACAGGAGGAGGGGCAGAGAGAGAGGGAGAGGCAGACTCCCTGCTGAGTGTGGCTCAATCCCAGGATCCTGAGATCATGACCTGAGCCGAAGTCAAATGCTTAACTGACTGAGCCACCCAGGCGCCCCTATATGGAATTTTTACCATATCACTTAAATATGAATCTTCACACAAATAAGTTCATATAAAAGTACTTTACAGAAAATGTACAAAAGCATGATACTCATCAAGTGTGCAACAGGAAAGGATTAAAATATTTCCTACTTAAATAATGCTAACAAATGTTCTTTGGAAAGATCTATAGGCCAATGGATAAAAGTCAAAATTACAAAATGTTAATTTCTATTTAGTACTGGTCTTAAGTTCTTGATTTTCCAAAGAGCAAAAAGAGAAAAAGTAATGGAGGGGAAAAAAAACAATATTCTGGCAGCACCCACCATGTTCCAGACACTCTGCTTGGTGCTTTGTATCAATGACCTCATTCCATTGCAGGAGTAACCATATGGGATAGTGTCTTGCACATAAGAGTCTAAGTGTATTACCCTAACATACTCAATTTCTGACAGCTAAACTAATAGTAAATACAACTAGTTTTCCGCCAGTGTCATACTTTTTTGACTATCCCAGAATTTTCCACAAAGACCTATAGGAAACAACACTATTTGATTTTACTTACTTCATTATTTCTCAAATTAATTTGACCACAGGACACTTTCATTTTCCTACAAATGACTGTTGAGGGAACATGGTGCCATACCACTCTTTTCAGTGTGGGTAAACTGAGCATATTACTGGAAAATGCAAACTATACAATTTGTCAAGGACACCCAAAACAAGTTCCTATGAAGGAATATTGATCTAGATATAATGCTACCTTTTACCTCTTGGCTGTTTAATACAGACACACCTCAAAGATATTGCAGGTTTGGTTCCAGACCACTGCAATAAAGCAAGCATCACAACAAAGTGAGTCAAGGGGCGCCTGGGCGGCTCAGATGGTTGGGCGTCTGCCTTCGGCTCAGGCCATGATCCCAGGCTCCTGGGATCGAGCCCCACATCGGGCTCCTGGCTCAGCGAGGAGCCTGCTTCTCCCTCTGCCTCTCTCCCTGCTCGTGCTTTCTCTCTCTCTCTCTCTGTATCTCTGTGTCTCAAATGAATAAATAAAAATCTTAAAAAAAAAAAGTGAGTCAAATGAATTTTTGGTTTTATAGTGCATGTAAAAGTTATATTTATACTATACTGTAGTCTACTAAGCATGCAATAGCATTATATCTTTAAAATGTACATACCTTAATTTAAAAAAATACTTGATTGCTAAAAAATACTAATTATCATCTGAGCTTTCAATACATTGTAATCACTGATCACAGGTCACCATAACAAATATAATAATAATGAAAAAGTTTGGAATATTGTGAGAGTTATCAAAATGGGTCACAGAGACAGAGAGTGAGTAAATGCTTTTGGAAAAATGGTGCCAACAGATTTGCTTGATGCAGGTTGCCACAAACCTTCAATTGTAAAAAAAAAAAAAAAAAAGCGCACTATCAGAAGCACAATAAAGCAAAGTACAATAAAATGAGGTGTCCCTGTATTCTAAGAATCGCAACTTGTCCCAAACAATTCACAATAAATTATTATGGCATAATTGGCTACTCTCCCCAGAAATATCTGCACATTAAAAGAAGGGAATGGTGAGAATTCTCTCCTTTAACACAAAGGTAAGATCTGAAGAGTTAAGGGTCTCATTGGAGTAGCTAAGTTCTACTGAGCACCTCATATCTCAACACACTTAAGATGACCTGCTTGGCATATCTTGGGACAGGCACCCACTTGACCCAAATGTATCTTAGTTCCCTCAAAAAAATATGAGCAACAAGATGTTACTCTGCACAGATGTACAGAAATACTTAACAAATAAGTGAACTGTTTGTAAGGCAATTTGAGCCGCCCATACAAAAGGTGTAGAAGAGAAGGAGGCCTACAAATGTAAAACACTCCTATCTGGTGAAGTCATTGATTGAACTTAAAAAAAATAGCCTGAACAGTGAAATGTAAAACTTAGTAAATCCAAAACACATCATATGAAAATGACTTTTTTTAGTAAACTGGGAAGAAACTAAAAATATTTCTGACTATGAGTTCACTAAAGGATGACATTGTTACCATAATTTCCATATTTAAATATGAAATAAATGCATAATTTTTGTTTGTCATAGTGAATATCAGGAAGTCAAAGACAATTTAAATTGATATAATCTTTTTTTTTATTTTCTTGTTACTGAGTTTTCACAAAAAGGTCAGCAGAAAAAGCGAGAATATATTACAGAATTTCAGGTCTAATATTTCACAGATTCCTTTATTTGTAGGGTATTTTTCTCTGCATTATTCTGTGTGAAATACTGTGCTAAAATGTGACTCTGAAAAATTCAAATCAAAGTTTTAGAAACTGCAGGGATTCACAACTCTCCAAATATTCACTTATTTTGCAAAATTAAAAACACACTGCTGCTGTAAAATAATTCACATAGTCTAATGCCTGTATCCATAGATAATTCTTTAACATCAATTCTGGGCCCAATCTGTGCTAAAGGCACGCAGGCACACACCCACACAGAAAGTTTATATAACATGTCCCTGCCCTCACAGAAGTAAGAAGGCAATTATGAGTTAAAGTAACAAGAATAATAATAACCAAACTCCTCACCACAGTATAGATCCTTGATATTCTTGAGAGAGGCGTCCAGGTTTCTTCATGGGTACCAAAACATCAGGCTCTCCCTACAGCACTCTTGGGTTACTGAGATGGGTAACACATCAGCTCAGTGACTTTCAGAAGTTAAGCAAGAAGAGGAGAAATGATTAAGAGAACTTTCATAGATTCCCAAGTCTACTTAAGAACGACTGTAAGGGGGCGCCTGGGTGGCTCAGTTGGTTGAGCGACTGCCTTCGGCTCAGGTCATGATCCTGG
>NC_138371.1:168453108-168505091 GCF_054177405.1 Leptonychotes weddellii | reverse complement strand
CTTCTCCCTCTGACCCTCCTCCCTCTCCTGCTCTCTGTCTCTCATTCTCTCTCTCAAATAAATAAATAAAATCTTAAAAAAAAAAAAAAAAGAACGATTGTAAAATTGTGTGATACTGAAAGTAATGCTAATTCAAAAAGGAAGGACATAAACCATCATGTAATCACAACAAACATTATTGCACAACCACTATGTACCTGGCAGCTGTTGTTGGTTGATACAGTAGTCTATAAATATATTTGTAATATATTTGTAATAATGTATTAATAATATATATTGGTCAATAAATACCAAGACTATTCTCTTATGAAACTAACATTCCACTGGAAGAAGACAGAAAGTAAATTGATAAAGATTTAGTTTATCCACTTATGCTATGAGTGCAAGAGACAGAGGCAATGCTGGAAACAGGGATTGGTTACTAGTTCTATAGAATGCTCAGGAAATATTTCTCTGATACTTTGATATTTGAGTAGAGAACTAAAAATGTCAAAGAGAACATGCCCAGGAAAGAGAAAAGCATGTGCAGAGGCCCTGAGGTGGCAGTGATGTTAGCAAATTTGAGTAACAGTGAGTAGGCCAGCGTGGCAGGAGTGAAGTGTGAAGGAGAGAGGTGGAAATGATGTTAAAGAGAGATGTGTGTATAGGATATGGGCAGCAAGAGTCAACAGTGCTGGCCCAAAGCAAACATGATGTGGAGTCATATTAGAAAGTGTCATAACACAGGACACCTTTGCACAGACCTTGAAAGATAAATGAGATTTGTCTAACCTGAAGGGAAAGAAGTAAATTTTGATTTGTACTTAGATCTATTCGCTGCCTGATTTTTAAATATTTCTGATACCTTTGAGAACATTAAAAGGAAGGCCAAAGCTTCTCCTCAGACTTCTATTCAAGATGAATCTTCCATTCCTCGCCATTTTCTCCCACCAGAGCATCTTCTTGGAGCCCACTGAATTCATCTGGCTAGTTTGTGGCTTTCTTACTTTCTCCACTTTATTCTGAAAATCTCTCAAAAAAATAAGAAAGCATAATCAAACTACTCACATATGGCTCCATGTAAAAGGAAAACTTCTAAGAAACCATTTAAGTGTCTGATTAACATTTTTTTAAAAAATCCATGGTGGCCTTGTTGTTACCAGCTTATAGTAGCAGAAACTTTAATAATGTAAAAAAGGTGAATTTTCAGACTGCTGTCTGATAAAGGTGTTCAAGCATGGTTTGGAAAAAAAAAAGGCGAGAACTAATCATGCAAGATGATCTCATCCTAAATATACATTAATTTATGAGGTGTTAACAGCATGGGAATTAACCTATGAAATAACTGCTCATTTTATTAAGCAAAAAGGATCAAAATGTGCTACTCTTATTATAACAGAAATATGAAATACATCATACCAAAGGACAACTAAATAATGACCAAAGTGAGTTTTATAAGGGCAACGTGCCTACTAAGTGGTCCAACCCCTCTCAAGTTCAAGATACTAAACCAGGAACTAAATTTTCAAACTCACTTCTTTAGCCTTAACAGGCATATGCAGACAACTGGTGGCTGTTTCTGTGTTTCAATTTCCTTAGCTATTCATTGAGGAAAATATTATTTCTCTACTTCCCAAGGGGTATCTTTTAAAGTTGTTCATGTCTGCCAACTGCTAAGTATAATGGTTTTCTCTACTGTGTGTCTGTAGACCTCAAAACAATTATTTGCAATTTTCAAAGCACACACACACACACACACAAATATCAATGCATCCTAGTTTCATTTATTGGAAATCTAAAAGGTCATTGAAGTGCATAGCCCAATATCCTGAACACCAGTTCCTTGGGTCTAAGATTCATCATGGAGTTTTCTGTTGAACTTATATAAATGAAAAAAGAAGAAAAAACAAATCTGAGCATTTAATTGGAGATGGGAGTTTTAAAATTCTGCTACCTTCATAAAGCCTTTCCCAATCAGCTACATAAAAGCAATGTCTACCTCCTCTGAAATCCTGTAGCAATTATGGTCTGCATTACTCATTTGTCAATTTATTTTATACTGCTTTTGGTAGCTCTTCTATTTTTTTTGCATTTAAGTGTTACTTTAATATTTCATTGTTACATTTCTCTATACTTAGGACTTATTTAACCAGATTTTTAAGCCTTATAAGATTAAAGACTAAAAATTAAATATCTATATAACCCCTCCTTCATAGCTAGGCAATCAGGGCAATATCCGGAATATTGCAGTCCCTCCTGACAATACACTGATCAGATTTTTGATCTTAAATAAATTGTTGGAGAAAAGTCTATAGCTGCCTTGTATTAAGCATAGATATTAACACCAAAGCAACTAAGTCTTCCAGAAAATATTCACTCAGGCCTGAATAAGTCAACTTATAAAAATAATCACAATCTTCAAAAAATGAAGATACAAGAAGTGTGCATTGAGGGACGTTCCAGGAAGATTCTGAGAAGATGGGGGGATCTCTCTCCCCACCTAGACAACAATTACACTTACAGCATCTGTGTTCTGTAACTATTTTGGAACTCCAGAGTCTATTGAAGGCTTGCAACTTCCAGAGGAAGACTTGGGTGGTAACTTGTGGTTAATTTGGTCCATTCCAGCTCTCTGCACCGTAGCAGCTACCCATTCCCTAACCCTACCCCTGTGGCAGGCAGCTCTCTTCCTGGAGCAGCTAGAATACAGCTTGTGGGAGCCAGGTGGGGAGCACAAAGGACTCCTGTCATTTATCAAGGGATAAATATCCAAATATCAGAAATCTGTGCTGTGATTGTTAATGCTGCTTCTAACCACTGCTGCTGCATCTCTCTCCACCATTGCAAGACCTTCCTCTGCCAGTTGAAGTGACTTCCAGAGAACTTAAATGGTCAGTGCCCTTGGATTCACTTCCTTTTATTTTTCTCTTTTTTCCTCTATTGGGAACCAGACACTAAAGACTAGGGCATGCAAAAACAACTGCATAATGGGGAAAATTAAAAAGCGACTGCATATGCACAGAGAAAGGCTCAGAAAAGAACTGAGATTACCTTAACTTTACACCTCAGGCTGATCCTTGACACAAAGACAGTCTATAACAATCAAAACAACAATAAACAAACAAACAAAAACAATGACAAAACCCAGCAAACCCTGGAGGACAGGGAGAATCTGATTCCCAGAGTTACCATTATATTGGATTCAAATATGTACCATTCAAAGGAAAATAATCAACAGAAACTGTCCTTGAAAAGACTTGAGAGCAGATCTACTAGACAAAGATTTTTGAAACAACTGTCTTAAAAATGCTCCAAGATCGGGGCGCCTGGGTGGCTCAGTCGTTAAGCGGCTGCCTTCGGCTCAGGTCATGATTCCAGGGTCCTGGGATCGAGCCCCGCATCGGGCTCCCTGCTCAGCAGGAAGCCTGCTTCTCCCTCTCCCACTCCCCCTGCTTGTGTTCCCTCTCTAGCTGTCTCTCTCTCTGTCAAATAAATAAATAAAATCTTTAAAAAAAAAAAATGCTCCAAGATCTAATAAAGGAAGATGTATAGAACGTCGAGAAAATAATGCATGAACAAAATGGAGATATCAATAAAGAGACAGAAAACCTAAAACGAAACCAAAAAGACATTCTGGACCTGAAAAGTCCAATAACCACAATGAAAAACTCACTAGTGGGATTCAAAGGCAGATTTGCACAGTAGAAAAATGAATCAGCAAACTTGGAGATAAGAAAAGAGAAACTGTCAAGTCTGAGGAACAGAAACAAGATTGAAAAAAAGTAAACAGAACCTAAGGGACCCATGGGACACCAGCAAACAGGTCTACATACACATTTTGGGAGTCCCTGTCAGAGAAGAGAGGGAAAGGGGCATAGAAAATATTTGAAGAAGTAATTCCTGAAAATTTACCAAGTGTGATTAAAAACGTAAATACTTACATCCAAAAAGCTCAGCAAATTCCAAGTAAGATGAACTCGGAGAGATCCACGCTAACACACATTATTATAGAACTTCCAAAAGCCAAAGATAAAAAAAAATAAGAATCTTGAAAGCAGCAAGAATGAAACACTCACAGGAGATACTTAGAGAAATCAAAATCGGAGACCCAGAAAGAACACTGGTGGTTGCCAGGGGCTAGGGTGGGGGCATGCAGGGGGAGGTTATTGTTTAACTGCTATAGAGTCTCAGTTTTACAAGATGAAAAGACGTATGAAGATGGATGGTGAGGATGACTGCACAACATTATGAATGCATTTAATACTGCTGAACTGTACTGTAGTTCAGTTTAAAATGTTTAAAATGGTTAAAATGTTTTTTTTAAAAAATGCTATGGGTCGAAAAACAGAATTCTGTAGAGAGCAAAACATGTGCTTTGACCTCAGAAACTTGGGTTCAATTCTCTGGAGCTCAGCTTATTGCTTCTATGACATTGTGTAAGTTACAAAAGTTCTCTAAGGCTCCCTTTCCTCATCTACATAAAGGAAATGATAATATCTCTTTTGGAAAATTATTTTGAATATGGAAGGAATACATTTAAAACACCTGGATAAGACAGAGGCTCAAAAAGCTGTCCACAGATGTTAGGGCCCTCACTGGACACTAGCAGGTAGCGTCTGTCATCAGCCAGATGGTCTTAGAGACAGGAAAAAAATCTTGTAACAGAGAATATTTTCTTGTTTGTTATTTTTAAAGAAATGCAGAGCTTTTAGCCCAACTTTATTAGTAAATAAGCTCTGCTATATGCACTTTTGTGAACCAACTTTCCTTCTAAACTCATCTGACTTGTCTACTTCTGTTTTACTCAGTATAATGTTACTAATTTTGTTGTGTTTTATTATATTGTATGTGTTTGTGCAGCTGTAAGATTTTTAAGAAATTTCCTAAAGACATGAACAAGGTAAATCAGCTAAATGTTGGATGTTGATGGATTTCCTAAAGGATTACCTAGTTCAGTTATTGTTTTTTATGTCAATAAGCAAGAGAAGAAAAGAAGCTAAAAGCAAAACGGTCAAGTTTTCCACTTTTCAGTTGATGGTTGTGTCATTAAATAGAAAACCTGTGGTTCTGGCAGTGGCTTATAAAAGCAAATATTTCCATGCATTAAATTAAATAGGATCTTACAAGAGCATTGCTAAGGTATAGGGAGAAATCACTGCAAAGAATTAAGAAAAGGATATCATGGTTTTCACTAGTTCTCTCTGTGTCACTCATCCTCCATGAATGTCATGATTTTCTCATTTTACTGGTTCAACAGGAAACCAAAAATTTCTGGAAAAGCTGAGATTTTTAGGTTAGCCCTATCACTTTATAAATGCTCTTAACAGCTTGAACCATACAATTTTGTACGCATGGGAATACCCCCCAAGTCACAGAGGTTGAAATTTTGACCTATGTCTCTTACTTAGCACAAGATATCCCACTGCACCTGGTCTCCAAATTAATGTTTGTAAAAGTCCCCAACCCCCCTCCCAAAAAAAACACATTAACTTTTAAAATTGTGACTGAATCATTTCTTCGAGACTTTTTCAGAAAAATGCTGATCCTAACAGATTTGCTTTCAAAAATCTGGATATGATTTCCGTAACATTTTGAAGGCAAAATGCCAAATACTCAGAACCATTAAAGACAGTGCAAATGACCAAGCAGACGTACAGAAAACGTTATCAGCTATAAAAGTCATTGACTGGAAAAGTTTCACTGTTAACTCTTGCATTTCTTCAGCTATGACTTTTCTGGATCAGCTTTTTCAGTAAATCTGATTATCCTTTGATCTAAAAAGGAATCACAGTGAATGGGGAGAAAATTGGTACTACCCTTGGTGTAAATCACAGTTAAGGCATTACCACCTATATGTGTTCTCATGAGGGTTGCTATTTCCCCATTTAAGTAGTGGGTATGCTTTGTGAACATTTATAGAGCCATGTAATTATGTGTTGTATGCTTTTGATATGTAAATTATAAAGATAAAAGTATTTTTAGGTGGTTCTTAATAAGTGATATTGATATGAGGCGAAGCAGTAACTTTATTTTTCCAACACATTTAGCTTTACCAAGACAAGGTTTATTCAGCCATCTAATTGAAGAGATATTAAAATAGGTTAGAGATATGAATGTTTTATGTGCATGTCAACCTGAGACATATAGTGAATCCTGCACGTTTTGAAATACGTATCAAATTCATTACAAGCAGTAATGATCTAGTACAAGACAAGGAAAAACTGGGATCAGAGTACCCTAACGTTTTGCCACCATAACGGGTAGACCAAAAGTCTCTCATTATAAAGGAAGTAAAATGTATTTCCCAGAGAGAAATGGGGATTGAGAATTTAGTGATTACCACTGGGATTCCATGATTCAGTCTAATGCTCACTTATTTGCATGACACTTGAGAAGTATTCGTAAATAAAATTATGACATCTGCACAGTATCTATTGATAATTGTTTTATACTTGGATGTTCAGTCATCATTTACTCTGGATTTTCTCTTTTTTCCTACTCTGAATGTTGCACCAAAGAACTTCTCCCCTGGATTTCTTCTTCTGTTTTGGCTCCAGAAAAGATATGGCAGAGCTAATCAATCCTTACAATGATATTAGTATTCACTTTTAAAATGATAAAAATGGGGACGTTTGGGTGGCTCAGTCAGTTAAACATCTGCCGTTGGCTCAGGTCATGATCCCAGGGTCCTGGGATGGAGCCCCGCATTGGGCTCCCTGCTCAGCTGGGAGTCTACTCCTCCCTCTCCTTCTGCCCCTCCCCCTGCCTGTTCTCTCTCTAATAAATAAATAAATAAAATCTTTAAAATAAAACAAAATAGGGCGCCTGGGTGGCTCAGTTGGTTAAGCGACTGCCTTCGGCTCAGGTCATGATCCTGGAGTCCCTGGATCGAGTCCCGCATCGGGCTCCCTGCTCGGCAGGGAGTTTGCTTCTCTCTCTGACCCTCCCCCCTCTCATGCTCTCTCTCTCTCATTCTCTCTCTCAAATAAATAAAATCTTTTAAAAAATAAATAAATAAAAATAAATAAAACAAAATAACAAAAATGATATTCATTTTCAGGTTGATTTCCCAGATTCCATTTCCTAGGGCACTGGTTATAATATCCCACATGTTTCTCTTGATCATCATGGGTTAAGAAATCTATGTATCAATCTGAATGATGGTATATATATTTTTCTAACCAAGAGTTCAGCCCACGTGGGATTTAGGTCTATTTATAGGAAGTATACATAAAAATGCATCCAGTTAAAATGTTTGTATGTGCTGTATGTGTCAGAGAGAGGGAAGGAGACAGAGACAGGGAGAGAAGCAGAGACGTAGGGAGACATACAGATAGCAACACGAGAATGCTGGTTCTTGGAAACTGATCATTCCACACATCTATCACAACCTACCAAGTTTTATTCAAAAGCTACAGATTTTATAGCCCATTTTCACTGATATCCAACAAAAACAAATTACACACCTATAAAGCCTTTATGGCTATAAAGTACTTTTATATGTGTCACCTCATTTGATCATTACAACCACCATTGTATAATGTAGGAGGACAGTCATTAGCCTATCAGTTCTGTGGGAAAGAAACTTTTCGGTAAATGCTTTAGACAAAAAAAAAAAAAACAAACCCACAGTCAGCATGGGAAGCATTGCTTATAATATGAAGTCCAGAACAATGGAAATGTCAAAACTTTGTTTAACTGAAAATGTATAAAGTTGCTGAGAAGCCTGTTTAAACAATTCCACTTTATATTTTATCTGATTTTTTTAAATCTAGCAAATAAAACAGATTAAAAGTTTCAAATCAAACCATTAATTGGGTTTTCAGAATATCTCCCACAATTAGAAATACTTTTCTCTTCTTAAGATGTACAACTAAGGGGCGCCTGGGTGGCTCAGTTGGTTAAGCGACTGCCTTCCGCTCAGGTCATGATCCTGGAGTCCCTGGATCGAGTCCCGCATCGGGCTCCCTGCTCGGCAGGGAGTCTGCTTCGTCCTCTGACCCTATCCCCTCTCATGAGTTCTCTCTCTCTCATTCTCTCTCTCTCAAATAAATAAATAAATCTTTAAAAAAAAAAGATGTACAACTAAGAACCTATGTTAATGGAGAGATGATAAGGTTGTTCTGAATTATCCAGACTGACTTCACTCACACCATATTTACTGATTACTGATTTTTCCATTTTAGATTATTATGGAAAGCAAGAGCAAAAAATTAAAGTCAATTTTAAGCAGGCAGTTTTTTAGTATGTAAAAGTTCTATTTTAAAACAAGACCCCAATTTTTTCCAGTCGCATATGATAGTTTTCACAAAAGTGTCATATGCAGCATGAAAACTTAAATTATAAAGAGTTACTTATGAGATTAGCAGATTCCAAGTTTTAATGGACTAAAATAAAGGTCATAACTTTGTCAGCACAAAGTGCCTTTCACATAGTTGATTAATAACAAAAGAAGGTATTTGGGACTTAATTTCTTTACTAGCTTCCCAGTGTTAGATTGTGATAGACTTATCACAAATATGATAGATAGTCTTAATCAGTGATACTAGAGTTCTCATTAGGTACTCATTAAACTCCCACATCTTAAGATAACCTTGAGAAGTGTATTAGATACTAATGAGTAAATGCCTTCATTACATAACTCTTATTAATGATAATGGAATGTACATGCGTGCAGTAAGCAAAGGTGGTATAAACTGTAAAGATAATAGTGATTAGAATTTCATATCTCAAGAACAAAATAAATTATAAATTTGTTGATTTGTTAAGATAAAATTGTCTGCATAATGCCACACGTGGGATACAAATTAGTTGAATGAAAAAAAACCGTTAGTGTTTGTCTATAAAGATTTAAGATAAAACATGATTTTTTAAAAAAACAAGAATGATTATTTAAAAACAAAGCACTCTGGGATTCTGCAAAATGTTACAGTGAAGTTCCCTAACATATTAGTTAGCAATACAGTTGATGAATTGATAAACCACTGATCTCCCTTTTGCCCTTTCTTTTTAATTTATTCTTATTGTTATTGTTCGTCTTATTTAAAACATCCCCATGCTCAAAACTAACAGTCTTGCTGTGGGGAAAGACATCATATAGGTCAAATTAAACCATGAGTTGAAGGTAATATGAGCCTGCCTATTCACTTCCTCTTGATTTTGAACACAAGTAACAAAATTATTTTAATAAATGACTATCCAAACTATTTTTCAAGTTAATCTGCAATCGAGATTTCCTAATGCTTCTGACGGACCAACTCACGAATATCATTGTCTTTCAGGAATTTCTTTCTCCTTGCTACCTAAATTACCCTAATGTACTTAAATTCCATTTCTCCTTGAATCCTCTCTGGAGATGAGGAAAATAAGGTTGCCATCTTTGAACAGTAGAATCTTAGATCTGAAAGAACCTGAAGAGGTATCTACCAAATAGTAATCATTCATCCTGCACACCACTAGCTTTGAGACATCCGTTTATATAAAAGGCAGCCGTTCCAATTGTTAAAACATTATTTCTTATAATTAGCTGAAATTTATTCTGCAAGTAATTCCTTCCCAAAAAGCCTAGCTCTGAAAGCTGAATGGAATAAGTTTAATTCTTTTTCCACATAGCAGATCTCAGATACATGAAGGCTTGTTTCTGTGCTGTCTCTTTTTCCCACTGAACAACCACAGCACCTTCAACCATTGCTTATGTAAGATAGGGTTCATTACCCACTGACCTCTCCACATAGATGTCAGAGAGATGCTCTCCTTCCTCAATAAGGCACCCAGAATTAATCTCAATTCACCCGGTGTGGGTTTAGTAGTGCTGAGTGCAGGGAGCTTATTATCCTCTGTGAACTGGATACCATTCTTCTCTCTATTAATGCAGCCGAGGATTGCATTAGATCTTTTGTCGGCCTCATCACCTTGGATAACCCTCCATATCCCTGGATATATTACCAGGAGGGAATTGAGAGGAACTTTTAACAGACCATCTAATCTGCCCCCCTGATCCCTTGATCAAATAGCAGTGCTTTTATAGCAGGCTATCTGGAAACCTATATAAATGGGTCATTAAAAACTCTGTAGTTTTTGAACCACTAAAGAAAGAGGGGGGAAAAAAAGATTGTTCAAATATCCCTTCTTTCATCCCTGTCCTCACAAATTCAGTATTTATTATTGAGCCACAACCATGTGTCTGGCTGGGACGGACAGATGAAGACCAGACCCCTAAATCTCAATTCCCAGGTTTTCCAGACAAGCAAATCAACAATAACCTACTGTGCTGAGTAGTGTGATGATGATTTGTAATACTGATGTGAGCGCACAGAAGAGGAACACCCAACTCAACGTCAGAGGGTAGCCTCAGAGGAACCACCCAGAATCCTACTCTGAGTTGCACCTTAATGAAAAGCGAACGTTCTCCTGGCTCCCTCTCTTCTGTGTCTTAGAACAGAGCCTGGGTGCTGAAAAATAAATGAGTAGAAGTGTAAAATAACATAAATGAAAAAGGTGGCTGAATTCATTAATTGACAGAATTATTTTTTTTTAAAGATTTTATTTATTTATTTGAGAGAGAGAATGAGATAGAGAGAGCATGAGAGGGGGGGAGGGTCAGAGGGAGAAGCAGACTCCCCGCTGAGCAGGGAGCCCGACGCGGGACTCGATCCCGGGACTCCAGGATCATGACCTGAGCCGAAGGCAGTCGCTTAACCAACTGAGCCACCCAGGCGCCCAATTGACAGAATTATTGATCAATGAATTAATTAGAAGTAGACTGGCATATGCAGTCACAGAGATGAGAGTTTAACCTATTCATAGATAGGTAAGTAGTTTGCTTATGTGACAGCTTGAACTTGTAGAGGGAAAACAAGAAGTGGGATCAGAGAAATAAGTAATGGAGAAAGGAATGTGAGGGGAATGACTGGATGTGGAAGAAACAGCTAGTGCTTCTTTGGCAAAAGTCTGGGGGAAAGAAGAGAAGGAAAGGTGGAAGCATATTTGAAAGATACCAAGGGCCAAATATATGTCAGAGGTAAGGGATAGAGATCATAATTTCTTTGTTTCCTGCTTGGTAAAGAAGACTGCATTCAACAATCTTCGAACCACAGGTAGCACAGGTGGGGAAGATGACAAATCCAGTTTTATTTGGATTGAAGATGGGGTACACACAGGAGATACCCATGGGCCACCGCTGCCCCATCTCCAGGTGGGGAGAGAAAGCTACTAAACACAGTTATCTGGCTCATCAGAGGTTATAAGTAATAACTAAAACCCTTGGTGTGGATAAGATTGTCCAGAAAATTGCACGGTGTGGAGAGAAAAATGCCAAACAACAAGCACTCAAGAACATAAATATCTAAGGGGCTGCCTAAGGAAAAGAGTCTGCAAGCCAGATTTCAGAAAGTAGTAAGAGGCTTCCTGTGTAAGAGAGAAGGACTGAATATATTTGTATGCGGAGTCACAAAGGCCAACTGAGCAGAATTTGGAAATATAGAAAGGACAGAATAATTAATGGATCAAGGCTTCCTGAATTTATCCATGGTTCTGAAAAGTTCTACTATCCTACAAACTTTCATTATAAAATAAGAACTTCATTCTCAAATAATACATTTTTCTAAGAAATCAGCTAAAAAGGTGGTTTCTTAATAATTAATCACTTTTCCTTTGACATCTTTCTCATATTCAGAGTTTCCACTCAGCTACCTTCTGATGCTATAAACTTCTAGAACCTTCTGGAAAAGTTAAGATAAGAAAGAAGGCTGGATCCAAATATGGGGCATTGAAATGGAGTTTGAATTCTAGTCTCTGTGAAGTAGGAAGCTCTGAATGGCTAACGTTCAGCAGCTCTGGACTGCAGTGTCCAGACTTCATCAGTAGATGCTGACATCTAACAAGACACCTCTGCTTAGGCCCTCAGCCCTGGAGAACCCTGGGGATGTGGATCATTCTAGAGAGCTTGATGGTTTACCTCTTTAAGGAACCAAACTGCTGCCCACACCGCTTTGCATTTTAATGGATTTTTCCCTAAAACTTGTCTACAAATATTTCTATCTTTAGGTCTGTTCTTTATCATCTTATAGAGAGAAAATAAAAGCCATGAGGGGACTTCCCTTATCTCAACACCACCAAGTTGACTAGCCTTTCTTATCTCTATCTATTGTCTACCCTCCCTCTTTATGGCCTGGATCAAGTAGTTCAGACTATTAAAATCTACACCTCCTTCAGTGCTCTGCATCCCACCCTCACTTACTCACTTCACAAAGACTTTGCCTAGCTATTATCAGAAATTATCTCATCTCCCCTCTCTTCTACATCCTTAATTCTCCCTCAATACTAGAACTTTCCTTTTAAAATACAAATATACTATACATCTCCCGCCTTACAATTAACACATGAATACCTTGACCAGCCAAGGTCTATGCTCCCCCTTACAGGATAACTTCTGAGTGCAGACTATTCTGCCTCTACTTTCTCACTCCCATTTTCTCCACAACTGATGTTGCATCCCAATTTCCAATTTCGAAATTGGATTAGAATTTCTGCTCAATTAGAATTCTGCTCAGATTTTCGATCTTGTAATAGAGCTCCAGTTGGTTTTCTGTTCTGTCTATAAACTGACCAAATGAAGAACACCAGTGAACTCCATGTTGGGAGATCCAGTGGTCCCTCTTCAACCATCATGGTATTCTGCCTTCTCCATGATACAGTTGGCCACCCCTCCCTTCTTGGACCACCTTCTTCCGTTGTTTTCTATGACAACACTAGTTCCCCTCTCACCTGACTACCTGCCCCTCCCAGCTTCCCTTTGTTCATTTTTTCTCCTCCTCCCATGATCTCCACTTCATGTATATGATGAATCTCACACTCTGCACTGCAAAACAAAGTCTGTGATCTATACCCCGAATCCTCTCTTACTGTTCCCCATTTCAGTAAACACCACCACCGGCCAGTCACGCACACAGTTCCTTGAGTCAAACGCCTGGAAATCTTCCTCCTTCCCTCACCTCCCTTCACTCCCCACATGTGATCCACCGGCAAATCCCAGCAGCTCTAACTTTTGAAATACACCTGGACTTCACCCACTTCTCCCCACCTCTATTGCCTCCTCCCTGGCCCAACGACCCTCCTATCCTGCCTGGACTTTCCTAACCACCTTACAAGATCTCTGTTTACACTTTTACTTCCCTTTAATCCAGAGTAATCTTTTTAACTGTTTTCCACTTATGTAAGCTTCCTGAATAAAACTCTCCAATGGCTTCCCAATTCATATAGACTAAATTCATATCAGGACTTTGTTTCTGGGCCCAGCATCCTCCTCTATTTCACCTTTTCCAGAATTCTCTCTACTCACTGTGCATCACCTGAGACACATGAGCCCTTCTGTTCCTTGAAATCACAAAGCCCACCTCGGCCTCAGGGCCTTTGCATTTATAGTCCCTCTGCCTAGAACCCCTTTCCCTGGTTGGCTCCTCTTCATTCAGGTCTCTGCTGAAAGCTCACCATTGTTAACAGCCTTCCCTGGTCTAGACTCCCCTCCCCCAGCCATAAGTTAGGTCTCTATCACATTATCCTGTTTTCTTCATCTCACTTTTCACTATCAGAAATTAATCTTTTCTTTCTTTTTTGTAGCATTATCTGTCTCTCTCCACTAGAATATAAATTTAGTGAAACCAGTATCTTGCCTGTTTAAGTCACTTCTGGATCTCCCCAGTGCCTAGCATATATGAAGTGTTTAATAAATAATAAATTAACAATAAACCAGGGATAAATGCTGCCTGGATTTGCTTCTGAGATACCTGATAAATCAAAATAACATTTATGGAGATAATAGTTTTCTCTCTTAAATGTTAAAAACCTCATGCCCTTTACTAAGGTATTTGAAAACCTCCTATTTAAAATTGTAAAGATGGGCATGGAGCCTGAAGAATTTATTCTGACTTGAAATCCATACAAGACTGTGTAAATACATTTATACATGACCTCTCCCAATGACATCAAATATTTTTTAGAATTTTAAGCATTGCTGATTATTGTTTAATAGTAAAGGGTGAATTAAAACATGTTTAAAATAGTCTAATTTCATTTTCAAATCAGGAAAACAAACTTTGTTGAAACCACCGAAAATAACATCCATCAGTGTGAAGCAGGGACCTTGAAAAGTTTTAAAACTTGCAATTACTCACAAGAGAGAAGTAAGCATCTAAGTGGCTATCCATTGCCCTCTCCTGTTACGACCCCATTATAACACCAGCCCACAAACTAAGACATAAAAGACAGTGAGATGTAGCCTCCAGCAGAAGTTGTCTTAATAGAGTGGCCATGGCCATTAGTCAGTATCCCTAAGTTCAAGAGCTGCCCGATGTGTTTGAGTCCCTCCACACCTATATTCCCATGGTGATCCGTGCTCTAGATTAGAACACAAGTGCCCTACACTTGTCTTAGGGGAGCGAGCTGCAGAGGGCCGGGGGCGGGGGGGGGGGTGGTTGGCTAACAAGGCTGATGGGGATGCTGTGAGCTTTACAGACAAAAGAACTGGTGAGAATCACTCAGTCCTCCAGCAAGAAAGGAAAGGGAGCGTGGGGATCCAATTTGAGTCTAACAAGCAGTAGAAACTAGATTTGCAGTAAAAGGGACTGTGCTTTCTCCACACTGCTCTGTCGGCCTTAACAGCTGTGTGGAGCCCATGGAAACACCCTCAGGACGTCCCTGTCCGCTCCTTGGCCTTGAACCTCAGGGAGTTGTTGCTTGACCTTTTGGAACTCAGCATTCTCATCTGTAAACACATGTAATGGTCACTATTTTCTCACAGGCTTGCTGGAAGAATTAAATAATGTTAATAAGGCCATAGTAAAGACTTAATTGAGCTGTTATAATCATCACACAAGAGAACTAAAACCATGGCCTCTGTGTCTGCCTTCCACAGCTCTTTTGCCCCTGTCTTTGCTTTTGGGCCAATATCTCCCAGAGGATCTGCTTTGGGTGGCTCTTTCCTACCCATCAGACTCATACTACTTATCTGCATAGGGTCTGATTTGTCTCAAAACTGACAGTAAATTTATAAACTTTCCCCTTCGCTGTAAGCTCCATGAAGGCAGGCCAAGTCTGTCCTGTTCTCCCTGCACCCTCCCAGCCTTGCTCTCCGTTGAAGCAGACTTCTTTTTGACTCCTGACTCAATAAACATTTGTTGAACTTGCTGAGTGAGTGGCTAGAGGTCTGGTAATCAGATCCATCATCCTAGTGATAAATGAGAATGTGAGTGACAGTTGAGGGGGGCCTCTTTTATGAGGAGCATGTGCAGGGACACCTGGGTGGCTCAGTCATAAAGCATCTGCCTTCAGCTCAGGTCATGATCCCGGGGTCCCAGGATCAAGCCACTTGCTGGGCTCCCTGCTCAGGGGGAGTCTCCTTGTCCCTCTCCCTCTGCCCCTTCCCCCCACTCATGCACTCTCTCTAACAAATAAATAAAATCTTTTTAAAAATTGTTTATGAGGGTGCCTGGGTGGCTCAGTTGGTTAAGCGACTGCCTTCGGCTCAGGTCATGATCCTGGAGTCCCAGGATCGAGTCCCGCATCGGGCTCCCTGCTCGGCGGGGAGTCTGCTTCTCCCTCTGACCCTCCCCCCTCTCATGTGCTCTCTCTCTCTCTCTCATTCTTTCTCTCTCAAATAAATAAATAAAATCTTTAAAAAAATAAAAATTGTTTATGAGAAGCATGCGTAAGTATTTGTGTATGAAATTTTTTTAATTTAAATGACTACTCTGAGCCTGAATTCATCCGTCTATGAAATGGAAATCATCATGAACCCACAGGAATGTTGTGAAGACTCAGTGTGATATAGAAACAATGGGCAAACTTACTCTTAAGTGGGAATAAATGTTTTTTACAACAAATATGACAGGAAATCCCAAGATACAATGGATCCAGTGGAGCTTCATTGAGGACAACTGTCTGCTTGGTGCTCTGGGGAGTCCCCAGGAAACCTCGTCAGAAGACAGAGCTCAGGGCCCACGCTGGCAAACCCACTGCCCCCCAGGCTGAGGGAGAGTATAATAGGCTTGCAGTAGATTCCCTTGCTTTTCTCCATTGCATTTAGCTGAGGTTGCTCATTGATAAATAAGTTATAGGTCAAAATCAGTAATAGATGAAGTCATAAATCAGAGGAGGGAATGGGTGTGTGACTTTCCTCCAGTATAAAATTTAAGTTCTCCTCTTAGAACCATACAAAACAAATGATCAGTCCTCTAAGTTTTAAAATTGTTGATATTGTATTAAAAACACTCAAATCATTAAACATAAACTACAGGCATAAAAAAAAGAGCACTTGCACATGTCATCTAAACTAAATTACATAGATAACAGTGAGCCCCACCTAGGGATAAAGCAGGAAGCATTATGTGATCACATCATGAGCATGTCATGGTGCAGGGCCATTTCTAGTAAAAGCAACCAGCAAAAAAAAAAAAAAGATATTTTAACAGCTACACATTGACTATGAAACACACAGGTGATATTCAGTTTGTTGTGGTTTTTAATTTCTCTTCCATCAGAAGAGAGAGGGAGAGAGAGCTGGTTCCTGCTGTTTTCTGGCAGCTGAACCCAGTCCCAGGATCGATGTGTTTGCTCTTCTCTCCTCCCCAGGCACAGACCACTCGGCTCTGCCAGAGGATCCTGGGTTGGGCATAAGCTCTACAGTTTCTGCCTGTCACTCTGGGCCCAGGAATCTCATCCAGCCCCTTGGCTTCACCCTTTCTAGAGGGGGGGGTCCCATCCACTAATTTCATGGGCCTCCAGATAAAACAGTTCAGTTCCACGTGCACCCAGGGCACCGTGTATTAACCTTTGCATTTGTTCATCCTTCACTTTAGTTGACGGACCTTGGTTTGCACTTAACCGTGTTTTTACTCCGCCAGCAGGCATCGCTCCATCTATTCTGTGTACAAAAGGTCAGCTCATGGAGTCAACTTGGTAGGTGGTCTGCACGGCCTAACAAGAGTGTCGGGTTGCCTTTTTTCCCCCAGCACCCCCATATGGAAATGCCTCTCTACCCCATGGGCAGCTCAATATTTGAGGACATTTCCTAGGAATGCAGCAGAGCATCCAGCTAAAATGCCTTCTTAGGAGAACACAACGTCCAACCTGAACAAGAACTCAAAAAATGACCTGGAACTCTGTCTCTTATCCAAACCTGTGCAGTGGCCCAGAGAAGACATCCAAGACTTATAACAAACACATTTACATAATCTTCTGAGTTTCCCAGTCTGAGGGGGGAGAAAAAAGTGGCAGGAAGCCAGGCTTAGGTAAAACCTACTGATGCTTATCATCTACCAGTTTAATTTTAAAAGGAGGAAAAATATCAAGTGCTTATAAATGATTTCTTAAGGTTGCTTTGGAGAAGGCATCAGAGAATATCATTGCTTCACTCCCTGCAATTCCTTTTATGCCAGGCGAGCATGGACCAGAACCAGCCAACCCTTCCCTTAGCAAGGCAGGTCTTAAAGGAACTTGATTGCTGCTTGCTGCTCCCCAGGCCGCTCTGATCAGGAAAGCTGAGGAGCAAGCTGGGGGCCCGATTCCAGCAACAGACTCCTTAGCCAGGCTGTGGCAGGGAGCAGTGCCTGTGGGGTTAACACGCTGCTTAAGAGACATAGTGAAAAGTGTCCGGGGACAACAAAGGAGGAGTCTATGGCCTCAACCATACAATACCAGGAGACCTACGCCATGTCAGAGACTGAAAGGCAGGGCCGATGGGCCCTCCACCAGTGTGTCTCCTTTGCCCTAGACTAGCACTGCCTGAGCTTCTTTCTTAACCAAAAACAAGGAACAGTGTAGGAGAAGTCAGAAAACCAGGGAAAGGAGATGGAGATGGAGGGGAGAAGCAGGGACCCATGCCCTGGGTGACTATGTGATTCCTAAGCAGAAGGCAGTTTTCCTTCTCTAAACTAGCCTCGTGTGCATGACCATAGGGGTAGCCTCATGCAGTCTGGCAACTTTATTCCCGACTTTATTTCCCCTTTCTACTAGTTGAACAGAAGGGAGAACCACTGATCCAAGGAAGAGCAACCAGAGACTCTCCCAAGGGTATGAAATTTGGAAACAAAAGAAATTCTAATTCTTTCTGGAGGCCAAGATCTGTGGCATACTGGTTTAAAAACAGTTGGCAGCCCTTGTTCTAAGCACTTTAAGTGCAGGACCTGTTGGGTCAGGTGGGGAAGCATTTCCCACCCACCGACCAGGAAAGCAGAGAGCCACCCTGCAGATGCGTTAGAAATGAGGCAGATAGATGCACAGGGTCAGGGCCCCAACCACTCGTCTCCACAGGCAAGCTTGCCCGAGAATATTCCCACTCTCCCAGACTGCTGAATCTCCTTGTATTTCATGACCAAGTGGAAATCTGCCCCATGCTTAAACTCTAAGCAGAAAGTCCTCCGTTCATTCATTTGGGAGTATTTGTTGAACCAAGCACTGTTCTAGGCAGTAGACAAACTGAACAACAACAGCAAAACACTGTGTCCTTTGTAGAACTTACATTCTTGTGAGAACTGATTAAGAAAAAACAAGATAATACAGAAAGCGTATTATAGAGTCTGTCAGGGTTGTGGCAGGGGAGGGGGGGGATACTGTAGGATAAGAACCACAAGTGTTGGGGGAATTCTAAAAGTTGAAATTCTGAGTTTCAAAGTAAACATTTCCTCAAGTAAGAAAAGATTTTAAGGGAGTGAGGAGGGAGCCACGTGGGTATGTAGGGAAAAAGCTCTCCTGGCAGATGAAGCAGCCAGTGCAAAGGCCCAGGGGTGGAAACCTCAAGGGGGCCATTGTGGCCAGGTAAAATGGGGATGCGGGAGAGTGATTCAGTCAAGGTCAGGAAAGGGGCAGAGACTCTGTGAGGTCTTGCAGGCCATTGGAAAGACACTTTCTTTTGCTCTGAAAGAAATCAGGAGCCATTGGTGGCCTTCACTAGGAGAGTGACATCATCTGACTTACACTTCAACAGGACGGCTCTCGCAGCTCCGCTGAGAACACTGAAAGGGACCAATGACATTAACAGTGTCAGGAAAAGACAAGAAACAACAGTGGCTTGGATCTGGGTACTAGCAGGAGAGGTAGTAAGGGTTCCTCAACACTTAGATATATTTCCAAGGTGGAAACAAAATTATTTCTTCATATTAATTTGTGTTATTATTTTTACATGATCCTCAATACTATGACCACCCATTTATTCGCTTTGCCTCATTGAGCATCTACTTTGTGTTCAGCCCAGTGTTAAGTTTTTAAGCAATGAAATAAGATTTAAAACAAGGATTCCAGACTCCATGGAATTTACAGTCTAGCTGGGAGACAAGAGTGACAACTATCTAAATAATTATACTACCTGGGGGGGGGGGGGTCCTGTAGAAAGCAGTTTCACCAAAGACATGCCTTCTTGCCAGGGCAACCCAAGCTCCTTTCTCCCATTCAGGACAGTTCTGATGGGTCCTCCCAGCCTAAGAGCACCCCAGAGAGTTGCCTAAGGCCTCAGAGACTATGGCCTGGTCTGATTTCTCTCTCTGTCCAATCCTGCTATTTTCTCCTCTCTTCTGGAGGGGATGATCCCAAGAACACACCTGGACAACCTTTCTGTGCACTAAGCTCCTTCTCAGAGTCTCTCTCGTGATGAATACAACATGCAACACCTTTGTGTAACATAATCCAGTGAGCTAGATACATGGACTTCTATACTATGCTCCCATCAGCATCTGGCTCCAGATTAAAGTTTATCCTGAGTGAATTTCTATGACTTATTTTGTCAGGAAAAACAACTCTAACCCCAAATCTTTCCTTTTTGTCTACAGCTGCCAGGAAACGTAGAGCTAAATACAATGATTAGTTATAAATAAAAACACATTTCTGCTGTCTGGAAGCATCTACTCCCTCTGATCCTATTTTTCAACCCAAGTGTCCTTCTTTCTATGATGTTCGTTCTTATAAGACCCTCAAATCCCTTTGCAAGAAAATTGGCAAATAGTCTAGGAAAAGATATTTGCCGCAAGGGTTAATCATTTTTTAGGTATTTCCAGCTGCCTGAACTAGGGCCCAAAGACCACTCATACAGAAAACACTTCTTAACTTCTGTAGCCTGAATGAGCTTTTGGCTTCATCTTTAAAGATCACTCAGAAGAGATGCAAATCCAGATCAAAAACCCTTGAACAGTAAAGCAAATTAGTACTGAAGTTGAGGAAACCAAGTGAGCTGAGGTGACACAAGGGTACAGAGCAAAACCCCTATAATCCTGCCATTATCTCTCATCTTGGAATAGTCAGGACTCTGTTGATTACAGGTTTTAGAGACTCGATCAAATTAACATGAGAAAATATAGAATTTCTTTCCTCAAATACCTGGAAAGTCCAGGAGTGGACCTGCTCCTATCATGGCTGAATCCAGAGTCCCCAGTGGTGTCATTAGGACTCTGTGTCTCCCTCTGTCACTAGGCTCATCTCACCGCTGCTTTGGCCACCAGCTCCTGTGGGACTACACAGTCATCGCAGTCATTGATCCCAAAGAAGAGAGGCCCTTCCCTTCCCCAAGAGTTCTAACAAATGTTCCAAAGAGCTCTATGACTGACCTTTTTGGGTTCACATGCTCACCTCCATGATGGGGTGAAGATGCATCTACCTGACTCAAGCCAAATGAAACAGATTTACTATAAGAAACAAGGGTCCACAGAAGTGGAAAAGGAAATGCATGCTGGGAAGACAAAATCCCCAATTTCTACAATGCTCAGGGGCTCTTCTTATGCTCTTAAAATTCTAGCACAAGGTCATTTCCTCCCCATTCTTTAGTCCTCCCTTTGGATCAGCTCATCTAAATCCCCCTACTCCAAAATCATATTTTTTCATCTATATATTCCCTCCCTCTTCTTTGTTGACCATTGTCTCCAGTTTTCTAATGTTTGTCTTTATCACTCACAAGGATTAACACAAAGGAGGCTACGTAGCTAAACAAGCAAAGACTCTTTTATCTTCAGATGGTAGAGAAAGGCAAGAGATTGTGGATATTATGTTTTAATATGATTTGGACTTACCGTACCCCTGGGCCATATGTTTGTATCTACTGACATATTCAGCAGCTCTTGCTTCATGGGTGAGGAAGGACTTTGGGTTGGAGGAGAGGGTCCAGATCAGGCTTTGAGCCTGTAGTGAGGGGAGTAAGAAACAAAATTCAATGGAATAGTCCAAATAGAATTTGAATGACCCTAAGCTCCTGAAGTCTAGGAGGACCAAGTGATAAACTGGGAAGAAGAACGTTCCTCCAACCTCTGAACCTAGCAATGCTCTTACACCTGGAAGAACAGAAGTTTGGGAACATCGGGAAATAGCATCTGTGGCATGGCCCTTGGCATTCTTCTGATAGCCAGCAACAGATGAAGATTCTCTAAGGAGCCTCATGGACATGCATAGCTGGCAACCTGGACCATGGCCAAGACCAGGTACGCCTCTGAAGATTCTAATGGGAGGCACTGAAGAGTTGCTGATTTCTGTCAGTCAAACCCAAATGGCCCCATCCATGCTAGAATTATTTCTGGATTAGGTCTTACTTTGTAGCCATAGGCTGATGAGAGTAGGAACACTTGAGTTTCATATATAAAGAGTTCAAACACATCTCTAAGAAAAGCACTGAGAATAGAATAGATAGATATACAGAAGATAAATTTTATAAATGAGGAAAGGTAAGGAACATTTTAAAATGTTCAACACCAATGGCAATAAATATTTCCAATCAAAGGAATTTTTTAACACAGAAACATAGTAAAGACGGGTAACACTACTAGATTAACAGACTAATATATTACCATTAACAATGAAAAGTGGCCAAAGTGTATTGAAAATTGATTTAATCATATGCATGAAAAGTTTTTAAAAGTCTTTTCCTGTGAAAAATCTCTTCCTTACCTTAAAAAAGTCTTAAATACATAAAATCACTATGCAAAGCAATGTTCATTATAGAAATTTTTGTAATAAACACCTTATAGAAGAGTGGCCAACTACACTGTTACATGCACTCAATTAAACTTCATGCAGATATTAAAAGTAAGGACTATGTAGGCTACATAATAGTTTATGGGAATAAATTTATGGGGCTAGTTTGTAATACAATGTAAGGTAAAATTATATATCCCATATAATTAAAAGTAGTATAAAGTTACATGTTGTAGAAGAAGAATATGTTAAAAAAAAAAAGTAACACTAAATTCAGATCTGTAGGCAAGATAAAAAATGGAAATATTTCTATTCTTTTCTCTATACCAAATTATATCATTTTTATAATGGGAACATGGGTCTGGGAACATTTTCTACTTGGAAACTGGCAGAAAGTAAATAAAAATAATCTAATCTTCCTATACTCTTCTGCATTTATTTTCTACCAGTTCTCACATATAACTGAATTTTCTATATTTTATAGGAAAGCAAGTAAATAATTAAATTATTAACATAAAATGTTCATCATCAGAGTGTTTAGAATTTATAAAAGTGACTTATTTAGGACCCTTACAAAAGTGAGAAAGATACAGGGGCTTAATGCTCCAGACGGATATGGGATTAAATGTGTATGAGGTTTTAAAGGAGCATTGTAGGTATGCCAGTGACACGCTCCATGCATTTTTGCAACGTTTCTGAGGCCTCCTTGACTCTGTCCTCTTGGTGGGAGTCAGTTCACCACATTCAACCAAAGAAAGGAAAGAACCCAGGTTTTGCTCTTCCCACCCCACCACAGTGAGGGGAGTAGACCTCTTTTTGACCTACACCCAAGCCACTCACCCAGCAAAATGAGTAAGTTGTGCCAAGATGAATAGCAGGTTGGATTGTCTTCACTGCAGAAGTAGTAACAAAGGTATCCTGTGATGCAGTAGGGACAAAGAAGGCCTGACCATGCCCTGTCTGGAAAAACACTGATTATGTTCCCTAAGTCCCAACACCTTGCTCAGGTGTTGTCTTGGCCACCATCATAATAAGAATTTATTCAGATAAAAATCATTTCCGGGGGCGCCTGGGTGGCTCAGTTGGTTAAGCGACTGCCTTCAGCTCAGGTCATGATCCTGGAGTCCCGGGATCGAGTCCCGCATCGGGCTCCCTGCTCGGCGGGGAGTCTGCTTCTCCCTCTAACCCTACTCCCTCTTTCGCTCTCTCTCTCACTCTCTCTCTCTCTCAAATAAATAAATAAATAAAATCTTAAAAAAAAAAAATCATTTCCGGATCTTCAAGTGGCTGAGTGAAGGTTGGTGAGGAATAAGATATTTACAACATCTCTAAATGCCTTCCAACAAATTGTATACTAATCACAAAAGGGAAAATGGTAACTTTATTGTGGAGAAGCCACTGCTAAGCAAGTGATCAAAGTTAAAAACATGGATCACAGGACCCCTCACCAGACTGTGAGACTAAAAAAAAGCCCTAGGCTTATTCATCTTTGCTTTCCCAGATTCTATAAACCACCACGTGTAGTAGAAAGGGTGGAGAGAACCAACATTTATCGGAAGCCAAGTATGTACTCACAGTTCTCTGTCAGGTGGTAATTTTCCCATTTGACACAGGAAGAAGTTGATGGTCAAAGACAGCAAGGAACTTTTTCAAGGTAATTGGACCAGTCACATCCAGGATCCAAATTCGAGCCCAGATCTGCCTCACTGCAAAGCCCATGTTTCTTCTACAATGTTTTCGGTATGAAATTTAACCATGAAACAATTGAATTCATCAGAGGAAATTTACTCATCACAAGAATCAAGAACAAAAATTTTGTAGAGGCAGGTGTCGCAAACTCAAATGCCATTGATTGGCCCCTTAAAATACAAAATGAGTGAGTTAATAAGAAAATGGTGCATGGCGAGGCTGGGGTGAGCTGACAAATGGACAAATCATCCAAACAGGGCAGCTGCCTCCAGATCAGCTAGCATTTGTGGATGAGAACCCAGTGTTGCCAGCTCTTCTGATGTTTCCTGAGGGAAAGAAGATCTGGATGTGCGGGAAAACTTCCCTTTTTTAAACATCGACAGCTAATTTTTAAAAAGTAAGACATTTAGCGAGCCAAACTCAACACATCTATGTGCCATACTTGGCCTGCAGTCACCACTTCACGACCTCTGGTGTGGAGCATCGTTCTGATGACTCTCCACACCGTCGGCGGTGGGCCTGTCTTCCCACATGATGTTGGTGTGGGGGCGTCACCCTTGGACCCACCCTGGAACTGCGGCCACAGGAACACAGCAGACTGACTTGAGCCTCAGCAGAAGTCAGAGTGAACGTGGAACAGGCTGATGCGATGGCTGGTGTTTCCTAACCGATCATCTGGGTGGTGAGGAGGACTGGAGGAGAACCCGAATTCCTTGCTCCATGATGTCTCTCTCGTCCCACTGACTGACATTGCCCACAGAGTCATGTGGCTTTGATTTCATGACCACCACCACCCCCAACCATGGGCCCTTGCAGGACAACATTGCTGAGAAATAACGATATATGCCTGAAAAATACGTATCCCAAGTATTTGTAATGCTCTGAGGTTATGTTAAATTGGCAAACAAGGTAAAAAGAAATACAATTGTCTAAAATGTTTTTGCACTCTGAAGAGAGAATTTGGAGCTTTCTTCCTTCATGTATCAAGGAAATACAGCACAGGCACTTCCATTCAAATCCAGGTGCTATCATTCATCACCTGTGACCTTCGGGCGAGTCACTGCATCTGTTTGCTCATCTCCAGTATGCAGGTAATAACAGTATCCACCTTAGAGTGTGGGTGTGAGTTTCAGATGGGGATCTGATGACACAAAAGCAGCATGTTTTATATTATTGTCTATTATTATTATTAAGCTTATAAGAAAGTGGCTGATTAAGAATAATGTAAGGAAATAAGTGAGGGTATGGCCATAAATTATAACTTGTGAGTCTTAATTTGATAGGAAAAGAAATAGCTTCTTACAGGTTTGTTTTAAGTACAATAATTTATTAAGAATCTCTTTAGCAGTAATTGAACGATGAGAGCTACCAAAGTCATTAGGATTCTGCATAATTTGAAAGCAGATAACTTTCTTTATAGATATTCAGGATGAATTAATAATAAATGGAAGATGATAGACATGGTTATAGACACTTTTCCCAGCATAAAAAGTCAATGTAACCATGACTCTGTATGGAGGTGACATAAAATATCACTTCAGGAAAAGGATGATAAAAACTTTTTTTAAAGCATTTTGTCAGATACCTCCTAGAACTTCTAAATGGCCTTTCTATTCTCAATAACATGAGTCAAAGGCCTCAAAGCCAGTATAAAAAAATGTGAAACAATCCATCCCTGAGGCAGCACCTGAGAGGAGAAAGCAGGATTTCCAAATCAATTTGTCATGATCCAATATGGATTAAGCAGTTTATTTGTTTTGACATTTCTCATTTGCTAAGTCCAGCATGCCAAAGTAATCTCCCAGTGACACACACATAGACCAGAACATTTATTACATTTATTATTATTTCTTTGGGGGATTTATAACCCCTTTTCCTCCAGAGAAGTCATTTGAAGGCAAAAATACTTTGAAACTGAGCCTGCAGGTGGTTTCACCTGGTAATAGTTTAATCTCGTCACTTTGCTCCTGCAATGGAAAACCTTGGAAAACCTTTAGCACCCTGGACAAAGTCAGAAAGACCTTCCAGATTTACGTAGTGAACACAACCCCCCAGGGGTAGACTTGAACATCCACCCCTGACAAAAAGTGATGGATAGTCATTTGTATCCTAGAACCTTCCGAGTCCAGCATATTTTAATCCTTTCCCATCCTTCTTCCCGTTTAACTGGCACAAGTAGAGACTTAGAGACTGTTTATAGGGTCTGTTGAATAGAGTTAGAACTACAGGAGAGAGAAGGGGTTAGTGAAATGATCACCTGATCTGGAGTCAGACCAATTGGTGTTCGGATCCCAGTTCTTCATTTATTGGCTATTTGACAGTAAGCAAGTTACATAGTCTCTTGGAGCTTCAGTTTCCTCATCTATAGAATAGTGATATGATACTTTTCTCATTAGATTACAATGGCATTGAAATCAAAGTCTATGAGTAAAATGGCGAGCACAGTGCCTGGACCCGGTACCTCAAGAAATGCTTGCCCTCTCCTTCTAGCACCCCTGACTCCCCTGGGCCCTCACGTTGTAAGTTTGACAAGGTGGGAAGTGGGAGAGGAGAGGGGAGATACAAAAAGAGGGACTGGACATCTTTCCAATGAGGTGCAGACTCACATTACTTAAAATGACTCCCAGGGGTCCCACTCCCCAAAAGGTTCTCTTCAGCCCACTTTAGGGAAGCTTGGAGAGAGATACAACAGGTCATAGAAGATGAGAGAAAGAAGAGGGAGAAATCAGAGCAAAATGACTAGATCAGTGTAGGGGCTTTGCCCTGAGACAGGATAGTGTATCTCCTAGCAAAAGAAGAATGCCAGAAGAAAACGGGCATGTCCAGTATCTCAAAGCCTGCTGTCCCAGGAGGGTTCTTCTTGGTGTGAACATCAGCTTACACAAACTATTGCCACTTTCACTTGTGTGTATTTATATTCTCTTTTGAACATTATGTGTGTTTATTATTTCTTGAACATACTGGTTTGGGCGCACTTTAGAATTGCCATGTATAGTTTTACCCTGAAAAGAATGGGCTACAACACCCAGCTGGAGTGCTTCTGTCTTAAAAAAGGGTGGTGGGAAGGGAACAGATTCAAAACCCAGCATTTCCAAGTCCCAAAAAGTCAGCGGAATGAATTAAGGACATACCCACGTAGAAAATGATCTCTACCTGGTAACCAGAGAGGGAAGTGTAACTGGGACTCTCCCAAACTGAGAACAACACCTCTCCCTCCCACACTCTGTGTTCCAAAAGCCAGCATTCTAGAAGGGTCTGTGTGCTCGGCACTGGGCTGAGCATTTTCCTGCACACAACCGTGTGTGGGCCCCCAGTGACACTCGGAGGGCATCGCTGAGATCAGGAAACCCAGCCCTGGAGGTAACAGGTCCGTGCTGTCACTGAGGCTTTTCTAGTTCTGAAACCCACACAAAATTTTAAGTAAACCGCCTCCATATCAGTCTGTATCCCGCAGGATGGACAGAAAAGACCCACAAGAGAACTAAGAAAGGAAATTCGAGAGGTAGCTATAAAATAGGGGACAAAGAGAGGGCTTCAGACCAAGGATTACAGTCATGAACTAAAAGCGATGCCTAAAAAGAGTGAGTCGGGGCTGAGGGGAAAAAGCAGAAGACGGACTCTAAATTTGGGATGAAGGTTGAGCTAGCCCACTTGGGTGGTGCAGGCTCTGTCGGAAGTGCAGCATGCGGTGGTGGATCTTTGAGGTGAATGATCACTAACATCCTCTGGTTCCCGGTGGCTACACAACTTAGCAGCCAGGAGAAGTGGTTCCTGCCAATGGCGGTGAACATGACACCTGCTGCCACCTGAACCCCTGATCTTGCTCCAACCACCGCACACGAAAATGGAGCCTCTGGTCCTAACTCTCCACGAGGAAGTCATGATTCAGGACTCCTAGCTACAAAAGTAAATAGGAAAGTGTGTGTCTGGCATTTTTCCTTCTACAGTGGGAGGCTGACTCTCCTCCACAAATACTCAGAAGATGGGGAATTCCCTAGGCATAGGCAGGGAACTCAAAGGAATAATAAAGCCCACTGAGGAATTGTGGGCTTTACTATGGCCTCTGAACACCTCACAGATGGTCCCAGAAGGCTCTCTTCACTGCATTCCAAAACTCCAGCAAGTTGCAAGATTCCAGGGCTTTCCTTGGAAAATATAAATTGCTTCCTAAGCCTATCTTGCCCCTAAGATTATCCATGTTGGATTTGATGAAATCTCAAATTCCCAGACCTACCACATTCTTCCCCAGAGTGGTTGGAAATGTCTCAAACCTTAGAGTTGTTTTGGAATGAACCATTCCTAAGGAAATTGCAGAACTAAATATATCTCAAGGTCATGCCACCATTCAAAACTGTGCCCCTAAATGGTCCCATGGGGCCATGTTGCTGCCCTACATCCCCCATCATAGACACTTTGCCCTATAGGATGACTGAAATCTTGAACATTCTCAATTCTGAGGATCCCAGTATATGGTGAGGCCCCTTTTATTTGTACCTACCTGGCCTCATTCCACAATATCTCTTAAATTTAAGTATAGTTATGTTTTAGCACCAAAAGAAACAATAGATTAAAAAACTATGTTGTGGTTAAAGAGTGAGTCATAATTAAGACTGCTTGGCTCTACCACTCACTAGATATATGATCTTGAGCAAACAGAACCTTTCTGAACCTTAGTTTGTTCGTCTGTAAATTAGGGATGCTAACAGTTTCTGCCTCATAAGGTTTTTTGAGAGGATTAACAATACTACATAATGATGCATTTAAAACTACCTAAAATGGTTTCTGACATATTCAATGCGTTGACAATCCTCTTATCAAAATTGAGGCTTAAGAAGATTAAGTAACTCATCCAAGATTATACAGCTATTTATGTGGAGGAGTGACTTTTTCTAAATTAATTCCAAAGAATTGGCTAAAGACTCTGATGAGCTATGGAAAAATAAGTGAAAACCTAGAGCAGAGGATATAATGGACAACAAATCAAGAGATCCAAACCCCAGTTTCTACATCTCTAAAATGGGTAGATTGAGCTTGATTTCCAGGTTAAGACGGCATTTGTGTAGCAATTCCTGGTCTTCTCCAAATTTCCCTCATTGAAAAAATTATAAAGAAATGGGAAAATTTTTAATGTGCAATACTTCCAGGAAATTAAGGCTAATAGCAAATCATTTGTGGATTTGGGAGGAACTTCTAATATATAGAAAATGGTCAAGAAGTTAAAAATAAAGCTACCTTATGACCCAATAATTACACTACCAGGTATTTACCCCAAAGATACAAATGTAGTGACCCGAGGGGGCACCTGCACCCCAATGTTTATAGCAGCAATGTCCACAATAGCCAAACTGTGGAAAGAGCCAAGATGTCCATTGACAGATGAATGGATAAAGAAGATATATATATATATATATATATATATATATATACACACACACACACACACACAATGGAATATTAGCCATCAGAAAGAATGAATACTTACCATTTACATTGATGTGGGTGGAACTGGAGGGTATTATGGTGAGTGAAATAACTCAATCAGAGAAAGACAATTATCATATAGTTTCACTCACATGTGGAATATGAGAAGCAGAGCAGAAGACCCTAGGGGAAGGGAGGGAAAACAGAATGGGAAGTCATCAGAGAGGGAAAAAAACCATGAGACTCTTAACCACAGGAAACAAACTGAGGGTTGCTGGGGGGTGGATGGGATAACTGGGTGATGAGCATTAAGGAGGGCATGTGATATGATGAGCACTGGGTGTTATACACAACTGATAATTTGTTGAACACCACATCTGAAACTAATGATGTACTATAAGTTGGCTAACTAAATTTAAATTTAAAAAAAAGAAAAGAAAATGGATAGAGATAGACTCATCAACAAAACTGCTGGCCTCTGTATGTGTTGTTCTCTAAAGTAGAACATTATGTCATGCCTAGACAATGGTAGGAAAATGCCAAACCTTATACCCACTATCTCACTGCCTGCTTGGAGTTAGAGGATCTGCAAAATCATAAATAAATAAACAGATAAATAAATAAATAAGTGCATCCATTCCCACCCACCTTGCCTCACCCTACCATGCACACAACCTATTTTTATAAAAGTTATATCCCCCCATGTGGACCACCATACCATCATATCCTCCACACACATATAAGCATACTCATTTAACAGACCAAAAGACCTAGAATTTCAAAAACCTAATGACTAAGAAGACAGTATCATTTTGGGAAATAAATGAAGACCGTCAGATGAGAACAGGCAAAGGCTACTTACTTAGAGCTTGCTATAGCGAGAGAGGGAGCCACCATCACTTGGGTTTGGCAGAGACTCAAAGGCAAGCAGAGGATGAGAGAGCTTGACAGAGTTCAAAGGGCAGGTTCCAGGGGTGCCCTGATTGGAGGCTGCTGGCCTGAGGAAGCTGGAGGCAGGCTAACTAGAACTGGGGTGACGGATGTGATTGGCTAGGGTGCACATTTGGCTTTCTCTGATTGGTCCCAAGTTGGAAATGAGTTAAAAAATTAAGGAAGCCATCAGTTATTAATTAAGCCCTGGCCATTTGGGGCCAATTGTTACAAAGGCCATTTATTGTATGGTTGCTAGAGATAGTGGTGGAACTTCTGTTAGGTTTGACTTACAGCTAGAATGCTGGCTTCCTGGACTGGATACTCTGGATAATGGGTTGCTTTCTTGGGCTGGTTGCTACAGATCTCCTTTTATATATGGTCTGGCCATTTTCTTTTTCTATATTCAACCTCCCAAATTTATTACATTTTGGGATGTGCACATAAAGGCAGAGACAGGGAAACTCTGGCTTCCAAATATGACAGAAATTCTAATTTTTCATATAAATGTTTCTGATTAGAAAAGAACCATGGACAGCCACAGGTGATCTGGGGATAGAGTTTCTCAATCCTGCAGGCAAAGCACTTAAGCTGCAGGGAAGGAGAAAATCTCATCCTAGTCTAGGAGAATTTTACTGGATAATTTCTGTTTTCAAGATACCAGACCCTGGTTTTGGTCTGAGATAGGTTTTCAACAAGGCACCTAAGTGGACCCTGAGCACAGTTAAAGGAAGACTTTGTATTCTATCTGTGGGCAAAAACTAAAACTAGACCTATGCCTCCTAATCTAGATGAAGACACAATAAATCCTCATTTTCCTTATGAATGATTATTCTATGGCCTAAAGTCTTAAAGACTTCAGAGAATCGTATCTCTGAAAACGATTTGCTTTAATTAAAGGAAGAATTTTTAGAAAAATGTTTTCCTTGTTCTCAGAGATAAGCAAGAAATCATAGACTCCACTGAAAAAATAATGATATAGAATAGGCTGCCCTAAAAAGAGACCAAGGTAAGACAAGAAGACAAAGGCTGCGATTTAATCTGAGATAAGAAAAGTTGTAAACCCTCCCTAAAACCACAAGGGCAGAATTAAAATCCAAAGGCAGCCATCTTTAAAAAGAAGAATCTATACATATTTAGCTCCTACTTAAGGAAACTGAAGTTACCTAGAATGCAAAGGAAAAGATAAAAAGATTAGGAGTAGATGATACAATGGAGGGAAAGTGGCAAAGGGAGCAAAAGAAACTAAAATATATATATTTTTTTAGAAATTGAAGAGAAATTCCCTGAGCTGAAAAAAATAAATAAATAATAACTACCTCTGTAGATCAAAAGGATTCACCTCATTCCAGGAAGAGAATATAAAACTTGACAAAATTGTTAAATTTCAAAGGTCAAGAACAAAATTCCTGGTTTTCAGCAAGAGAAGAGATACCATATTAGCCTCATATGTCTCCTCCATCAGACTAGATTCCAGGAGAAAATGGATCTAGGTCTGACTCTTGGTTTCAGTTCAGGTCATGATCTCAGGCTTCTGAGATCAAGCCCCATGTCGTGCTCTGCACAGTGTCTTCTTGGGATTCTCTCTTTCCTTTTCCCTCTGCCCCTCCCCGCACTCGCACACCCTCTCTCTGAAATAAATAAATCTTTAAAAAAAAAAATCAATAGAAATTTGGCAAATTGATCTTAAACCTGGCCAAAAAAATCTATCCCATAGTTTAAAAGGCAGAAGTTATAGAAGCCAGATTTTCTGATTATTAAACTATATTATAAATTAATTTGTTCATGTAATACAAAAAATTCCTTGAATATTAAAAAACTATTCACGGGGCGCCTGGGTGGCTCAGTCGTTAAGCATCTGCCTTCGGCTCAGGTCGTGATCCCAGGACCCTGGGATCGAGCCCCACATCGGGCTCCCTGCTCCGCGGGGAAGCCTGCTTCTCCCTCTCCTACTCCCCCTGCTTGTGTTCCCTCTCTCGCTATGTCTCTCTCTGTCAAATAAATAAATAAAATCTTTAAAAAAAAAAAAAAAAAACCTATTCAAATATTTAACAGACAAAAAAGAGAGAAAAACACTGTAAAATAAAATTATGAGAACACCACAAAATACTTAATAGCTTAGAATGTTACATTTTTTAAATGAAGAAATTAATATAACAAGTAGTTATAATACATTTGTGTATTATAAAAAAGAATTTAAAAATAATTGCAGGAAAATTTTATATTAATATATATTAATACAGAGATTGCTTCCTAGGGAATAAATTAAATAACAGAAATACCAAATTAAGAAAAAAAATCAAAATTAGTAAAGAAAAAGTTAAAATAACTTTTAATATGGAATACTTTGTATCACTTCATGTTAACTATTTGATATATTTCAAAGAAAGGAACATTGCCCTGGAGCAATATGAAATAGTCAAAATCAATTAAAAGGAAATAGAAAACAAAAATATATCTATAAACAAAGAATGCATGGGGAAAAGACCACTTCCAAATACATCTCTGGGCACATGGCAAATTATTTCAAACTTTAACATCCTAGACCATTCTACATATTTATATGCCCTTTCAACATCTAGGAAAAAAAATAAGATGAGCAACTTATGAATCCACTACAATCCTAATCATCAAAGTTTGATAATGAAAAAAACAGAAACTAGAGATCATTCTCATATATTTCTGTACGTATATATGGAAGTCCTAACTGAAATACTAGCAAATTTCTAATCCACTATAATCAAGAACAAATGCCTGGATGCTTTAATAAAGGTTTTAGCATTGAAATTATGTTAACTCAAATGCGGGAAACCTTGTGGTTGCCTCGATTTGGGGTTAAAAAAATATTTAATAAAGTTTAGCCATTTTTCTTGATGGAAAATGCAGGAAAATCAAGATGTCTTGATGCACATTATAAGCTTTAAACAATCTAGGAATTAAAAACATGAGACACAGCAACAATTTCATACCGAAAGCCACTGCCATTATTAAGTCAATGAGAGTCAACCTCATTAAAGGAAGGGTATAATCATCACTCTTTTTTAGCATTGTTCTGGATGCTACTCTGAATTTAAAAAAAGATGGCAATAATTAGGAAGAAAGAATAATGTCACTATTAATGACAAATGTGGCTGTATATCTAGAAAATCTACATAAATAAGCTGAAAAACCTCTCCTAATTCATTACGAAGTTCAGCAAAGTGGATACACGTAAGAGAAATACAAAAAAAATCAATAGTTTTTTTCAATATAGCAGTAATAACCTTGCAGTAAAATTTGTAGTTTTTTTTTAAGATTTATTTATTTATTTTGGAGAGAGAGACAGAAAGAGGTGGGGGAGGGGCAGAGGGAGAGGGAGAAAGAATGTCAAACGCGGTGTTTTCTATGGTGTTTTCTTCTTTATACTTCTCTGCTTCTCCAAATTTTTGTAATATGATACAATAATATAAGTATTACTTTTAATTAATCTTAAATAGAATGAGAGTTTGAAATAGATCATCTCTAATGGACTTCCAGTTATGAGTGATTTTATTGTCATAACAACATCACCATTCAAGTTCCCACAATTATTGTCTAAGTACAGGGGAGCCATATGCACCTAAACCATTTTTAAGGCTACTGATGGCCTACCATGAATTTTAAAGCTCTGTATCCTTAGTCAAGCTTGATGGTATATTTTTTACTTTTCTTGTTTCAGTAAAGTTGGATATGAAAAAAATTGTCCAGCTTATTCTAAAACTATATTAAGATGTAAAGAATGGGAATCATTGATTGCTTAGACCATATCTGAAAATTCTACAAATTATTTAGACTCTTCAATGAGGAAAGCAAGCCTTACAAATGATCTTTAACAAACAAGTTTGAAATACCTGTGAAGGAAAGTTTCTGCATATAGCCTGAAAATGCAGGTAATGTATAATGATGAGTTGAGAAAGACCCGTATCGTTTGAGTTTAAAAAAAGAGGGGAGAGGGTAGTGTCTGTGACTTTGCTTAGACCTGAGAGAGACTTCTATCATCTGGATTTAAAAAGGAGAGAAAAGTGCTAAGATGTTGTCATCCATTCAATTGTTCAGGTGAAGCAAATCCACCAGATAGTTACTCATCAATTCACATCTACTACTGCAGAACATGATCATTGATTTTGCCTCTTTTGAAAAACAAATAAATCAGTCTGTTGTCATTATTTATAGTCTTCAATTACACAGGGAAATAAATTTTTTTAAAAGATTTTATTTATTTATTTGACACAGAGAGAGAGAGAGACAGAGAGAGAGGGAACACAAGCAGGGCGAGTGGGAGAGGGAAAAGCAGGCTTCCTGCTGAGCAGGGAGCCCGATGCGGGGCTCAATCTCAGGACCCTGGGATCATGACCTGAGCTGAAGGCAGACGCTTAATGACTGAGCCACCCAGGCGCCCCGGGATATAAAATTTTAAGAGGGAAAGTATGCAGAGGATCTGAGTGGCAGTCCAACTAAATTGTGGCCCCCAAACAGGGCTTTCAAATATATATGACTTACATAATCGACTCAATGTATTTTGTTCTCTGTGCCTGGGTAGACACAGGCAAGAAAATCTTCCCTTCCCTTCAGTAAAATAAAACTGAAGGTGCTGTTAATGAGTCTGCATTTCATCAAGCCTATTACCCTTATCTCTTCCTTATTTGAGGGTTTAAAACTGAGATTTCTTCATTTTCACGAGTTCACTATTCTTTAGGAATCTAAAGGGAATACCTTCAAAATTTGCTTACCCAGTCTCAGTAAAGGCAAGATTGCTTTGGGGAGAATGTTTCTTAGAATAGAAACTCCATTATTTCCCTCTATTGTCAAGATCATCCTTTACTACAGAGACAAATTCCCAATCTAATTAATCGTTACTCTGACTTTTAGTACCTAAAAATTAGAAGAATTTTGCAGTTTCCTGTGTATTTGTAACACTTGAGCTAGACGTAGCTAGTGAATTCAGTGAAATAGTTTCTGCTACTAACTATTCTCTGTGATAAACTGTTTATGTCAGCCGCAGGTTTGAGTCAGTCAAAATACTGTGAATCGGGCGCCTGGGTGGCTCAGTTGGTTAAGCGGCTGCCTTCGGCTCAGGTCATGATCCCAGGGTCCTGGGATCGAGTCCCGCATCGGGCTCCCTGCTCAGCAGAAGGCCTGCTTCTCCCTCTCTCTCTCTGCCTTTCTCTCTACCTACTTGTGCTCTCTATCTCCCTGTCAAATAAATAAATAAAATCTTTAAAAAAAAAAAAAAAAAGAATTTAATTAATCACTTTAAGTTTCAAGAATCAATCCATAGTAAAATCCTTTTTTTTTTTCTTCCACCATATGCAGTCTACCCATTTACCTTATTCTGTGTAAATCAGGAAGTCTGCAGTGTATCTTAAATCATACTATTTTGTTCGGGTCTTCATGTCAACAGATACTTTGAAAGCATTATCCTGTCTTCAACTTCCTTTCTCCGAACTGTGAAATCTTTCAATTTCTTATATAACCTATTCTTCTTAACTCTTAATGCATTTTTTGTTCATGTTGAACACTGTTGATTCCAACCTCTTTCTAAACTCTGAGACTAACATTTTCTCTAATACATTAATTCATCGAGTGTTTCTATACTAATTGAGCATATGACAGGTACCGAGTCCCATGGTGGCTGGTGGGGTGAGTAGGCAAATAGCTTGAATAACTACCCAAATGGTATGAAAGACCACATTCCCTCTCTCTCACTGGTAGTACCTCCATACCCAGGTCACAGCCATTTGATTTCTGTGCAGTGACAGTGAGTGACTGGTTTTGACCTGATTATGCACTATCATTTGACTAATCCAGCCATATAGTGGCTAGGTAATTTCAATATCCTTTAGCTGAGTTTGATGTTGGTCCCTACATATGTACTTTTCGTTTCAAGACACGGTTCTTAATTTATCAAAGCCACTGTGCAGTCGATGTCACAGACCAAAATCTCAGTGTTTACGCCCATTTAGGAACTCGCATGCTGGATCTAGTTTGAAAAATAATTTCTGTTAGTCTTCAGGACTAACCCATTCGATTAGTAATTTTATTCTTGAGACACACTGTGCTTAGAACCCATATGACAGGTGTGGGCCTTGAGGAAGTGGTATCTGAGGCCTTGGGGAAGCAATTTCACCTACTTGAGATAGCAGGTTTTATCACTTCTTTTGCCTCTTGGTTTTGCCAACCTTGATTAGAACTCATCGAAATGGAAAGAGGAAATATTAAAACAACTAGAGAAGCCAAAATATAGTTTAAACAGACCGGAGACTGGATGAAGGTTCGATACTCAGAAAAAGTATCAACAGCATCAAATGGGCTTTCTTAGTCCCTAATATTTTCAGAATGCAGTTAGAGACTTAGTCAGACCCTCTGTTTACTATGATTCTCTGCTAATCAACAGTGACACATCCAGCTATAATTCAGAATGGGCAATGAATTTAGTTTGAGTTTAATGAGACAGAAAAGACAAAATAACAGTGGCTGAAGCAAGAAGTAATTCACTGTCTCAAAGTATACAAAGTATGATGGCTCCACAATCCGTGGGATCTCGGCTATTCTCGCCACATGGCAGAGACCCTGTGGATCAAGATGTTTGCCTCAGCTCTAGCAACGTGTCCAGAAGGAAGGAGCCAGAAGGGAAGAGGAAAGGGCAGAAGTGTATTCTCCCTCCCTTTAAGGATCCTTACTGGAAGATGTCTATACCCCTCTGTTCAAGCACTTTGGCTAGAATTTAATTATATGGCCATACAGCTGTGAAAGAGATTAGGGAATTTCATCTTTATCCTGGGAAATTATGTTCCCAGCTAGCATTTGGAAGCTCTATGATTAAAGAAGAAGGTAGAATGGATATTGAGGAAAAACTATCATTATGTGCCGAGAACTAATTATTTTTGTTAAATAATGATTTGAATCATTTAATGACACATGAAATCTGACCACCTTTTTTCTACTTATGCTCTCAGTACAGCTTTCCCTCCATAAAGTCTGATTGATTCATTTGCCCTAAAAAGCAGTTATAGCAAACCGTGATTGTAGAAGAGATACCACCAAGCACATTATCTACATTATCACGGATAACACAAGTCTGTATTCAGATAAATTAGACCAAATAATCTATGCACAGAATTTCACATAGAAAAATAAAATACAGGGCGCCTGGGTGGCTCAGTTGTTTAAGAGACTGCCTTCGGCTCAGGTCATGATCCTGGAGTCCCGGGATCAAGTCCCGCATCAGGCTCCCTGCTCAGCGGGGAGTCTGCCTCTCCCTCTGACTCTCTCCCTCTCATGCTCTCTCTCTATCACTATCTCTCTCAATAAATAAATAAAAATCTTTAAAAAAAAAGAAAAAGAAAATACATATTAAAGGTCATGAAAATTGATTCCTTAAATCTAAGTAATGTTTTGATAAACACATGAAAATGTGCATCTCTTCCCTGACTGCACTTTAGCATCACCTGGGGAGTTTGTCTTGTTGTTGTTACTATTTGCTTCATTATCTTCTAATAATTCCAATGCCCAGCACACACTTATTAAGACTAATTAATCCAGAATCTGAAGGGTGTAGAAAAGGGAAGTGGGGCCCAGGTCTCTGTAACTTTGAAAAGCACTCTCTCACACTTAAGACTCCATCCATTGTAACTGCTAATGAAGTCTTAGAATATAAGCATTAAACAGGGCAACACCAATGCTTTTAATTGTACTCAAGAGTATAGTGCAATTAAGAAAATCTGTGATGTGATTGATCTCTCTGTATATGGAAGATTTTGCACTAAATACAGTCACTAAGGTGAATTAAACACATTTCTGACTTTCCTTTGAAACCCAACATCTTTTTTTTTCCCTTCCAAGTTAATTACACAAAGCAACTGCAACGATGTAACACACAGTAACAAAATACAGTTTAAGTGCAGAAGGAGGCGAGACTAAAGCGCTCAACAGGATAGAAAATGTAAGATTTGACTGAGATCTTTTAATGTCTTCACAAAACTGTTTCGATGCTACCTGTTGGTACCTGCTTCTCCTTCAGCTAGTCAGTCTTTTTGGTTGTCCCAGCATTCCTAAGTGGAGGGGACAGGGCAGAAGGACAAAGCCTTTCCCCTAAAAAATAATATAGGGGCAAAGCTCTATGACCAGGCATGAAAACACTTGGGTTCCAAGCTTAGACCTGTCCCTATTACCAATATGACTTCTAATAGCTCATTTCTCCCTAAAGCAAGGTGTCCTCATCCGTGAAACATAGGCATTTGACCAGGGGTGTCCAGGTCCCCTTCTACCTCCAGAATCCAAAGTTTCTACCCAGCAGTCATCCTACTTGGAGAGAAAATTACTAATTCAGATTTCCTGTCCAAATAATTGCATCAGCACTCCCTGACCAAGGTCGTACCAGAATAGCAGCAATGACTAGAGGGCAAATCCTCAATCTGAGCCTCTCCCAGGTCCTCCTGACAATTCAAATACATTAAGATCAGGGCACATGGTTAGAGTGTACTCAGAGTTTATGCCCATAATATAGAAAACACTTGGCATGAGTTCCTCCTTTTGTGGTCTCCAGGGAGGACCACTGCTTAAAGCTTTTGAGACTTTCTAAGAGGTATTTATAGGTTATGGAATATATAGCTTTCCAATGGTCCAAAGAACACAGCCAACTTCAGAATGGGTGGTAGAAGGGCTGAGGTTGTAAGGGGCTAGATCCCATAAAAATTCAGATACTGAGGCTCAATATGAAAACATGGACTGGAAAACGAGGAGGCTCCTGGGTACAAGACAAGCCTGGAATGTGTCTTATTCCCAGAATGAAGAACCACAGATATGGCTAGGGCAATGCACCATGCAGCCTCAAAGATGGAGTCAAGATACAGAGGGTCTTGTACCAAATTACAGGCAACCTGTTAAGGAATCGGAGTGAGAAATGGCATAAGGTTAATGAGAAAAACACTGAGAGTCTAGGGAAGCATATATCAGAAACCAGAACACCAAAACTACCCAAAGGCAGGACCAGATGAAAGAAAGATTGAGCATTAGGCTCAGGAGGGGATTAAGTTAAGATGGATATCTTAGGCAGATTGTACACCAGTATCCCTCCCATTGCTTCCTAAAGAATCCCAGTTTTGTTCAGGGCAGGAATCTGTGCTGCTGAAAATAGTCTCACAGCCTTCCTTGCATGAGTAGGGGGTGCAGGGGATGGGAACAGGGTCACGAGATAGTTCTGGCCCCGTGTGAGGGAGGCAGAAACCCCCGAAGACGCCATCCCTTCCCCAATAAGGACAGATAGAGTCTCTGAAGGAGGCACGCTGCTGGCTCTCCCTCTTCCCCCAGCCTGAAGCATGAATATGAAGCTGAAACTGGAGCCTCTGTCTTACAACCACGAGGTGATGAGAGGGAAGACAAAAACCATAAGGTAAGAATGGGAGGAAAATGACGGGAGGAGGCTAAGACAGGGGACATCACAGAACCACCAGACCATCCTGGACTCATGCATGCTACAAGGGGAAGGAAAATGCTATTTGATGAAGCCGAATTACAGGCAAACTACAACATTCAATAAGCCCAACAGCTCATTAATTACAGTTTAATAATATTCATGACTCCGAAGTGCCGAGGAATCAAACGCATGAAAACCAGTATAATAGAGCATATCCTGCTCTTCCAACATCTGCTCGTCGGAACCAACTAAACATCTGTTGATAAGGTAATCTCCCTTGAGATTAAAAAGAAAGCTAAAACGTCTTCAAGGAGCCAGATGAACTCAGAACTCCAAGACTCATGGGACCAAATGCTTTGCATGCTCCTACCAAAGGGGGGTGGGGGGCGTGCTTTTGCCATTTCTATAAACAATGCAGGAAAGAGAGAAAGGAACTAAAATTAGAATCATGCCAGAACGCTGACATTTGAGATGATATTAAAACTACAAACTGGCACTTATAAGTGACGAGAAATTCACAGGAGACAGCACATCTGCCTCATGTAGCTGATTAAAGTTTGAAAGGCAGCATTAAGACTCAGCAGTTACAGATAATGCCTGAAGAATTCCAGATTAGTTGAAGAGAGACAAATAGGAAAACACTACTTTTCTGGTTCAGGAAGAGGTATTGAGGCCTGAACACCTGGCTGCTGGCATAAATAAACTCCCTCGGGGCTGCATTGTATTTGTTGCTTGAAGTGGGTAGCATTTGACTTCGGGATGAGCTAGCCAGAGCACATGAACTATGCAGCTAACAAAGATGAAAATCACTCCATGGAAGGAAACTTGAATTTTAATTGTGACTGTACTAGGTAGGTGAAATCATAGCAACACACTTGTCTTTGGAAAAAGGGGCAGCGTGTTGTAAAAATGAGACAGACCTGGATTGGAAATCCAACTTTCCTCAAAGCTAGCGGTGTAGGGGTGTAGGTCTAACCCGTTCACCGTCCCGCAGAACACTGGGCTCTCATTAAAAGGGCATCACCACAACTCCTAGGCAGGGGCTCGGGAAGACTAAATGAGACAGCATCTGCAAAGCGCTTGGCACTTTGGTAGTTAGTAGAATTGTGGCATGATTATCGGCAATCTCTACAATGCGACTACTACTTCCTTCATGAGGAGAATATGGCTTCAAGATTAAATTCTATGATAAACGATAGTTAGTCCACTAAAAGGGGCCTTCTGACCCTACGTCTGAAAAGTACAAATCACCTCGGCATGGGAAGATCCTGGCTTGCTCCAAGCCACTGGCTAGTTGGTAAAGACAAAGGTCTGCTAGCCCAGGAGGGTGCACTGCCCTTGATCCAGGGGGTGAACCCCCGCTCAAAGGAGCACCAAAGAGTATATGTCCCCAGACCGGGAGTCACCTGGGGCAGAGGTAATAAGGAGTGAGCCAGGATGGGACAAACCCATGGTGTGATGCAGAGTCAGGGTCCAGGAAGAAGAAGGCGTGGTTGGTCTGGCGCATGTGGGTTCTAAACACCACAGATATCAGAACAACCATGAGCACTGTCTGCACAAAGATCTGGAGAGGGAAGAGGCACAGTACAAGCCCACGAAGTCATACCAATAACGGTTCCATTACTGAGCGCCCACCCTGAGCCCGTCAAGTTATACTCACTCTCTCATTGAACCCTGACAATCAAACTATGAGCTAGACCTCATTCTCTCCACTCTGTATAAAGAAACATGTGTCCGAAGAAGCTCGGCAAAAGGTCATGCAAAGTGAGCAAAGATGAATCTTTCCTGTCCTGAGTTTCCCTTCCCCTTTCTCTTTTTTTTTTTTTTAAAGATTTTATTTATTTATTTTAGAGACAGAGCACAAGAGGGGGGAGCGGGAGAGGGAGAAGCAGACTCCCTGCTGAGCAGGGAGCCCGATGCGGGACTCGATCCTGGCACTCCAGGATCATGACCTGAGCCGAAGGCAGTTGCTTAACCAACTGAGCCACCCAGGCGCCCCTCCCTTCCCCTTTCAACTTCACAAGGAACCTGCTGCTTTCAGGCTGGTTCCTGGCTACTTAGGGTATCTTTACAGTGGCAGATAACTTGGGTCCTTCTTTTTTTTTTTTTTTTTAAAGATTTTATTTATTTATTTAACAGAGAGGGAACACAAGCAGGGGGAGTGGGAGAGGGAGAAGCAGGCTCCCCGCAGAGCAGGGAGCCCGATGCGGGACTCGATCCCAGGACCCTGGGATCATGACCTGAGCCGAAGGCAGACGCTTAACCGACTGAGCCACCCAGGCACCCTGGGTCCTTCTATCTTGCTGTCTTGGGTCCCATTCATTCTCCAAACCTTTTCTGATTCCAATTTCCTAAACATAACGTGCCTATGTCCTGCCTGGTTCTCTCATGACAAAGGCAATCTGATAACTGGATAATCTGATAAATATGGTGGTACTAACGTAAGCAAAGGTCATACTGTTCATTTCCTACTGTAGATAAAAATATAAAGGTTCTCCAAGAGTATTTTCAGCACCCTGGAAGTCCCCAAGAACTTTCAGCGGTCCATATGACCAACCACTTTTATAATAATGCTGAGATACTGTTTGCCTTTCTCACTGTTCATTATTCTCCTTGAAGTGATTAACCTATTGAGCTCATTTTCAAGAAGATATCTGCCAAATACCCAAGTCTAAATAAGCCATAGTTTGTCCACCATTTTTTCAAGTCCACCAAAAAAAAAAAAATCTCACAATTCAAACAACAGCACAAGGTCTTTTCCTGGGGATGACCATCAAATTTTGGTCCATAGCAAAAGTCAATATATGTACTTGTCCTTTCATTACTCAGGAATAGTTTTAAAAACATGTTTACCAAAGGGTAGAGATTTAATATAAAATATGATTTTTGCTATTTCATCCTGAACCTGTTTAAGTGAAGCTAACTTTTGTTTCTTTGCTTCTGCTGCGTGGGATGGGAAAGAGCGCCGCGACTGTTGATCCAGTTTGCGGTCATGGCCATGATTCACAGGCAGGCACCGGCACTTTTAGTCACTGCTGGTTTTGTACCATTAATGCAAGTGCCCACACAGGGGAAAAGGCCGATTTGTTGCCACTAATAAAATTTGACCTATCAAGAAAAAAATAGAAATTTAAAAATCTCATATTGTCAATGTGAACTTTTCAAAACTTAGTTGTTGTTGTTGTTGTTGTTTTTTAATACTGGACCATTTTTTAAAAATATTTTATTTATTTATTTGTCAGAGACAGAGAGCACAAGCAGGGGTTGCTGCAGGCAGAGGGAGAAGCAAGCTCCTTGCTGAGCAGGGAGCCCAATGCTGGACTCCATCCCAGGACCCCGGGATCATAACCTGAGCCAAAGGCAGACACTTAACTAACTGAGCCACCCAGGTGTCTCTAAAACTTAGTTTTTTTCTGATAAAATTAGCAGTGATATTAACAAGTGTGATTTTTTGATGTACTAAAAATTTGATAATTGGAAGATCTTCATAACTCTATGAATTAATATTTTCCAAATTATCATGAATGGGATTATAAAATCATGCATGAGTAAAAGATCTAGTCAAAGTGCAAGACCATTGGATATTAGAGTAATAGATTACAAAAAGCTCATTGATGGGTTTTTATATTCCACATTGCAATTAACCTTTTAAAAACCACCACCTGGGGTGCCTGGGTGGCTCAGTTGGTTGAGCGACTGCCTTCGGCTCAGGTCATGGTCCCGGGGTCCTGGGATCGAGTCCCGCATCGGGCTCCCTGCTCTGCGGGGAGCCTTCTTCTCCCTCTCCCACTCCCCCTGCTTGTGTTCCCTCTCTCGCTGTGTCTCTCTCTGTCAAATAAATAAATAAAATCTTTAAAAAATAAAAAATAAATAAAAAAAAATAAAAACCACCACCTGTCTCACTTGTCAAATTCTGGTGTAGTATCAAAGAAGTATACCCACAATTATCTATGATTGAAACACCCTTTCCCCCCTCAATTTTCCAACTACATATCTGTGTGAGGCTCGATATTATTCAGATACTTCAACCAAAACAGCATATTACAAGAAATTGAAGAATCAAACATGAGACTCAGCTGTCTTCAATCAAACGAGACAAAGAGATTTACAAAAATGTGAAGCAGTCACTTTTCTCACCAAAATTTTGTTTTAGAAAATATGTTTATTTTTAATTAAAATGTTATTCATATTAACATGCAATACATTTATTATGGATACTTAAAATTAATTAATAAATAAGTGTGTTTAAATTTTCTCCGTTTTAATTCCTAATGCAGTACATATCAACAGATAGAGCCCACATAAACTAAAGTTCTTTGGGGTCCTTAAGAATTTTAAGAATGTAGAAAGGACCCAAGATGAAAAAGTCTGAGAGCTGCTGCCCTAAGTCAAAAAAATTCTAAGTACTCAAAAAAGTAGTATTTGGGAAAATAGGTCTTTTTGTACCTTCCACAAATTATTCAAGTGCTAGGCAAATAATAACCCCCAAAGACGACCAAGTCTTATTTCCTGGAACCTGGGAATATGTTACTTTATGTGGCATAAGGGGAATGAGGTTGTAGATGGAATTAAGATTGCTTATCAACTGACTTCAACATAGGAAGATTATCCTGGATTATGCAGATGGAAGAGCAAGGCAGGAAGGTCAGTGTCGAGGTGAGGTAACATGAGGACAACTCTACCAGCCATTGCTGGCTTCGGAGACTGGAAGGAGCCACAATCCAAGGAATGCTGCAGCCTCTAGAAGCTGAAAACTTCAAGAGAATATATCCTGCCCTGGAGCCTCCAGAAGGGAACACAAGCTTGCCAACACCATGACTTTAACCCAGTGATACCCATGTCAGACTTCCATCTTCCTGAAGGTAAGATAATACATTTGCATTGTTTTAAAACCCTGACAACTTTGAATTTTACCAAAGTCCCGTCATCCTGAAAAACAGCCAATGTTGAAAAACTCGTACTGCCATTTTGTGCTCTGGGAAACAGCAAAGAATCCCCTCTTCCCTGAGTGACTTAGATACGACACAAGGATACCCCTCTTGCTTGCCTGAGACAAGGCCAGACGCGGACCCTCCAAATCCCTGTTCTTGGCCTCATACGTGATTGAGTGAACTGTTGGGCCACATTGACAATTAGAGCAAAATCCACATTTACCAAACATCAGTTAAGTTTCTCTCCCTCCTCCATGTCCCTGAACTTTGACCCAGCCTCAACCAGAGCCCCTCCTTAATGTCCTCTCTTAAGAATAGGCCAACCTCAGGGTAAAACCCTCTCTGACCTATTGTCCTGTCACCCCACTGCACACACCCAGCTCAACCGATAGCCTTATTCACGCTTTCTTATAAAAGAGAAGCCTTCTGCTGCCTGAACTTGGAGATCCTTACAGATCTCAGGGACAGAATGTTTTCCCTATTGCAATAGTCACTCCACCTCTCTTGCAATAATCCTTTCGAATAGAGTGCCTCCTTACCAAAGTCCACATTTGTTCCTCATTTGACCTCATTAAGTGTGCGGTCACTTGTTATAGCAGCAAGAGGAAACTAACACATCCGTCTAGTTCCACTAACAGCAGCTTACTAACGAGAGCCATCTTGGGAGAATGAACAAAGCAGGAGCAGGAGAAAATGACCTCATTTTCCTCTCCGCCGTATTTCCCATTGCATTGCAAGTAGGGCAGTGCTCAGAGCAAAGGTGGTGACAATTTGGGATCGAAGGAGGTCACCAAGAGGAGGATCTTTGATCAATCAAATCAATGATCCTTCCATCCAGACTTGCAGGCGGCATAGCAGGAAGTCTCCAAGAACAGTCCTAAGTTCCTCAGTGGCCCAGAGTCCAGAGGATCATCACTATGGGGACTCTAGTCCAAACAACAGGGGTGCAGTTGGCCTCTTAGGATGACCCCCTTCTCACACACGTCTGTATGTGAGAACTCTTATCCCATTTCAAAATCAAAAAAGTACAAGTTGCAGAATTCAGGCAAATCATACCATTCCCCAGGGTAAAAAATGAAAAGAGAATCTTCTCTCAATCATTACACTGTGGAACCCTTGAGAGGTACCCCCAAACCTCATGATGGGTATGTTTACAAGGATGTTCTTTCAACAAAAAGGACTTTGTTTTCCTGTGTGCATTATTTTGAGCATTAGGAGATACAAGAGGCATTATACTGATCACTGCTGACATTTTGAAATTGCAAAATGAAACCGTTTCGTTCTTAAGAAAGATATCTTTAGGGGTGCCTGGGTGGCTCAGTCGTTAAGCATCTGCCTTCGGCTCAGGTCAGGATCCCAGAGTCCTGGGATCAAGCCCCGCATCGGGCTCCCTGCTCGGTGGGAAGCCTGCTTCTGCCTCTCCCACTCCCCCTGCTTGTGTTCCCTCTCTCACTGTGTCTCTCTCTGTCAAATAAATAAATAAAATATTAAAAAAAAAAAAAAAGATATCTTTACCTCCTAAAAGTCACCCTGCTGAACCAGACGTTTGATAATATTGGGTGCTATTTTAATGTCTTAAGTTCTCATTCTTTTACTTGAAGACTTAAACGTGATGAGCCCTAGCAGCAGAGAGAGCCTGGCAGGTGAACATGTCACACATGTTCGCTTCACATGCAGGCACACTTCCTGGAGTCGTATCACTCCAACCACAGACTGCCGTTCAACTCCCCCTCCCTAAACCCAGAGTTTACAAACTTTTTTTTTTTTTTTAAAGATTTTATTTATTTATTTGAGAGAGAGAGAATGAGAGACAGAGAGCATGAGAGGGAAGAGGGCAGAGGGAGAAGCAGACCCCCTGCTGAGCAGGGAGCCTGATGTGGAACTCGATCCCGGGACTCCAGGATCATGACCTGAGCCGAAGGCAGTCGCGTAACCAACTGAGCCACCCAGGCGCCCCAGAGTTTACAAACTTTTATCTACCCAGAATACTCACTACCATGTAAGGAATCCCCGCTGTGCTAGAGACAACCACCAAACGTCCACCTGAGCTCAGTCCCCATCCTTTCCACACAGTAGGTAGAATCTGAGATTTCTGACTTATCATCCTATAAAACTCAGAGCAGACAATTTAGGATATCTCATAAAATAAAAAGGTTTTCAATGGGGAGGCCTACCCACAGCTGCACTCCTGGCCACGTTTTATTACTATTTCGGAGCCCAGAAGCCTGGTTTGCATTTCCCCTGCAGCTTGAAATCTGCAAGAGGCCTTTCCCAGCTGAGTGGCCTGCAGCAGGGGCTATGGCCCCTCTCCAAGGAGCACAGAGGACGACACACATGCTGTGTCCAACTAGCCACCTGGCAAAACTGTGAATTGCCCCCATATGAAGGTTGCAGGTTATGGAGGGGAGTCAAAACAGCAAAAGAGAAAAAAGAAACAGCGGTTGTGCTTAAAACGAACTCAACATGTGCATGGACCATCTCCCATCCCTGGTCTACCTTCGATTCCTGTGTATGCAAAGCATTCCCAACCTGAGCTCCCCAAGAGGGTTTTGAGAGAAAGATGGTTTCCTGTTACTAGATGCAAAATTGTGCGGGGGGTGAGCAGAGGTGGAAACAGCTTTTATCAGATTCTCAATAAAAGGTTAAAACCCACCTAGGTAAGTTTAAAATTCAATTGAGTCAGAAACATCCTCTTTAAACTCTCCAGCACAGCTCAAACTATTAAAGGTAATCTCTCTCATATCTGTGTTTTAACTTCAGTTGTAACCAAAAGGAAGTTTCTCTTTCTTTTTTATTTTTTTCCTGTCTCTAAGAAAAGAAAATTAAGAGGAAGAAAGGGAAAAGCAAAGAAGAAGAAGAGAGGGAAAAAAACAGAACTTGGAGTAGAAGACAAATTAACTTCTAGATAAAGAGAAAAGGTAAAGGTTATTCTTTTATGAAAAATAAGGATCAAGAAAGAAATTGCTACTGTCTGAGGATTTGAGAGCTAAAGGGATCACTTATGGGGCGCTGGCTGGCTCAGTCAGAGGAGCATTCAACTCTCAATCTCGGGGTTGTGAGTTTGACCCCTACGCTGGGTGTTGAGATCACTTTTTTAAAAAAAAATATTTTATTTGCTTGACACAGAGAGAGATAGCGAGAGCAGGAACACAAGCAAGGGGAGTGGGAGAGGGAGAAGCAGGCTTCCCACCAAGCAGGGAGCCTAATGTGGGACTCGATCCCAGGACCCTGGGATCTTGACCTGAGCCGAAGGCAGATGCTTAATGACTGAGCCACCCAGGCGCCCGAGATCACTTTAAAAAGTTAAAAATATATATATTCAGATGTCTTTGGGGCACCTGGGTGGCTCAGTCTGTTAAGATTCTGACTCCTGGAAGCCTCTGACTCTTGATTTTGGGTCAGGTCATGATCTCAGGGTCATGAGACAGAGTCCCATGTGGGGCTCTTTGCTCAGCACGGAGTCTGCTTGTCCCTCTCCCTCCCCCTCTGCCCCTCTCCCCACTCAAGCTCACTCTCTCATGCTCAGTCTCTCTCTCAAATAAATAAATAATCTTTTTTAAAAAATAAAATAAAGGGATCCCTTATTCCAACACTCTCTTTTAATAAGTGAAAATAATCAGTGATTTATCAGATCATCCAGCTAAACTTTTGCCTGAATACCTCCCCCTTCCATCCCCAAACCAGCGGGCTGTGATGAATCATCCCAAAAACATCATCTTCTGGGTCACCAACAGGCTTTTTACCTAAGATATTTCCCTCTGGGTTTGCCTTTAAAGATATTACGAAGGCACAAAAGCATGCAGTGACAACGGGACCAACACTGAGCAAATTCAAGCGCAGATTTTTAAAATTCTATTTCATATTTATTTGGCTTTAATACTTTTCTACTTATCACTATGCCCTAAGAATTAAAAGAACTGGAATCAGTAAACATTTTTGCATTTGCTGAACGGTTGATTCCATTGTTTCATGCACTTCTTTGTGCCTGTGTGCATCTTATTGTTTAAAAAGATGTTTCTCAAGAGCACTAAAAGATCTGGTCAGAACATACTGGGGCATCAGGGCACGGTTCACGGATCCTCAGGTCCTCCACTGTGACCCCTGCACACTTGTCTCCAGCATTAGCCTTCGCCAGCTCACCTGCGGTGATCACAAGGAATGTTGACTGGTCAGGCGTCTACACACTGTGGGCAGTAGGCTCACTCCTTCCTGGCTTTGACCCTGTCTGTGACCCTCTCTCCAGAATGCCCCTCCTCTATGTCACCTCTATGGAAGAAAGCATTTCTAAGTTTATTCTTTCCCTCTGATAATAGTTCAGAGGCTTCATGTTCATGATGAAAAACCTACCCTTATCTTCTACCAGGGTAAGAATATTCTACCATTCTTAGAGGAACTCCCTTAATGGTAGATCACATCTATGCCTAATGAAGGTTTAACAATTTGATATTTTTAAAGTTAAATTCAAGTTAACAGAGGCCTGAAGATATTAGGTTTGGGGAGGGGAAGTACAAGAGAGAAAGGGAGAAAATTAAATATGAGAGCAAGAAAAATAGAAAAGATAATCAAATTTTACAGTAGGAGATTTCGTTCTATTTCTTTGTCTCAAAGTGAAGACTAAGGAGAATTTCCCTTTATTCTGTAGAAAATCCGCAGCTGGCCCAGGAGGCCAGGCACGTATTCGGTTCCCACCTCCAGACTCCATTTAGAGCATTCTCCTATTTTTAAAAATGGATTTCTATAAAATGTTTCATAATGTGGACTGGTTTCTTTGGGGTCTGCCTCTGCTCTGTAGCTGCATAAAAAAAGACATTAATAACTTCTCCGTTAATGGGTTTTTCAGAGTCTCAAAAGACTCACCTTGTACATTATAACTTCCTCCCACTTAGCCCCCTGGCTAAATCTTGATTGCCCTTGTAAGACATCTTTAGGACATACTGCTGAAGTTAAAGATTGTCCTTAGGAGAAATAAGTTCTCCTGTGATGCACAACGCGCACACTCACCAACCGGCCGAGCCCAAGCCCCTTCATTTCGTGTGTCATCCGACCTTCGTCCCATGACACGCTCTGCTCTGGGAGGGCCGACCCTGCCTGGGAAATGACGAGTTTCAACTACAGAGGCCACAGAGGCTCTCTCCCAGACCTGAGGGGGCACTTTGGACCAGTTAGTTCACATCCCTGTCCTTTGCCAGGACACTCCAGTTAGCTCACCTGACCACTGTTTCACAAGGTGGCAGGGGTGTGCATGGGAGAAATGGGAGAGAAGCCCAGATGTATTGTACGTGTCCCACAGCGGTGCCTCTGCACACATCCACACGCACGGGAATACCCAGACACTCAGGAACGTGTGTATGATGTGTGTGTAATGTGTGTGTGTATATGTATGTGTTTATGTGTGTGTGCATGTGTGTATATGTGTGTGTATATATGTAGGTGTTTATGTGTGTATATATCTGTGTATGTGTGTATATATCTGTGTATGTGTGTGTATATATGTGCATATATGTGTATGTGTATATATGTGTGTATAAATGTGTGTGTATATGTGTGTATATGCATGCATATGTGTGCATGTGTATGTGTGTGTGCATATATGTGTATGTGTATATGTGTGTATATATCTATGTGTGTATATATGTGTGATATGTGTGCATATGCATGTGTATATATGTATGTGTGTTTATGTGTACATATGTATGTGTATATGTGTGTATATGCATGTATATGTGTGTGTATATGATGAGTATGAGGATATATATGCTATTTATATATCTATAGCATATAGTTATATAAAGATAGCAAAGGTAGAATCTTTTTTTAGTAGCTTTTTTTTTTAAGATTTTATTTATTTATTTGACAGAGCGAGAGAGAACACAAGTAGGCAGAACGGCAGGCAGAGGGAGAGGGAGAAGCAGGCTCCCTGCTGAGACTCGATCCCAGGACCCTGAGATCATGACCTGAGCCGAAGGTAGACGCTTAACTGACTGAGCCACCCAGGTGCCCCACAAAGGTAGAATCTTGCAGTGGATCTCATATTTTGCTCCATAGGGACTAACAGCCCAGGATGTAAATCACGAGAGGGCAGGAACTCTGCTGGCTCATGTTTTCACCGCTTCTAGTATTAAATTTTAGCCCTTTTCTGGTTCCAACAGGAATGGTGCCTGCATCTCTCTAAATGTCTGTCCTTGGGGCTAATAACTGCTTTGGTTCAACAAGTAAAACCCGAATTCAGATGTGACAAGATGTGGCTCTTCTTGTTGAAGCGGGAGTTCCTTACTTTACATAAGTTACAGACAGCTTTAAAAATAAAAAAAAAATCTTTCAAACGTACTCCGTAGGTACATACACACACACGTTTGCATGCGATTTTTGGAATACCATGGACGCCTAAGCTAACTTAAAGTCTCTATTCCTGAAAACACTTTCAAAAGCAGTTCGCCTCATCGCCTCCTATTTTCTCCCTTTTGTCTCCAGGCGGTCAGCTCTCTGCTTTGCTGGGGTCTAGACTGTCTTCAGTGCCCAGAGAACACTCCCTGCCTTCGTCACTACCGAAGCTACCAGGTGACCGCCGTGGTGGTGTCTCAGCCCTCGGCCCCTCAACAAATGACAGTCGAACAAAGCAGCACTGGGTTTAGACAGATGACAAAGCTTTGGTGGCACTGCAAACAGATTCAAAGCCAACGGCCGTCTCACGCCACTCACCACTCCGTCAGGGGACTGTCAGGGGCCACCTGCGCATCCCTCGCGTCCCAGGACGCCTGGCCAACTGGTGCTCAGAGGAGGTGACATGTATCAACAGCATCAGTCTCCACAGGCCTCCACATGCTCCACCAGACGTTCAGACACAGAGCAGGACGAAGAAGAGATATGCTGCAAATGAAGGGCAGATAATGAAACGTTGCTTCCAAAATTCGGATTCTTGGTCGTGATGCGGTATCACATGGTGGCTCAAAGCATGGGCCTTGGGCTGCAGCAGACCTCCCCTAATACCCACTTGTCCACTAGTTACCGAGCCACCCTCACCCTCGGTTTCTCCTTATAGGCACTGACAGGTATAATAATATCTACATATTATGATATATCTATATATATTATTATAGCTATTGGACGGGGGAGGATCTCCATTTTACAGAGAGAGAAAGGGAGAAGGGGAGAGCTCTCTGGTGTCTCGTCTTATAAGGACAACAATCACATCAGATCAGAGCCCCACCCTCATGACTTCACTGACCCTTAATTACTTCCTAAAGGCCCCATCTCCAGGTACAGTCACATTAGGGGTTAGGGCTTCAACATATGAATTTGGAGTGAAGAGGGGCACAATGCTGCCCATAGAACGAGGTAATAGATTTTATGTATTCTGAGCAACTTGGGATAAAGATCTCAAAACTATGGATATTACATCTGATTTTGAAATTTTATAAACTTTGAGCTGAGGAAAAAAATTTGAGAAAAAAAAATCCCATATAAAAAATATTTCTTCTCCTTTAGGTTCAGAGGGAGCCAGACTAAGCATGGAAATTCTTCAATATTTGAACCTGCTGTGTGAGAATATTTGTACAAGTTGAGCCAGATGTAGGGCACAAGGAACACTCCAGCAAGCACACAGAGAGCACGGCCAGTGAAGAAGGTGGCTCTCCCCCACACCAGGCTTGCTGGGCTCA
>NC_138371.1:168365387-168453008 GCF_054177405.1 Leptonychotes weddellii | reverse complement strand
AAAAAGGACTCCTGCATTTTCATGCTTCTTCCTGTGCCTGAACTCCTCTCCTTCCTTCCCTGAGGAGCAAAATAGCTCCCCCAGACTCAGGGCAGGCAACACTCACTTCCTCCTGAGGGTCCGTGTTCCCTCCCTCTTGCCCCTACACCCCAGCATACTCCCTGACCCCACACTTACAACAGTGGGACCTTTTCCAAATTTCCTCACAGCCTTATGCCTCGGCCTCCTCACCTACAAAATGGGGATAACATGGGTGTGTATCTCATAGATTTGTGATAATTACTGAAATCATCGTCTTCTGTGCTTTAGTGCAGAGAGTTTGTATGGCTATTTTCAAGATCTCTGACCTTGATTTCTGCAGGGTCCAATCCGCTAGCAAGCCCATCAAGTTATTTTTGTATTTTGGATATTGTATTTTTTCAGCTTTCTAATTACATTTGGTTCTTCTTCTATCTTTAATTTCTATTCTTGCTGTATTCGTGTTTTCTTTTAAATCTTTGAGCATATTTCTGGTAGCAGCTTTAAAGTTCCTGTCTGTTACTTCCATCATCTCTGTCATTTCTAGACCTATTTCTATTGACTTCTCTCCCCTAATTATGGGTGAGATTTTTTTTGCTTCTTTTCGTATCTAATAATTTTTCTCTGGATGGTGGATTTTGTGAATATTATGTTAGAGTATTTTGTTGTCTTCCTTAAGGAGTATTGTGTTTGTTTTGGCAGGTACTAAAGCAGCAGTTAGATCCTCTAGATACTTTTTTTAGGCTCCACCACTGTAGATTCAGAATAATCTTAATCCCGGGGCTGTTTTAGCTCTAGGGCTGAGGCAGGAACTCTTGGAGTCTCTGCTAAGACATGCATGACCTTCTGGAGTCTTGACTGAATGCCCCAGGTATTCCTTCTGACTTGTCAGAAATTCGATATCTCCTAGTGCTGTGTCAGCTCTAGGAATTATTCATTCACAGTCCTGTACTGGTTATCCTTGGCCCAGCCTTGTGGAGTTTCATCCTTTGCCTATGCAGCTTAGTGGTCAGCCAAAGATCAAGGACAGACCTAAGTGCAGACTTCTGGAGCTCTTCCTGCCAGCAGCTTCCTTCTTCAGCAGTCTGCTCTACAAATTCCAGCTACCCCCTCCTCTGTTTTAGCTCAGCACACCGGGCATGTACTGATTGTATTCCTTCTCCCAGCACTGAGGTCCAAACCGTACTCTCAGGCAGGAAATCTGAGACAACTTTAGGGTTCACATTGTTAGCCTTCTTTCTTCTGACTGTGCTGCCTATTGACAAATATCTGAAAACAGTATTTCCCACATATTGACCAGTGTCATAGTTGATTACAGAGGAAGGTGAGTCCCATGTCACTTTTATGTGCACTTGTATAGACAATTATTATACACCTTGTCATTGAAATAGAAGCATGTTTAAAAGTAATCTTCAACACCCTACTAGACCACAGTGAGGTGGAGAATTTTTGTCTTTCCTATTTGTAGAACCTGAATCTAGCAGGATGCCTGGTATGGAATGAGCATTAGCATGTAATACTTGTTGAATGGATACGAGGTTTCTTCTTCACTCCTGACCCCAGGCTACCAGCTTCCCAGGTGTGACTGGCCGGCTGAATTCAGTTTCTTTTTTACTGACTGTGTTCCCTCATCACTGTCCCTGCTTTCTTCCAATGTAGACCTATGTGGATTAAGGCCGATCTGGGAACTCTACCCTGATTCCTATTTACTTCTTTACTTGATTTTTGATTTGGGGATTTTTAACTAGACCATATCCCAAGTCCAGCTAGATTAGTAATGGAGCATAAAAGATGTGGACTTTCCCCCTTGGCTAGTCTATACAAATCAGCATGCGGAAAGAACTTTCACAATTCCTGACACATAAGTGGTAGCTAACAAACGTGTTATATTTCTATACTCTCAACCAATCAGTCATCACGGAGTCAGAAAGAGTCGTAAGAATCTACCACATTTGCATTCCCAAATACAAATTAAGAGAAGCATGCAGTGGTTAATTTGCCACTCTAATTACATACATGCCTTTAAATGCAAAATTAGTAATCTGGCTTTGATCTCTATTCACTGTAAGGGTTTTTGTCCCCTCACTTCCCAGTTTCATGTTTTGTGCTGTTGTCTATCTGTTCTTCAGATGCATAAGCTCCTGGTAGGTACTAATATCAGGAATAACCAATGCTTATCTAGCACTTACTCTATGTCACACACTATTGCAAGTATTATATGTCTATGAACTCATTTAAACTTCCTGAGGTGGTGGGTATTATTATTATCTCTGTTTTAAAGACGAGAAAACTGAGGTCCATAAAGGTTATCCGGTGTATGCAAGGTCACCTAACTAAGAAGCATAGAAGTGATTCAAACCCTAGAACCTAAATTCCTACATGCTGCAAGATGCTGCTTCTGCATCCTCTGACAATGTTCTAGTCTTCATACACAAATATGGTGTGTCTTTAATTGGATACCAGACCAGTTTATGCATCTCCCATATCCACTCAGCTCCATCTGCCCCTGGGTCTCAGCTCCTTGCTTCGTCTCCTGGCCAGAATGGCTCCAATAAAGACACACATTTCTGCAGTCATCTCTAAACACCAACAACGTTCTCAGCCTCCCCAGAGCACTGGAGTCAGGCCTTGTCATGGCTTCTGTGCATTCACCATTATAAGAATTACATAGTCTCAGTACTCAGAGCCAACATGACAAGACCCTTGGAAAGTCTAGCTTTCCCAGTAGTTGTCCAGAGTGACAAAATGATATTACTAAGGAGTGTGAAGAGTTAATGCCCCATGGGAAGTACTTTGACCCCAGACAGACAGGGAGAAACTAGCAGATAAATTCCTCTCCCTTCCTCCCCACTTGATTGCTCTAAGGCACATTGGTGTCATATCCCCTCCCTGCCCTTCTGGAGACACCTCCTGTGACTGAGCAATTAACTATGTCATCCTGAAAAACTGGGGCCAACTTTGTTAAGCACCACTTGAATTTTTTCCTGTCTTCCTCGCCTCACTTTTCTTTTTCCTTCACTCTTTCTTCCTTCAGATTGTGTCTCCAATATAACAAAGGCATGCAATCTTGACTTTAGGTTCTATTTTCTCAGGCTAAAACACCTTGTTTCCTTCCAATAATACAGATTAATTGGTGCTGACACATATATCCTCTCTTTGGTATATTAATTAGTTTTTGTTATATAACAGATTATCCAATACTTAGTGGCTTAAAACTATAAACATTTATTATCTCATGGTTTCTGTGAGTAAGGAATTCAGAAGTGACTTAGCTGGCTGGCTCTGGCTCAAGGTGTCTCATAAGGTTGCAGTCCAGACATGATCCAGGGCTGCAGTCATCTGAAGGCTTGACGGGGACTGGAAGATCTGCTTTCAAGATGGTACCCTCACGTGGCTGTTGGCAGGTGGCCTCGTTTCTCAGTGACTCTTGGCCTTAGAATGCCTTAGTTCCTCAGCACGTGGATCTCTCCATGGGGCTGCTTAAGTGTCCACTGGCTTCCTTTAGTGTGAGTAATCCAAGAGAGAGCACTGAGGAAGATGCAATCCCTTTCATCACCTAATCTTTGAAGTCACACACCATCATTTTCACCTCACTCACTAGGTCTGGCCCACACTCAAGAGAAGCAAAATTCCATTTTACTTTTTGAAGAAAAAAGCGTCAAAGAATTTGTGGGAAGATTTTTAAATCACCACACCTGGTTTCCTTAGTTGCCAAGAATAAATATTTATAGGACAGATTGCTAGGGATAGAGTCTGTAGGTGAAATAGAGTGATGCTACAAAATCATTAAACTAATGATCATCACCAACTAGCCCTCTTATTGTATTATACTATCAAAAATGGCTCACACATGGTTTTAGATTTGAGTATAATGTCAAGGAAAGCACTCTGAAGTCCTCTTATCACCAGCTAGACCCCAAGACCTGACCTTTACTGCCCACCTGCTTGTACTCCCCAACCTCGGTCCCACGTTTTCCTTAAGCTCTTCTTTCCAGTTTCTCTCTTAACTTGGGCAAATGGAAAACAAAACCAGCTCTCAAGCTATAGCAACTGCCCCGATGAAACCTCCAACGGGCTCAGACCACCCAGACCAGTTTGAGTTTAACCCTTGACTCCTGCCAGCACAAGTAACCTCTAGAGTGACCAGCAACTACCTTGACCTCATTATAATACTAAAATCTCCACCCAAGGAAGAACACAAGTCTCATTTACATAACATACAATGTGTGTATAGGCATGTTTCCATAAGGCCTATGTGTGACCTTATGCCCACCTCAACATACAATGACAAGTCTTCCCTATCTAAATATTCATCCTAACCCTAAATAAAAGGAGCCTGTCCTCCCTTGTCTGGGGAGTCATGGCTTTGGAAGCTATTCCCTGTGATCTCCTTATTTGCTGCAAATAAAATTCACTTTGTGTGATAACTCCACCTGGTGCAGCTTCTGACTCACCAAAAAGCGAACTCACGTCGGTTCATTTACAATCTTACTATATTGTTTGTTTCCTCTGATCTGTATCTCCATATTATAGTCAATATCCCAACATCTGGTCAATCTGACTGCATCTACTAAGAACATTGATTACATCTATTAGAGACTGTTAACAAAAATAAATGTTCTCATTTGTCAGTAATCGCAAGGTTATTAGAAGAATCAAATAATTTAGCAGGTGAAAAATCACTTTGGTCTGCTACTTGGAACAGCAGATGTTCAATAAATGTTCCTCTCTAAATCAAAACAAACAAACAAAAAAGTCTATACCAACCGCCAATCAGCCAATAGCTCCTGACATTTTTGTTGGAGTCACTGCAGCTATGATCACGTAGGCCCTAGACCATATAACCTGATTCCTCCCCCCACTCTGGCCCGAACTTGTGTAAGCAACTTGTCTCTTCCATCTGATATTTTATTGGTACAAGATATATAAAAATAATATGTCAATTTGAGCATTTTTCTGCTAACTGCCTTCTTTTCATACTTAGTCTATCTCTTTGCCTTTAAGCTTGGTGAAACGTGAATCTCTTTTCACACGGTAGTTTTAATGAGGTTATTACCCTGCATATCCAATGAGATAGAGGCTTATGTCATAAATTTCATACTTCAAGGTATATGCCTTCAGCTATTGAATTAACCTTTTAACTGAAAAATAATCAGTTAACCTTTTAACTGATCAATTAATTGTTGATCACAGCTAGAACTTTAGATGGATTATTAATAGTATTATTATTATTTAAAATGAATATTTTACATGCAAGCAAGGTAAGCCTTGTGAGTAGACATTCACTAAAAATGTTTCTGTCTTATTAATTTCCTATGTACAGCCGACTTAATTATTTGTGATGATAGGTAATAACATAACTGAAATTAATGATCTAATAACTCCATCCTATTTTCCAAAACCCTTTCATTTTCTCTTTACCACAGTATCTACCACAGTTAAATAACTTAAGTTTGATCCCTTTCTATTTCTACTACCCATGTTTATAGATGAAATGCTAATAAACAGACAATCATCAAAATAGGTCAACTAGAAGAAGAAAAGAGATTAGTGTACCCAAAAATGAATATTCATTCCCTAAATAAATAAGAATGAACTGCACTTCCTGTTATAACAAAGAAAACAGGGAGACCTGCCACAGTGATAATGATAAGTGACATGCCATCAGATCAAGAAACAATGTTGTTCACTAAGCCAATCATTTTCAGCTCATGTCCCAACTGCAACCTAAGGTACATGATGCTTAAGCATTGCACTGGAAAGGTTTCCAGAACCAAGGATATGCATGGAGGCAGGGGGGTGGCACATCTTACTCTGTCTAGGCTTTTGAGAACAGCCTTATTCATAAGAAATTGCTTAAACCATTTCATATCCATCATGCTCACTTCATTTATATAAGCCTCACCTTTGGGTCAACCATACCTTCCATTTCTGGGATGTAGGTTAGTGTTTCACATTCACTTCCTGCACCCCACCTCCACTAAGCCAACTGCCCCTGTGGATTCTTTTTTTTTTTTTTTTTTTGAGACAGAGAGAACGAGAGAGAGAGAGAGCACATGAGAGGGGGGAGGGTCAGAGGGAGAAGCAGGTTCCTTGCTGAGCAGGGAGCCCGATGCGGGACTCGATCCAGGGACTCCAGGATCATGACCTGAGCCGAAGGCAGTCGCTTAACCAACTGAGCCACCCAGGCGCCCACCCCCTGTGGATTCTTCATGAATGTCATTCACTCCCGAAGGAGGATGGCAGCAGTGAGAGAAGTTACATGGGAAGTTCCAGGGGGAGAAGGAAGTAGAGAAGAAAAGACAGCCATGCTCTATGAGAACAGTCAGAGATTACCACAGCTTTGGAAGGGACTTGTAATTCTTAAGGGGAAAGAAATAATGCAAGTTTGATGTCCCTGGAAATTTGCCTGGTAATTCACTGTCTTAAGGATGGTCCCAGCTTGCCTTAAGGATCTCTACTCACGGGCTAGAGAAGAGGGCAAACGGGCTTCCACAGCCGCCTTAGAGCCAGGCTCCACCTGTCAGTTCTGGAAGACATTTCTTTATACAAAGCAGTAGCTTTTCTATAAAAGGTCAACGTTAAATGAGCATGCATTCAACAAGCATGTTTACCCAGTGCCTAGTTTATGAAGGAACACTGTAGATGTATCGTCATCATGTACAGTTATCTCTACCAGATGACACCCTGGCATCTACCAGATGACACTCCTGGGCCCTTTGGAGGTTAGCGCAAAGTACCAGTCTGGTTTATCAGGGAGAGAGTCCAACTCTTGCAAAGAACCAGGAAACTACCGCAGTTACTTCTCTCAGACACGAGGATCCCTTTATAGTCACAGAGGAGCAGTTTCCCTCCCCTGGCTCAGCACCCCTCCCAAAGCCCAGTTATGCCCCAGCTGTCTTTGGCACCTGTTTCTTTAATGAGCGCTTCGCCCTTGTAGAGCTGACTCAGACAGATGCACAAGGGCCCCGTGCTTGATGTGCCTTACATCCTGAATGTCCTTCCAAACAAATGCCCAGTAGCCAAGAGCCCATTTATTGAAGAGACAAATGTATTTGTTCCTGTTACAAAGCTGCAGGCAAAGTCTAGCTGTCTGGAAACAGGAAGAGGAAAAAAATATCTTTATACTGTTATGGCCTAAGCATGACTTCAATCAAAGTAGCAAGGCCAACAAAGTCACAGGGTCAAACCCATTTACACGAAAGACCCCCTACACCAATTTTAACATGCTCATGCATCTAGTTTGATTAAAAGAAAATCTGTTTCCAAGACTGAATCTTAATCTTGCAAATTCCTAAGTAACTACTCATTTATGATAATACAATGGGTCCTTGATGAGATCCATGTGCAATTTTCACCTGCATTTCTATGACTTTAATATTGAAATGTTGGCTTTGTTATTTTTTAAACTTCCTAGACTACTTACCTACATAATTGCCTTTTTTCCTATAGAGTTCTTCTTTGTAAGCTGAATTCCAACTTGACCACTTCCAGGCTATGACCTTGAGCAAGTCACTTCACCTCCTTCTGCCTCAATCTCTTCACCTATGGAGTGAGGATATAATAGGAGGACTGAAGGAACTTAAGTGTCGATACATTGAAAAGCACAGAGAACCGAGGCAGGCATAGACCCATGCCATTTTCAGGTTGAAGACGGCCTCAGAGAGAGAGAAAAATTCAGATTACAATATGTGAGACTTCAATATTGCATAGTGAATATTAAATAAGTCTCAGTTATTATTATTAGCCAAAGGTCCAGCACCCAGTAGGACCATGTACCAGGTGTCCTGATGCTGGACATTCTTTTTTTTTTTTTGGTGGTTAATTTTATTTATTATGTTATGTTAATCACCATGCATTACATCATTAGGTTTTGATGTAGTGTTCCATGATTCATTGTGTATAACACCCAGTGCTCCATGCAGTATGTGCCCTCTTTAATACCCATCACCAGGCTAGATCCTGGACATTCTTATCTCATTACATCATGTTTCATCAGTATCGTCCCCACCATTAGCTGACTCCTGACTTTTTAGACACTTTCCATCTTCTCTGGTACCCAGGCGTGATGACAAGTTTGACTTCCATGGTCCCACTTCTCAAACTCTCCGTAGATATGGTTTTGTACTTATCCTCTGGCTCAGATCTCTTCTAACTGTCTTGAGTAACTTCATGCGATACCTGTCCTCCAATGCCTCCCTGATAACCCCTTTCCCAAAGTCAACTAAACAAAGATGCTCAGGTACCTGAGCATGGGAGGTACCTACTCCCGTGCATCCTGGGAGGGCATCCTGGCCAGGCACGAGGCAAATCAGCACAGATACATCTTTGGAGCTTGTTTGAACTCAGTCTTTCTTCCATCACTTTGCAGTTTAAAGAATGACAAATAATATTTTTAAATGTTGCGGTCATGACATTCAAGTAGAAAGAAAATTTGCCACCAACTAGATGTGCCACGAACCAGAGCAGCCTTGGTATGTGCTCTACTCCTGTTCCACTTTCTTGCTTCCCAGAAAGCCCAGAACAGAGAAGGCATTTGGAAGAGAAATGATCATACCCCTAAATCAGAAGCAGCGATGAGTTGACTGGCTGAGTCTAGCCAGGCTTCCTTGAAAGCCAGCAGCAGGCTCCCACACGGCGAACGCTCTCGGCTCTCCATGGCTACTACCACCAGCCTCCTTTTGGAAAGCCTTCAGAGATTAGCCTCAACCTACCTTTCTGGCCTGATCTCCTTTGATGACCCACACACATAACACACTCCAGCAAGGTTGGAGTATTTGATGTTCCCCAGTGATCTTTCTCAATGACTTGTGATCTTATTTCCACCAGAAAGTTCTTTCCCAATCTCTCCCCCAGCTTTGTTCCTTTTCCATATCAGATTATACTTCCTCCCTCAGCACAACTGCTGTGTCCTCCAACTCTTGCAACAAGATGTAATCTCTCTCCACCTAACGTCTCCTAGCACCGTGGGTGTACCTGTCCTTGGGCCCTTATTCCATTCTGCTCTATATTATAATCATTCACATATTGAATTGTTTCATTTGCCACCATCAAGCCGTATTCACCTTGAGGGTAGAGACTGTGTCATTGTATCCCCTGCCAGGCCTAAAACAGAGCTTGGCATGCCGAATGCACTGAGTAAATATTTTTCATGTTGAATTGAAGATTGTATTGTGGATAAATACCCTTTGATTTACTTTATATTTATTTAAATTTATTTTGTTTTATTTTGCAAATATTACTGACTGTATCAACTTAATATTTCCTTTCCCCTGGTTTTGTTCCTGTTACTGGCAATGAACAGTATTCTCAATACACTGTGTATGTGCCGAAAGCCAAAAAAGCAGAAAGAGCAACAAAAAATGGAGAACCAGGCCTTGTATTTAATCTTCATGTTTTTTACATTTTCAGTCCAAAAGCATCTCATGTTCTCAGATAACCTGCATACTGCACGAGGCTATGGCTCCATAAGAATAAAATGAAATATTAAAAGCCAGGTTATATTATTAGACTTTGAGACCATACTTCTCAATTATCCTTTGGTTTATCTCTAGTCTTTCATCCCCACAAAATTCAGCGTTCTCTCCCTTTTTTCACTGTAAACAATTCACTTCACGAATGTAGAATAATAAAATTAGGCTTCATACGAAGAAGTTCTGGATGCTTATAGAAAATAAATCATATCTCTTTGTCCTCCCTGAGCCTGGCTTCTCAGTCTCTGTGGTTTCTTCTCTCTGGATCTGTGCCTCTTAAATGCCTTAAGGTCAAAAAGCAGGAAGGTGGATAGGCACCTGGCTCAGTTGATTTAGCATCTGACTCTTGATTTCTGCTCAGGTCATGATCTCAGGGTTGTGGTATGGAGCTCAGCCTTCGGCTCAGCGGGTGGTCTGCTGGAATCCTCTCTCTCCCTCTCCCCCTACCCTCACCCTGCTTGTGCATGTATGCGCTCTCTCTCTCCCTTTCTCTCTCAAATAAATAATCTTTTTTAAAAAGTGGGAAGGTGAAAAGATGAGAAGAATGACTTTAATGAGGCCATTGGGTACCGTGACTTCGTAGTCACTATGTAAAGTACAAAGCAAAGGAATGTTCATTTGAGAGCCATCTCAAAGGTGTCATCTTGTTGCTCAACAGGAGCACCCAGAAGGATGTACTATTTTTGTTTAAATGGATTTTTATAAGGTTCATCAGAGCCCAGCATATTATAATAAACAGATGATAACATAGTGTGATAAAGACAAAAACTGTCAATATTTTTTGTTTCCTGATTCTTTAAAAGACATTGAATCACTGAACTAGTTGGAAAGAAAGAAAAAAAGAAAGGATAAAGGCAAGAAGAGAGGGAAGGAGGGAGGGAGGGAGGGAGAAATGCTGACCTTGGGAGAGTGAGCTCAAGCTGTCTCCTATAATAAGTAAATTGAAAAAGCAAAGGGAAGACTTCCATCTGACTTACACAGCACCTGTCAAAGTCCAGAGTTGAGTCTATCTAAAGAAAACAATATGGTCGGTTTCTACATTAAAGAGCTCCAATAAAGCCATCTGAAATGTCTAAATGGATGTTTATTGTAACTTACTTATTTCCTGAACTCATAGCCATGTACCTATCTGTGATACAGTTGGTGACGTTTAAGGTATCCTTCCAGGTTCAATGACCAAAGAGCTAAGTGTCTTAGAAACCCTTTGTCCTTTACCTTATACAGCACTTCCATGCTGGCGGAGGGGGTGCGTGGAGGGGCGTGCATGGAGAACAAGGTTAGGTGAAGGGTGTTCAGAAATTGGAATATACATTTTTAAAGAAAATCAGCAAGGAAAAGGGACTATTTTAGACACTGTCCTCTATCACAGTTCCCCATTCAGATATTCCTACTCGAAGACTCAAATTTTCTTAAAAGCAAAATGCCTCCCTCTTTTTCTCTTGCCATTTCCTGAACTTAAAATTCCTTCTATTCTCTATTCCTCTTATTAGGATTGCCAGATTTTGCAAATAAAAATACAGGGCATCCAGTTCAGTTTGAATTTCAGATAAATAACAGTTTTTTTAAGTAATAAGTATATTCCATGCAACATTGGGAAATATGTACTAAAAAAGACTCATTGTTTATCTGAAATTCAAATTTAAACAATAAATCATTTTTCAGTATAAGTACATCCCAAATATTGCATGGGACATACTTACACTTGAAATGTTATTTGTGGTTTATCTGAAGTTCAAACTGAACTGGACCTGCTGTATTTTATCTGGCAGCTCTGCTCTTAGGTAAATTCTCCTATCATTCAAGCCCAGATTAAATCCCATTTCTTCAGTGAATGCTATCCTATCCATCTTATTTTGAAAGGATTCATGCATTTATTCATTACTCCCCAATCAAATATGTATTGAACACCTATTTTCCTCCAGGAACTGTGTTAGGTACTGGAGATAAAACAAAACAAACCAAACAAACAAACAAGGTCCATAGCTCACAGGCAGAGGACGACCTTGAAGGCAGGTAATAATGACCAAAGGAATAAGTGTCATGAGAGAGAGATGCACAGGGTGCCACGGAAAATCCATAAATAAGCCTCCTTGTAGGACTGCAGGCTATCTGTCCCTTTCATCTCCTATCTCACTCTATCTTATATTAATCAACACTTGGAACTATATCTAGTACTTCTCAGCCTCTGCCTGGTGTCAGACTTTGCTTATAGTAGGTACTTTCATTTGTTTTGTGTAATGAAGCCCTTTTATTTTCCATTCACTTGCTCTTCATTGGAGTTTTCAGAAAGATAACCACAAGACTGAGTTTGGTTTGTCTCACTTTAACCACAGTGAGAAATCATGCATTTTCCAGTGTGCTAAATGTGTCAGTCGTCATTTTGTGTGCCTTACATAGTCACTGAATCCTCATACCGTCTCAGTGAGCTACGTGCTCTTTAGATCCCATTTTATGGAAGAGGAAACGAAGACACAAAACACTAACTTTCCCTAAGCCACACAAATAATAAAGGTGAAGCTGAGATTCAGACCCCACTGACCAGCTTCAGAATGCTGTGGTGTCACTGTGATGGAGATGATGTTAAAAGTTAAAATTAAATAAGCTCCTGGAATTTTCTGTGGACACTTTATTTGTTCTTTTTTTAAATTTTTATTTTTAAAAAGAGTAATCCTGTTTATGTTTCTAAAGAGCCACAAATGAACCACTTAGCCTCGAATACAATTCAAGAGAAGAAATTTCAAGAAAGAAGCTAAATCAGTGCCAATTCACATCATGAAAGCATAAGGTAGTTCATGACCTTTCCTGTCGTCATTATCTACCCCAGTCCTGGTCTGTGCTACATTATCTACATCCCCAGTTACTACTGGACAACGGCAGGTCTGACTGATGTAAGAAAGCAGAGTCATGAAAGCCTGTTCAAGGAACTGTTTAACTGAAGGTTAGTTATCATGTGGTTAGAAAAAGTAAAATCATTCTTCAACAGGTGGTAGAATATTTAGAGAAAATCAAACATGGTGCCAAGAGATGTACTTAGGATGGATATTGTAACCTTATTACCTGACTTGTAAAAATACAAACTTAAGTGTACTGAATGCTCTAAATCTTATGACTTCCAAAATGTGACCTGGAGAAGCCCACTTGATGAATGTTAAAAATATATGTATTTTTCTGTTTGCATAAAATGAGGATACTTAAAACATGAGATTAATTTGGAAGCACACAAACCCCCACTCTCTAAAAAGGAGACTGTCCTTTACCTCTTCTTGATGACTGGGACTTCTAGCAAATATGTCCTGCTTTAAATTTCAGCTACATGCGATACAAAGAGATTTCAGTCTTCAGGAAATCACCTCCCTCTACAAATAGCAGAGGCTGTTGTGACCTGGTCTTGTGTTTATGTCCCACTTAATATGGTACAGTACATCAGGGGAAGGATAGCTCCGTGTAATTGTTGCTAATAAATTATGGTGTTAAAATAAGTAAAATTATTGAGAAGAGCTGTTTGTCCCTACATGGCATTCTGATGCCAAAGCTGAGACTTCATTAATATTTTTTTAAGGCTGTGAACTAAAATATCGTCTATGGCCTCTTTCACTTTCTGAGTCAGTAGTGCAGAAATGGGAAGTTATCATAGTAAATTATACTTAATACTTCATATAAATCCAAAAATTCAAAATCTCAAAAATATATGAAATTCTCTTACTTTGGGCAAATTTTCCACCATATAAATTAATGGGAGCTTCATATATAATTGATAATAGTGTGACATTTGGAAAAAATATAAAATGTCAGACAGAGACATCTTGAGTAAACATGTCACAAAAGTCTGTGTTTATAACAATAAAAGATAAATCGGTTTGGGGGAATAATAGAATCTCAGAGGTTGAAAGAACTTTAAAGGTTATTGAGTTTACTACCCCAAGTTTTAATATACTCTTCAGCATCTTCTCCCACATCTAGGCAGTGCTGGCCCAAGTACAAGAGACTATATAGTTATCACCCCGGAGTTTGTACCTACGTTTCCATCAAAAACCATCACTGAGATTGTCTTACTGACAACAAGAGAACAGGGCCAAGATTGGGCAGGGACTTTGAAAGGGACCTGTTTCCACCTGTCCCACAACAAACAACCCTTTTCATCTTTCTGTTAACTTCCAGCCACTTTGTCCTCCAAGCGTTGGACAGAATTTGGGCCACCGAGGAAGCCCATGTGGGTGAACTGAGAACCACAAGCAGGAACACTGGTATGAAAGGAGAGCAAGGTCAACAACACGTGTGTGTGAGGGTCAGTGGCAACCATGCAGAGTTCTCAAGAGTAGCAGGTGTCTTCACCACCATCTGGAGCTGAGAAAACGCCATGTGATCAGAGACTTCTTTTTTTTTCAGTCATGGTAAAAAACACACGACGTGATATTTACCATCTTTTCCAGCTTTTAAATGAACAGTGCATTAGTGTTAACTACAGATCTCTAGAAGCTTTTCATTTTGCAAAACTGAAACCCTACACTCATTGAACATCAACTCCCCTCTTCCTTTTTCCTGAGCCTCTGGCAATCCCCATTCAATTTTCCCTTTACAAGGGTTGACTACTTCAGATACCTCGTGTAAGGGGAATCATCATACATGGCTTATCTCACTTACCCAAATGTCCTCAAGCCTCCTCCATGTTGTAGCATGTGACAGAATTTCTTCCTTTTTTGAGGCTGAGTAATATTGCATTGTACGCATATGTCATCATTTCTCTATCTGTTCATTCACTGATGGACATTTAGCTTGATTTCACTTCTCAGCTATTGAGAATAATGCTGTAATGAGCATGAGTGTGCAAATATCTTTTTGAGATCCCGTTTTCAATTCTTGTGGATATATGTGCAGAAGTGGGATTGCTGAATTATATGTGGCTCTTTTTTTGAATTTTTTGGAAATCTCAAGGCTTCCCTTTTTTAACCATTTGCTCTGTGTTCTTGTCAATTGCCAGTTCTTCCAACTCTGGCTCCTGGGAAGACACTCGGAACACTATGCCGGGACATCTGGAGACAAACTTCCTCTGACTCTGCCTACTCAGATTAGTGCCAATACTGAGAGCAAGCCTTTCTGCACGGCTCTACACAGTCCTCCAAATATAAAACCCAGCCCGGTTATTCTTTACTTACTCCTTTAGGATGGGGAATATGCAGATTCCTCTAATAATTGTTTCCCAGGTTTATTGCAAGAAAGCCTATCAGGGACACAAACACAATTTCTATTTCAAAGTAATGATCTCTTTCCCCTCTTCCTTGGAGAAAGTAACTTAGATATTTTTAGTGAAAAAAAAAAAAGTATTCTTTGGGAATATTTGATATGAAATGTGTATAAATATGTTATTTATGTAGTATAGTAATTTATGAATGTAACTTATAGAATTAGGTAAAGCCCACCTAAAATCTCAAATTCAGGTGTCCCCTGTGAATTATATTACTGAATAAACACATCAGGGAAAAAGCAAGTTTTGGTGTTTCTAGGTACAACTCTAAAAAACCAGGGCCTACCAGCCCAATAAAGACTTGATTTGTGTATTAGTCAGGATGTTCCAGAAAAACAAAATCAGGACAGAGAGAAGTTATGAGGAATTAGCTCATGTGATTACAAAGACCCAAAAGTCCCAAGATCTGCCATCCACAAGCGGGAGGCCCGGGAAAGCCAGTGGTGTAATTCAGTCTGAGTCCAAAGACCTGAGAACCAAGGAAGCCAATGGTACTAATCCCAGTTTAAGAGGAGGAGAAAATGAGATGAGATGGACCCAGCTTAATTGCGGGAGGCAGAGAAAAAAAGGATGAATTCCTGCTTCGTCTGCCTTTTGTTCTATTCAGGCCCTCAAACAATTAGGGGATGCCCTCCCACACTGGGTGTCAATAGTCCATCTATTCAAATATGAATCCCATCCAGAAACACCTCCACAGATACAGCCGAGACAATACTTAATCTGGGTACCCAAGCCCCACTCAAACTGACACATAAAATTAACCATCACAACTGGGTGTCAAGAAAATTTTGCTTAATTGATGTAATCGTTATTCTGCAGGAGAACTGTGAACATCAAGGAGCCAAAGAAAAACAAGTGCAAAGCAGAGAAATTTTCCAGTGTTTGTCAAGAATGATTCAGAAAAAAAGCAATACTGAACCCGAGGTAGAGACATGCTGCTCTTTCTAGAGCTGGAGAATCTGAAAAGCAGGGAGGGCTCCCTGGATTTTCCAGAGCCTGGAAAAAACAGCCCTCAAGGTGATCTCTTTCTCTCCGTTCAATATCAACAAACAGAATTTTGAGTACCCTTAAGGTACCCTGATAGTGCAAAGGAGGCATCAGACTGAGGTCACTGGAAATAAATTTTCTCCATTGTCAATAACGGTTTGTCATTATGGTCATACATCACCCTCTTGTGAGTTGGTTTAAGGTGTCAGTCTCTGGAACGTTGATAAACTCCAGCCACTCTGCACCAGCAAACCAGAAGACAAGACCCACTTGCAGGGGGCCTCTCCAAAATTCTCCCCTAAAGGCATATTCCATGAGCAGCTGAGAGCTAGCATAGGTTTATCTTCGATTCCTAACTTCCATGCGGAGGCAAAGGATAGCTACCTATCTGTCTATCTGTCTAACTATCTATCCAACCACTATAAAGAATGAAGCTGAGTGGGAAGATCTACTATGGGCTGTAAAGATGAAATTTGTCTCAGTCTGAGATAAAGGATAGAAACCAGAACGGTACAGAATAAAAGCTTAAGTTGGGAAATGAGCACAATAATTAAACCCAGGACACCCAATAAAAATGAAGAAATAATTTCAACAGTCCCAAGCCCCAACAGACAGGGCTGGACAGCACCAATCAGGACAGACATGACTTTGACACCCTTCAGCCCTCCCCATTCGGGGAAAGAATCCTGTCTGCCATCCCCATCCATTATTCCTGAATGAGAATCTCTCTTCCTCTCCTTTTTTAGGGGCAACTCTCAGGAATATATACAAAATCAGTCATTTACACCTTAACACGAATTTAATTCTGCTTAGGGGTTCCCAGAGTGACTCGTATCTTAAGCCTCAACTTCTTTTTTTTTTTTTTAGGATTTTATTTATTTGACAGAGAGAGAGAGAGACAGAGAGAGAGGGAACACAAGCAGGGAGAGTGGGAGAGGGAGAAGCAGGCTTCCTGCAGAGCAGGGAGCCCGACGTGGGGCTCGATCCCAGGACCCTGGGATCATGACCTGAGCCAAAGGCAAACGCTTAACGACTGAGCCACCCAGGCGCCCCTTAAACTTCAACTTCTTATTAGGCACCAAGGTAAATTGAGCTTAAGGTAGAGGTGTTGGAGTGACCAACTGGCAAGGAAACAGGTGAAGTATCAGTAGGTTTGCTCAACCAAGGTAGGCTAGGTAAAGTTCAGAATCAAAAACCCAGGCATGTCAGAAGCTCAGATTATAAATAGTTCTGACCTCTCTGGCTGGATTTTGTAACAGACATCTGTCACTGACTCCAGCTTTTATTTCATTTTCTGGGGTTTTGTTAGTTTGGAAATTTTTGTTTGTCCAGTATCTCAGTGGTCACTGATGGGGAGGGGCAGAGGAAGAGGGTATGGTATTCACTCTCTGAGATGAACATAGATAGGAAGGACCAGGATTCTAAATTCTAGTTTTGACCAGGTATCAAGAATATCTACAAGCAACTCCGAAAAGGCCGGAGGGACTCATACACACACAAAACACAAGGACACACAAAATTACATTGTATTTCTTTAACATTTTGGCCCATAACCCTTAATCTAAACGACTCAGCCCCATTCTGATTTGCACCTTATCTAACCTTTGCCCTCTGTTTCTTCAAAAAACCACAGAAGGATGAGCCCAAGGGAAAAGCAAGCCAAAAGAAAGAAACAGTATAGTCCAAACACCTGCTTTGAGAAAATGAAGTAAAAGGCAAGATCCATAGACAAAAATTGGCCCACAGTTTGTTTCTCAGAGTCCATAGTCTCTCATGGTTTTAGAGGGGAGGGGGATGGGGGGATGGGTTAGCCCGGTGATGGGTATTAAGGAGGGCGCGTATTGAATGGAGCACTGGGTGTTATACGCAAATAATGAATCATGGAACACTACATCAAAAACTAATGGTGTAATGTATGATGACTAACATAATAAAATAAAATTTAAAAAATAATAAAAAATAATAAATTAATTTAAAAAAAAAAATTGGCCCAGGCCATTTATTTTACCTTTGTCTTGCCGTGGCTATCACCCTTGTTTTTACTTAGCATTGCAAGTTCTCTACCACTTCCTGACATATAGAAACCCAAAAAAGTGACCAACTGCTTGGAACAAAGATGGAATTCTTACAGCAAAAACAGCAAAAAGTAATATCTCAAAAATTATCCTGCCACACATGCAACAAGAATTCAAAATGCTCTCCTCAATAATTATCAAATGTTGAGATAATCCTCAGTGAAACAGATGGAATAAATTATAGTCAAATATTTAAACATGTATTGTTGCTGCAGCAACTTTCCAGACAGTCCAAAATTCCAGAGAAATATTCTTCAAGATGTGGCACAGATTTCTGGAGTCCTTACCACATGTGAGAAGCTCTGCTCTTTCTGTTAGGTCCTCAGGAACGGGGAAGGGCATTCTGATGGACGACTTCCAAATCGATGAGATTTTCTGCTTGTGGAAACAAGATATGCCACAGAAAATCAAGCCCATGTGTGACTAAACTGTGGTGCCTCCACAACTCTTTATGGGAATTGACATCCATTGATTTTTGAAAGTATACATTTTACCAAAACTCAACAATGTTTTTTAACGAGGCCTTCTTATACCGTATCATCAGCTTCAGTCACTCTGTAATTAGATTCAATTAACATGTCCCAAATGCCAGAGGGGTAGCAACAGTGACAACACTGAGTACAGTTAATGCATAAAAATTAAAATGTTTGCTCTCCATAGCATTAAATTACATATTATATTCCTCTTTGCTTCTCTAATGTTTCTCTGTAGGAACCTTGAGAATTATGGTTTCTCGTGGTGGGTCATTCATACCAACATATTTTATAGATGAGTTTACTGGTGGATTACATAGTAAGAAGACAAGACAGTCAACTCCTAATAAAAGTGAGAAGTTTCCAGTCCCAACCTCTCTTTCCTGTCAATTGCAGGGCTGAAAATAGGCTTCCTGTATGAGCTCATTTTTGAGGATGAGAGAGGGTAGTTTGAAAAGATAAAATGTAATCTTCCTCAAGATATGCACTAGCCACCTCCAATTCTGTCAAATAAGGAGGATATGATAAAATAAAATCTAAATACAGTCATGCCTGTGATATTTAGTGACTACATGAGCATGAAGCAAAATACAGTGATAAGATTGGAAGACAGCCAACAGCGATAACAATAAATCATAGGTCTGAGGTGGGACTTACTAGTACAACAGGATGCCACAGTATTTTTTTCTAAAGATTTTATTTATTTATTTGACAGAGAGAGACACAGCAAGAGAGGGAACACAAGCAGGGGGAGTGGGAGAGGGAGAAGCAGGCTTCCTGCGGAGCAGGGAGCCCGATGCAGGGCTCGATCCCAGGACCCTGGGACCATGACCTGAGCCGAAGGCAGACGCTTAACGACTGAGCCACCCAGACACCCCCAGACTGCCACAGTATTTTAAAAACAAGGTTTGCACATGAATTCCAATTCCAGATTGACGAATTCATTGACAGAAATAAATTCACATATAAATATCAACCAATAAAAAAGAACAAAAAGGAAGACTAAAGAATTATTTACTAATTTATCAACATAAAAGTACCACAGTTACCACAGAGTAAGCAACTTCAACCAACATTCCAGTGAGATTAAAATAGGTGTAAACACCTTTTTAAAAACTGCTTGATAATATAAACCTAATTAGAGAGGAAATATAGAGGTAAAAGAGGTTAAGCAAGTGTGTGGGGGGGGCAGACAATTTTACCCAAGGTCCTTACAATTCTGGAGGAGAGTCAAAGGGATTAGCTGCACGATTAACAGCTTTTGAGGGAGGGAACACAGACTGGAGTCCGGCACGTACTAAAAACCAAGAACTCAAGGATGCAGGACAACTAAATGAAATCCAGTAGGAGGGGGGAGAAAAGGCAACAGAATCAGATCCATGGTGGCTCAGGTATTAGAGAGTCTATATTAAAAAAAAAAAAAAGTACTACTACTGTTTTCAATAAGATGCAAACAAAATTGATAGTTATCATCAGAAAACTAGACAATCTCAAAATAATGAAAATTCCAGAAATAAAAGGTATGATGACTGAAATTAGAAAGATATGAATGAGTTTAGCCGAATTAAGACAACTAAATGTAAAGAGTATTGGTGAACTGGTAGATAGGCCAGAAGAAAAGATTCAAAATAGAAGATAAAGAAAATATTATGGAAAAAAACATGAGAGAGTGAGCAAGTCAGAAGTCACAGTGAGAAGCCTACAGTACATGTAATTTGTGTCTGAGGAAAAAGATGGGACAGAAGTAATAGTCACCAAAACCATGGCTGATAGTTTGCCAAAATTGAAGAAAGATATGGAACATATTTAAAAGTACTATGCAATACTTCTAAATGAATCTTGTTCTCAAAGAAGAAATTAAAGCAAAAATTAGAAAAAATGTTTAACTCATTGATATTAGAAATGCAACATATCAGAACTTGTGGAATGGAACTAAAGATGTAAAAATGTGTATGTTAGAAGAGAAGGGTTATATATCCATCTCAAGAGACGAGGAAAAAGCACAGAAGTTAAATGGAGAACCTGACAAAAAATTTACAAAATAAGAAAAGCACAGCCACTTTCATTCTTGCCTCATAAAATGTATTTGGAGAGCATTTCTGTAAGTATTTAAAATAATTCATCAGTGAAACCATTTGGGACTGGAGTTTTCTCTGTGAGAAGATTTTAATTACAAATGCAAATTCTTTAGTAGCTATGGAACTATTAGTATTTTCTATTTTTTCCTGAGTTAGTTTTGGTAAGTAGTATCATTTAAGGAATGTGTCCACTTCATCTAAGTTGTCTAATTTATTGGCATGAAATTTTTCATATTTGCTTATTATTATCACTGTAATGTCCATAGTATTAGTAGTAATATTGTATCTTTCATTCCTGATCTTTATCATCAAGTTTTTTTCTAACTTGATCAGACATTCTAGCCATTTATCAACTTTACTGATCTTTTCAAAACACTAATTTAGCTTTCCCTAACGTTTTATTCTCTTTCATAAATATCTTGTTAGTACTTATAGCATTTTGCTTTTTCATCTTCTTAAGATTAAAATTTGGATCATTAATCTTAAACTTTTCCTCTTTATGGCAAACATTTGAAGCTAGTGATGCCACTGTTATGTGGAGTTTGATATTGTGTGTTTTCAACTGCATACATTTCAAAATGCTTTAAATATTTCCTGTAGTTTCTTCTTTGACCCATGGATAATTTAGAATTTTTTTTAACTTCTAAATTTTTGAAATGTTTCCAGTTCTCTTATTGGTAGTTACTTATAATTAATATCCTGTGGTTAGATCACATACTACAGAAGGTTTGATCTTCTTACATTTATCAACACATTTTTTTTGTCCTGTTACCTGATCTATCTCGTGACTGTTCCGTGTGTACTAGGAAATAAAAACGTGTATTCTATCGTTATTGGGTACAGGGTTTTTAAAATGCCAAGTAGGTGAATGTGGTTGATAGCATTATTCAAATCTTCTACAACCTTACTTAATTTTTGGCTACATGTACTATCAATTAATTACTGAGAGAGATGTTAAAAATCACCAAGTTTTTATGGATTTCTTCCTTTAGTTCCATATTTATTTCATACATTCTGAAGTTCTGTTAGGAGGTGTATACACATTCAGGATTGTTACATCTCCAGAATAAATAGAATCTTTATGATTATGAAATAGTTCCTTTATTGATAATATTGCTCCTTTTGAGTTCAGTTTAAATGATATTAATAGAGCCAATGAGCTTTCTTACACTAGGTAGTCTGATACGTCTTCCATCCTTCTACTTTCACCAATCTATGCCTTTGTATTATCATGGACTGAAAGTTTTTGTCCCCCCAAAATTCATGTGTTGATGCCCTAACCCCCAGTGCGATGGTATTTGGAGGGGGTCCTTTGGGAGGTAATTAAGTGTAGATGAGTTCCTAGGGGGAGGGTGGGCTCTCATAACAGAATTAGTATACATTCCACCACAATTCAGTGGTGAACATTCATAAACTACTGTTCAGGTTAAGAAATACAATATCACCAGCACCCAGGAGCCTGTTTGTGGACCCTCCCAACCACTACTCCCTACCTCTCTGCAAAGCAGAACTTCACTTTCAAGGTAATCACATCCTTGTTTCTCTTTAATCTTTTGCCACCCAAGCAAACCTCCCTAAAGACTATAGTATGGTTTGTTTTTGTTTTTAAATAAATGGACTCACAGACTACTGTTTCTGGTAATGACACAGGGGCTTATGGTGAATTCATCCTCTTACAGATATCAATTATAAATTCTGGCAAAAATATTAAAAAGAACTACTTGAAGGTAATGAATAGCCACCAAAGGCAGAACAAAACTGGAAGGTATTTGATCCTTGATAAAAGAGAACAGCTCTGAGTGAGATCTATGATTACAAAGCTCTTCCCCTCAAGGCAGCCATTAGTCCATGCAGTGTGGTGTGGGAAAATTAAAGCAGAAAGCCACACAAGCTTGAGATGTCAGAGAAAAAAGTCTGCAATTGCCAGAGAATCTAAAAATCAAGGGAGAAATCCCAGGAAGAAGGAAGATATGAGGACATTCCCCAATTTTGCATCTAATTTTCCCTAAATCCTTGGCTGACCCCTGAGCAGCTTGTGTACAAGGGAGACTCCAAAGAGTAAAGCAGAAAGAAAGAGCTGAGATCTGAAAGAGTTGATCAGATTTCAGCTCCCGCCTACCAGAGAAGACACAACATTGGATGTGTATTCCTATAAATTAGAGACGTATTGTAAACACCTCAGGGTTTTCATGAAAGAAGGGCCATGCCTCGAGAATAAAATCTATGTCTCAAGGCTAAGAATCTAACCATAAGACTAGACTAAGTGCAAAACCAAAAGGCTCATCCTTACAGAGTGAAAAGCCCATACAAGTTCAATGTAATAAGCCGGTAATTTAACCGCCCACTGAGTCAGCTGCCATTTGGGTCAACTGCATGAACTACCACTCTTCAGAGGAAAATTCCTAAATTAGGGTCTCTGCAACACACCGTGTACAATGTCTGGCATATAGCAAAGAAAACAAAACCTAGACACATGGAGAAGCAAGACAATGTGATCCATACTCAAGGGGAAAAGTAATGATGCCTAGGAGTAGACCTCAAAATGCCCCATTTTGCCTCAAAAAATAGTAATGTCCAGCTCTCCCCCATGGAAAAAAAAAATATCATCTGGAAGCAAAGAAGTGGAGATACATAACCCAAAGCTAAGATTTCAACATGTAGGACCCAAGGTAAGGAAAAAAGACTCTAGATTCTGTTGCAGCAGGGCTCCTAAAACTGTTTCCCAACAGCGATCCATTCTCTGGTAATGAGGAGGCAATATCCTAAAACTGGTCACTAATATTCCAACATATGGAACCAAGCAAGCTGAAGTGATAGCCTTACATTTTTTACCTTCGGATTTTTTTTAAAGATTTTATTTATTTGAGAGATTGAGAGTGAGCAGGAGTGGGAAAGGAGCAGAGGGAGAGGGAGAAGCGACTCCACGCTGAGCAGGGAGCCCGACACGGGGCTCAATCCTAGGACCACAGGATCATGACCTGAGCAGAAGGCAGACGCTTAACGACTGAGACACCCAGGCGCCCCTTTTTTAAGATTTTTAATTTATTCATTTGAGAGCACAAGTAGGGGGAGAGGCAGAGGGAGAGGGAGAAGCAGACTCCCCACTGAGCTGGGAGCCCGACACGGGGCTCAATCCTAGGACCACAGGATCATGACCTGAGCAGAAGGCAGACGCTTAACTGACTGAGCCACCCAGGTGCCCCCAGACTTTTTTAATCAAGAGAAAGAAGTGAATATGAGGATGTGAACCACTTGGGGCTGTGTCAGTATGTGCATTTTAGTATATATACTCTAAATATGCTGGAGAACAATCCACAGTTCAAGGGTAGAATACACTTTCCTCAGTAGGTGGAATAAATTCTGGCAAAGATATTTAGCAAAATCTGAAAAGTAAACAGAATTTATTGCACATGAAAATGTTAAGAGTGTTGATGAGAGGAAGAAAGAAGACCGGAAAGTATAGGAGAAAAGGAAAAGAAAAGAAGAGAAAGGAGAAGAACAGTGCATGCAAGACATACATAAAGAACCTAATCTGGAAGAAAATCTAACTCAAAGAACAGAAGAACGTTCACTGTGAGCACTTCCCACTTTAGAATAACTAAAAATAAATTCAATGAAATAAAATTTAACAGATTAAACATTAAAAATACAGACCATGATGACAATGGACCTTCCAGAACTAAGTAAACAATTTAAGGACAAGTATATCATTTCCATGGTAAAAAGTAATTTGGAAATGACAAGGAATCAAACAGATATATAAAAGACTGGAGATAATCACCATAAAGGAAAAGAAACAAGGAAAATATTTTTAAAAATTAGAGAATAGATAACAGTTATTCCAAAGTTATTCCATGGCCAGTTCTAGGCTCAGCCTTTAAGGCCTGGCAATCTTCAGGATGATCTGGAAGGGAGCTGTGAGAAGCCTTAGCCACCTGGAGAGAGGCAACATGTAATTGTTCCAGTGGCCGGCCCCAGCTGAGCTTCCGGCCACCAGCCAACATGGACTGCCAGCTCGTGAGTGAGCCATCTGAGAAGGTCTGGTCAGCCCAGAGAACCATGGGAAATAATATCACAGTTGTTTTAAATCACTAAACTCTGGGGTATTTCATTACACAGCATTAGAAAACTGAAACACTAACATAGCAGGATTGATATTTAAGCACTAAATTCATTCTAAAAGACTAAACATCTTTGAAGATTATAGTTACAAAGCAGAACGTAAATATTATAATGATTGCAATGAGAAAAAGAACACTAACTAATAGTGGCTCCCATTTCACTTTGGGTATCAGCCAACCTCCCCCTAACGGCCTATAGGGGATCTATGTGATCAGGCCTTCCATCCTGTATACTTTCTTTCCTCTAATGCCATTGCTCTGCTCTTCATCAACTCCATTCCAGCCCCGCCAGCCTCCTGGCATTCCTTAGGGATTCCTGCCAGGCATTCCTTAGGGATTCACTTTAGCTTTCCTCTACCTAGAATGGTTACCCCAGACACCTGACTGCCTCCACTTACCCTTTTCTCCCACCTTGCCTTTCTAATGAATGACTGGACTCCAACTTTCTTCTCTCATTCCTGCACGTGACACACTTGGTCTTTCCCACCCTTGTTTTTCTATTTCTGCTTACTTTGTATTCCCTAAATTATTATCATATTTGCCTTCATTATTTATTTCCTGTCTCCCCCTGACTACACTGTAAGTTCCACAAAGGCAAGTATCTGTCCATTTTATTCACAGATGTATCCCAAACACCTAAAACAGTTTCTGGCTCAGAGTAGGTGCTCAACATCTATGAAATCATACAATTTGGAAACTGGAAGGCAGGCAGGAAAGAAATGTGAGAATGTCCATTTTCCTCCCTTAAATGCTAAGGAGTTAACATTGCAAAAAATTCAATATATGTTTTTAAATGCATTCAACATCTTATGCTTTCCATAATACCCTCTCAATATTTATCTGAAGCTATATCATTCCTTTATTTGATATTTTTCTGCTGAATTCATATACAATAATTTTAATACATCTAATTTTTACCAGAGCATGCAGACGTGATGCCAACGTCATCAGCTTGTCTCCTTATGCTGACAGAAAGACCTTTTCATTCCCTTCATTTATCTGCAAAGGGACACATTTGGACTGACGCTCACTTAATATTAACAAAATGTCCAATTATCTGGACTTTTTACTTCTGTCTTCGAACCTCTTTGCATTAAGTAAAATTTTTGTAATAAATATTTATCAGTTGTAAAAATTATAAAGTGAAATTTACAAGATAAATTACTTACTTCCTTAATGAGTTAGCTCTACCCCAAATGTCCCAAAAGTAGCTCATATTCAACATGTACCAAAATAAGAAAAGAAAAGAAAGGACTGGCCTTAATCCTTTTTACCCCAACTTGATATTTAAATTTATCTTTGACTCCTGTCTTAATAAGGCATCTAGTTATCAAGCTTTCTCTGTTTTTAATTTTAATTAGCATCTCAAATCCAATTCTGCTCCTCAATTCCATTGCCATGCTCAAATACCCTATGCAGGAGGAAATCCAAATTCCTCCACACATCACTCAAATTATCTTGAGAATCTGCCCTTGATCACCTTTCCTACCTCAGTCGCCATCTCTCCCCAGCCTCGGCACTGGGCTTGCATTCTCAAAAGTCCAGACAACTTGTTCATTAGAGGCTCTCCTGCCTTTTGTTAATTTTTTTTCTGCTCTCTTTGTCTTTACTAAAGTTCCCTTTGAAAAGCTCAACCTGTCTCAGAAGTGTGGAGGAAAACAAGGAAAGGTTGTCTGTCCGTTTTTGTTTGTTTGTTTTAGTTTTCCCTCGAGCTGGAAGTTTGAAAGGAGGTACAGTACACAGAGATGGTGAAGAGGCTGTGAAGGTATGGTCCTCGAAGGGGAACCAAAGGGATAAAATCTGAGCAAGGAAACACGACCAAAGGGCATATCCCACTGTTCCTTCATCTGCTTAATCAGCCGTCCTGCCACTTGGAGAGATCTCTTACCAGAATCCCACTGTTGCTGTTGGGGACGACATAGGTTTTATTAAAGAGATTATTACCCTGAACTTTGTTTTACAAAGTGCCATTGAACACGAGCCTTCTGACATGATTGACGTACAACAGGTGCACAGTGGTGGAGCCCTTGATCCCACTCGATGAATGGACAGCTAGTCTGGTCCTGGTCTATTCTCGCCAGGGTATTTTTGCCTCCAAGACGGTCAGTGGAGACTCCACTGTTCAGCGTTCAAGAAGGAACGGGAGAGAGGAGTGAGGGAGTTCATCTCAGCCAGAGGGAACTGTTCAACAGAATCACTCAAATCCCAAATGACTGTTGATCGGAATAGAGCCACAATAGGAAACAGAAAGCTTGTCTTTCACACGTGATCTTCAGGGCAAACACTTCGTTTGGAAAGCTATTAAACCTTTACTACTCCAATGTGATCCACAGACACCAAATGGAAGCCCGAGCAGTCGAATGGATCCATGACGTGCTGTGTCTCCGCCCAGGAGGCCAGAAGCAAGAATCGGCTGCTGGTTTCTTTTCTTTTTTTTTTTTTTAAAGATTTTATTTATTTATTTGAGAGTGAGAGAGAGAAAGAGCACAAGAGGGGGGAGCGGGAGAGGGAGAAGCAGACTCCCTGCCGAGCAGGGAGCCCGATGCAGGACTCAATCCCGGGACTCCAGGATCATGACCTGAGCCGAAGGCAGTCACTTAACCAACTGAGCCACCCAGGCGCCCGGCTGCTGGTTTCTTAAAGATGGTCTGTACCTGAGCTCAGGGCATGGAAAAAATGAGCAGAAAAGATTGAGGAGGATGACAGTGGAAATCAAGCCCCAGCCTCTGACAGTGCACTCAGGTGTGCATCTGTTCCCTGATTCTGTGTTGTAATTAAAAAGAATGATTTTTACATATTTAGATATTTTCCATTTATCCTGGTCTGATGCCTGAATTTGAATGCAGCTGAAGTTAAGGGTACTAATTAATTGTGAATCACTCCAATACTCGAATATGAGGCCTCTTTGAGCCTAATGTGCAAATTTATGTAAAAACAATGTGAAAATTAGAAATGCATTGGCACATTTTTTTAACCAGAACTGTAGCGTTCTGTCTAGTCAAACAGACTGCTCATTTGCAAGTTGTCTATATGCAAAGCGTTCTGCCCCTGGGAGCCTCAAATCTCCTTAGCAAGTCGTCTGAAATTTGAGAACAGCTTTGTTCTGAACCCACTTTCTAGTCTCTTCACTTTCTCTCCTCTGCTTCCAGCAGTGTGGACAAAAGGCTAAGTACAGATTTCACCTGGCAGCCAGCAGCAAGCGGGGCCCGGAACAGGAAGCCCACCCTGGGACCAAGCCAAATCACCGGCCAGCCCGAAAGCCTCAAGTTTCCCCTTGCAGATCAGACCCAGTGAAGTGAAAGAGGCTGTTTGTGGGTAGGTCCTAGGCCAGCTCTCCGACTTTCTTGGGTCATGGCTGAGGTTAAAGCAGGGCAGGTGCTTTGAAACTCCATCACCACTGCCGTTGCAGGCGGCCTCGCCCGGGCTTCGCGGGAAGAGCCCGAGCTGACAAGTGCCACGGTGCAGCGGAGGTGGGGGGGGGGGGGGCGTTCGGCTCCTCTGCCCTCAGCTGCCTGGCACCAGAGCCAAGAAGTGGGCCAGAGGTCAGTCCCAGAAGATGCTTGCAGGGGGCGGGCAAGGCAGGGCAAAGTCATTCCATGTGTGGGAGTGGCAGGGGAGCCCTTATGGGAATTACTTAGCTAATCATTTAGCTGTGGGAGCAGAAAGGGTAGTGACAGAGATGGGAGGATTTCCCAGGAACTGGCATGCAGCCAGGCAGAGCTAATGGCAACCCACCCATGCCAGCAAAGGCAGCCGTGAAGCATGACCCCAAAGAGGGGCACTTCTGGGATAGGAGCTGCACCAACAATGAGGGTGAATCCCTGTCACCCCTTAGGGACATTGCACCATGTTTTCCCAGCAGCACAATCCCAGATTAAAGGGACAGCATTGCTGGGCCCCCAGCGGGGGGGGGGGGAGGGGGGACATCTGACATAATTGACTCCTCTACTTGGTGCTCACAGCCCATGTTTACTCAAGGTACGGAAAAGGTAATTCCCCATATTGAATTGCTCTGTAAATGCTGTTCTCGGTTGTAACCAGGAAGCTCAATTTCCACCAGCTTCGGTGCCATGGTCGTCACCCTGACATTGGTATTCTCTGGCCTTGATACTCACAGTGTGGTCCCCTGGATCGGCACCGTCACTCTGAGCTTGTCGGGAATGCAAACATCCTGGGGCCCACCCTAGACTTCCAGAATCAGAATCTGCACTGTAACAGGATCCCTGGAGGATTCGTGTGTTTTGAGAAGTTTGTTCTAAGGTACTTCTAATTTTCACTAAGCCAGACTGAGTTTCGCGGGGTCCAGTTATCAGCTGTATAACTTTGACTAAACCACTTCATTTCCTTGACCCTCAAGTCCTCATCTGTAAAATGGGCATGCTCATCCTACTTAATTTAACATGATTAAAGTAAACAACAAATTAGAATTTATCCTATAAACTGAGAATCCTGATCGAAATACTCAATTTTATTCTTATGCCGCATCTTAACTCAATAATTGGATTATAAACTCCTGAGAACAGGAACAATCTCTCCTCTACCTTTTTTTTTTATCTTCCTTACACACCGAGTACAGTTTTCCACCTATAATGAGGTTGACTATTTGACATTTACAAAAATCAACCTCCCTTGGAACCTCCAACCACCACCCCCACCAAAAAAAAAAAAAAAAATCCGATTTCAATTCCTGACTCCAAGCACAAAGTGCTCCTGTCACTCTGACCTAATTCTCTGAGGTTCATCCCTCTAAATAACTGTATTGTCTCTATCTAAAACAGCACTTTGTTACCATGGCGACACACACATAATCGCTTGTGTAATTGAGGGTGGCTCTGCTAGTCAGCCCTCTTCCCACCAGACAACATAGAAAACATTCTACCCTCCTGCATGTTACTCTCCCATAGGTTTGCAACGAGGCCCTACATGTTTCTCAAACTTACATATACTTTATGAACACTATAGACCAATAGGAGCAGACCGATCGTTACGGTAGGAAGATGATTTGGGGGAGGAAATTGGAGGTCTGGGTCCCAGTTCAGAGCCTGACACTATTTTGCAATTTAACTTGGGATAGGACACTCGACTTTTCAGGACCCAAGCCCTCCCTATTTAAAGAGAGGTGAGGGAACAACGTGCCGGCTTAACCCTCCAATGTTCTGTCATTTTCTGAGTTGTTTCTAAGTGTCACTTAACTGACATTAGTTAAAAAACCTTCCCAGCATTAAACATTAACACAGGTCTTTTTCTATGGTGGGGTTCATTATCATGCCAATAAATGATTAATTATAATTCTCTGACCGGACCAATAATTTGGCAGGACTCGTATGATTCATAACTTGTGCTCTGTTGTAATGTTACCTCTGAAAACTGACTTACTAGCATTTATTGTTTTTTATTGCCTCTCCCAGGTGGCTTTTGAAAGAGAAGACCAAGTGACACATGTTTAAGAAGGGTTTAAAAGTTGGCCGTGGTTGGATTAGGCATTATTAATCTAGAGAGGAGCAGAAGACTCGTACTTCTGTGGACTTCTGTGGCCATCTGAGCAGCAAATCCATCAATGAATAACTCAACGGGCTGTTCGGCTAATGCAACAGTGTGTGATGGTGCATCCTGTGTGGTAACTAAGGAAAATTTCAATGAGATTCTCAGTGTGGTACTGAGTACTGTCTTGACCATCCTCTTGGCTATGGTGATGTTCTCCATGGGATGCAATGTGGAAATCAAGAAATTCCTAGGACACATAAAGCGGCCATGGGGCATATGTGTCGGCTTCCTCTGTCAGTTTGGAATCATGCCCCTCACAGGATTCATCCTGTCGGTGGTCTTTGACATCCTCCCCATCCAAGGAGTGGTGGTAGTCATCATGGGATGCTGTCCCGGAGGAACCGCCTCCAATATCTTGGCCTATTGGGTCGATGGCGACATGGACTTGAGGTAAGATATCTAAACCTCTGCATACTGCAATCACATTGAATTAATCTTTTTAGAAGCCTGTGTTACTGTGATGTCCATCCAATCTGCCACTGATCTAGGGTACAACTGAGGAATTAAACAGAAGAGAAGAAATGGATTCACTCGCCTTCCTGTACAACTGCTTAGCTACTGGAATTTGGGGGTTACACTTTGTATTTGCGCTTTTTAATCTCGCTCAGCTAACAGGGAGTTGGATAATTGCTATTTATCTTTGGGAAAAGATTCAAAGTTTTTCAAAAAAGAAATTCTTTCCGAGCCGCAAGTGTACCTGAGAAAGTTTTCCTTGTTGGTACCAGGAAAAAAAAGAACAAAAGAAACCAACCTCTCTCTGTGGTGATGAGAAGCTCTGAGTGCAATCATGAAATCAAATTGTTCATTAAACAGTAGAATCCGTGCTGAGACAATGGTCAACTCCACAACTATAGCCAGTTCTTTGAACAAGCTTTTTTCTGAACAAGCCTAAAGAAGAATTTGTACATTTGCTTCACTTCTACTGGCATCAAAAGGAAAAGAAAAAAAAAAACCTACAGCAGCTTTTTTTAAATTATGCTTACCTTACTATAAACAGAAAATGGTTTCTCTGCTTCCCACAGAGTAATCTAAATTGCAATGTTTGCCCAATTCATCCCGTGCCAGTCTGAACTAGCACTGAGGGAAAAAAAATTAATGGAAATAAGACGAAGCATTAATGTGATGAGACTGAGAATTTTAATGCTTTAAGTTGAATAGCAAAATGTCTTTTTCCTTACCTGACAATTCCTCATTTCCTGGGAAAGGTATGCATTTCTGCAAAGCCTCCAGGTGTTAATGTAACGAGTGCTTATTAAATACTATACAGGAGGCAATCAGCTCTGTTAATCACCAGCTACTATACTCAGAAGAGAGAAGCTTAAGGTATAGAGATGTAACCACTACAAAATGTAAAACTGTATTCCATGTTGATCCGGTGCCTACTGAGCAACTGGGAGTCTGCCATCTCATCTCAGCTGGTGCTGATCCTCCCAAGCTTTAGAAAAGCCGTACAAACTATGTGTCTGCACTTCACATATTTTTCACTTAAGGAAATACCATATCCTCCTTGTAAGGGATTTTTTTCCCTAAGGAAGTCCTATAATGAACAAAGGATGGCAAGCGTTGTTCAGGTTTAGTTAATCTGTGAACCACCACATAGCAATAAGGTCCTTTTAGACTTCAACTTAGTTTGATCCGGACATAAGCACTCAGAGGTGACAATTCTCAAAGCCAGCACCCACTACACCAAGGGGAGTGACCTGAATTGAATATGGGACTTTGACATCTGAACAACTTTTATATAATATTTGTAACTTTCCAGCAAAATGGAAGAGTCTTCTACCTCAAGATAATGCCACATGTGTAATCATTTTGTAAGATGGGAAAAGTATGCGTGATGCTTATTTGGCCATTGAAACAGATTTCTTTCTGCAGGCTAAAACTGTAGGGCCCTAATCTAAAAGCTGCAACTTACACTTTTCTGTGGCCTTAAGGAAATCTTATTTGTCTTGAAACAGATGACTATGTAATCCTATCTACCTCATACAACAATTCCTGTAAAAAATGAAAATATTAAAAAATAAGAACCAAGGTAGAATTTGAAACCTTGGTAGAAAACATCCAGCTGAATCAGTATATATGAATCGTTCAGCAAGTCAGAATTATCCCCAAATGGGATATATGGCATTGAAATTTTTAATTTTCGTTCCAGAGAGTGTGTACTCCACAGATCCCCCTTGTCTTGCAATAACAAAATAACACCAACGGCTCTCCGGTCCAGCAGTCACCTTGTTAGCAATTCCACCTATCCAGAACTCAAAGTAAAAGACTACACAGCACAAATAAATCCTGCTTAATCTCATGAATGTTCCTTACATGGACCTTCTTGATCTCCTAAGCCTAGAGCTCTGTTGGGCTATTTCCCAGCACCAAGGATGACAATAAGAAGTGGGGGCAGGGAACGAGGCACCAGAGGGGCAGGCCTGTGTCTTACAGCAGCACGTGGCCCAGAAAGCCTGGCCTCAAGAGAGAAGACCCAAAATGCCTACAAAACAAAGAAGGCAACTCACCGGACCAGCAGCCTCTGCATCACTTAGTCTAGAGCCCAACAGCTCTGTAAACACAACCACCCAGAGGACATTGCTGTATTGTAGCGAGGAATAACCCCTATCACAATGGCTCATAATCATTGAAAGGAGTTAAATTAGGCCACTATGTAAGATGATGACATTACGCATCACATATGTTAAAGGAAAACTGTTTGAATTATTTCTTTAAAGCAAATTAAGAGATTATCACCTCAGCTATTGGGAAACAGTTTTCCAACCTTTCTATTCTTCTGGAGTCAATTCTGTCCTCTAAGAACTTAACCTTCTCCACTTCCACTGGAACTCCAGAAATGGCAGCCAAGATATGATTGTTTATACCAACAAGTATCTGTACTGCTTACTAGTTGCTCGAACACATACCACACAATGCCAGCAGAACTACTCCATCTACATCAACTTTCCTGGATGTGGTTTCTGGGAGAAGAAACTAAATCATCCTCCCCCCGCGCCAGGGCCCCCTGTCCCCTCCCTCAGCCCAGTGTCTCCCCACACACCTTTGTCTCCCCCTCTCCCCCTCATCACCCTACCATTTCTTCTAAACCTGGGAAGCCATTGCATTTTTCAATCTCTAGTGAGAAACAACAAAGCAGACACTTTTCCTTAACAAAATTATAGACCTTGCTCATTGAAATATAGCAGGTGATATTTCAGCTCCTTCTCAGATCACTCCAGCCTAGAAAATTGTTGCAGAAATCTGATTAGTGTGCAGGTATTTTCACCTGGTCTAGCTGTGCTGTGGGTATCCTATGCACAAAATGTTTCTGGGAGAAATGAAGATGACAACTGTGGCAGGACCCATAGTTCGGGGACACAGAGAGGTCTGCCTCCTTTGTGTCTGCTGTATTCCCAGAGATCCCCCGTTTTCAAACTCCCTTTCTTAGCAAAGACCTCAGCCATACCATGCAAGGACTTTTCCTTCTCACTTTCCTTTCTTTGACTTCTTCTTTGGGGAATACTTGTATGTGCATCCTTCCTTCCACTTCCCCCAATTCCTTCACTACCATCTATTAGCTACATTCCCCTTAACTATTTTCTAGTGTTAATAGTTTCTGGATTTTCCTTCCACATCCTTTGTTCTCTGGCTAAAGATTGTTGCATTTTTCATCTTCCAGGTCCATTTTCATGGTTATTTCAGTTGTTCAAGATCCCCAAACCTCTGGCTTATCACAAATTTGAAGCAATCTCTCCCATTTAAATCACATAAATGTCCAGTTCCTCTCTACTCTAAGAACTAACCTAACACTATTTTACTGTTTTTCCCCTCTAAGTAACCAAGTTCTGTTTCTCTCATGTAACATTTAGTTTTATTTTACTAAGTAGTATTGACTAGGCACTATTAGGAGTCATACACAGTACCAATATTCCACATACATTGGTGTATTTAACCCTCAAGATAATCCTCTTAAGGTCAGTACTATTATTTTCTGCCTTTGACAGATGATAAAATTAAGGCTCATAACCTTCCCCAGAGTCTCAAAGGCAGTATATGTCAAAATCAGAATTCAGACCCAGACCTATCCACTTATCCCTATCCAGACTCTTAATCTCTGTTCAACATTGTTTCTATCACTTACCACACCCCCAATTTCTAGCACCACCTGTATATACTTTGTCCTGATCTTTCAAATTTGGTGTTTCACTTCTAATATGATAGTCTTTGCATTCCTCATCACTGATGTCACCAAATTCCTCAACATTTACTGAATTCTCATTTATTGTTCTTACTTCTAAAAAAAAAAAAAAACAGTTATCCCTGGTGGTTAATAGAGCTAAAGCCAAAAATTGCAGACAAGAGAACTTTTTGCTTTTCTTACGTTTTTCCTCATTCCAATATAAACTCATGGTAGTATTTCTATTGTTGACATCTATGCTTCTTATAAAATTTCAGATTTCATTCATTTAAAATGATTTTTTTGATTTTGCTAATCTATTCCCCTACATTGCTCCCTAAAATTATTACCTGTGAATTGTTTTTCATCTCATTTTGAGTGGTTTGATATTATTCTCATATTAGTTCAAATGGCATCAACTTCCAGGCCATCTAGTCTCTTGTACTTCTGCAAAGCCTCACGGTCAAGGTGGCCCACTAAAGCTAGACCATTCCCTTCCCCAACTGCTGACTTGTCCTTCCTCATGGTCTTCAAGAAACTACTCTTGCCAAACTCAAACCATGACACAACTTCATAAATTGGCTTAGCAATAATTCAAAATTGAAGCTTTCCCAATGAAATTTGAAAGAAAAAACAAAGAGATAAGTAGACTTCTTCTAAACGTTGTTCTCATAGTTTAAAACGAAAAACTCTTGGCCTTCTCTTTGCTAAACGATCCAGGTAGTGAACACTGCTCCCTTCGTGCACCCCCCTCCTGTCCTCTCCACTCTGGAAAGTACATCGGACATACTGAAATAAAAGTGATTTCATTATGGCGATTACCTTAAATCCATTCTAATTTATTTTTTAAATAAAAAAGAGAATGTCAAAGGAAGGGAGAGAGTTTACAAACTCCAGTATTTTAATTGTAAGTAGGACTATTTATGAAAAGTATTATTCTGGTTTTGGATTCTGCCTTAGCATCCCTTTTTTGTATCTAAATTAAGTTAACCTGTCACAATAGATGGTACTTCTTGGAAATGTTTTACATACATCTCTAGCATTGGTTGGTGTTATACTATTTTAGCTCCACTAAGTATTTTTTTCCTAAAATCTTTAAACACATTTTAAGTGAAGTCACCCCCAGTTTAAAAAAAAAAAAAAAAGGTTACTAGGGAAGTTAAGCCCCATGATAAACATTACTGCCCTGACCCTTTTTTTTTCCTGCCAAAACTGCACTTAGATATATTAAAACAAAATTCTCACCTCTAGCTGTTTTCCTTAGCACTGTATAGTGTGGGTTGTTGGTGTTTGTGGGGGGCAGCTGGAGGAGGCACAGGTGAAATAAATAATTTCACATTTTCTTTCAAGTCCACATATAATACCTTTAAGAAATTACTACTCTGATAGTCTCCAATGCTACTTTTGGAGGAAGACCTTTCAGAAAAATTTCTCCGGTTTCCTGATTCTGTATTATGCCAGAACACCACACCACACCACACCACACACACACACACACACAATGGCTGGATGGCTAATACAGTAACTGACTTTTAATAAGATCTTTGCATTATTCTAAGTACTGGACTCACTGGGTCATTAGTCCTCACAGCCTATGAGGTGGCAACAATTTTATCTTCATTTCACAGACAAGGAAACTGGCAAAAGGAAGTCAAGTAAATTACCCAAAGAACGTAGTACTTATGTAATAAGTGGCCACACTTGCTTCCAACCCAGGCAGTGTCTGACTTAAATGTCTGGCCCAAAGATTTAACAGCTCAGTTCCCCAGGAGCAGAATGTGCCTCTGTACACATGGTCCTTTAACGGGACCACGAATACCCACTACCCAAAAACCTCTCTTCCGTCCACTGTCACACTGTTGAAAATAACGCCATTCTGTATAATTTCTTCCACGTCAAAAGCCAAAGTCCACTTACCCAGCCAGGTCTTCTCACTAAAACACAGATGCTCTCAGGAGGAATAGTACCAAACCCTGGTTCTTCTGAACACACATTTGGTAAATTTCTTAGCCGAAATAGAATCCAGGCCTCCCCTGCCTGCTTGAATATTTTCATTCATTTTTTAAGTCAGCTTCCTCTTTCTCAAGCCACAGGCATTGGGGCAATAATCTGTCTGCCTTCAAAAAAGACACTGAGGCCCCCTCCCTTGGACATGTGCTCTCCCCCAAGGGCCCAGGGAGGCCCATCTCAGTACAGACAGACACGGCATAGCCCCTAAAGTTTTGGCTGGTATAGATGTGTTTGCTCTTCTCTGATTGGAGGTTCACAGGGTGGCGTGTCCAAGCACCTTGTACCTTTTTAAATAATGAATTGAAACAGGCATTAACTATCTTCTCTGATCCTTGAGAACCCATGGGGAGGGAGGAACGACCCAAGACAAAGTAGAAAAACAAACCCAATCTCAGCATTTTGCCCAAGGCCAGGACCTGCACAAAGATGGGCACGTGTCTGTGTCCTTCCATCAGCCTAGATGCTGCTGCCGCCGGAACGTCTTTTGCGGGACTTCCTAATCACGAATTGCACCATGAAGCAAGCTCTCCCCCTAGAAAGCCCAGGTGGATGAATCAACCTGCCCATTTCCTTTCAGCATCAGCATGACGACATGCTCCACGCTGCTTGCCCTAGGAATGATGCCGCTGTGCCTCTTTATCTATACCAAAATGTGGGTCGACTCTGGGACGATCATCATTCCCTTTGATACCATAGGTAAGTAAGTCATCCCTCCGCTAGAGTTCTGAATATCCCCATCCTATTCTCTGTTTATCTTCAGGCCAGGCTCAGACCCAGCTCATATTTACCTCTTGCATATTTATCTCATTACAAGTCACGCCTGCGTTTCAATGCAGGTTGGCAGAATCTAAATGCCAAACCTTGACCCCAAGGGAAAACTTGCTTTTCCTCCATTGAAATCAGCAGGAAGAGGGGCTGACTTAAAGGAAGCCAAGATTGCTGAGGCACAAGAGACTCTGTCCTTTCCTCAACCCACAGTAAAATTAGTTCATGGGAACGTGAGTTTGCTCCCAGACCCTCAGATCGAAGAAGTATTAAAAAAAAAATTCCACTAATGATTTAAAATTAGGGCACCTAGTAAGCAATCGTGAGTGTTGCACTGGGAAACTACCAGAGGAAACATATTGTAGATAACACTCGATTGTGAGCCCCGCCTTGATTCAGAAGGTGATTTACTTCCACAGTCTCTATACCATGCCCTAGGAGTCAAGTCTGCGAGTCAGGACTCTATCTCCACTCATTTTGCTCCCAGATGTTCACCCCCACCCCAAAGGGGCTGTTTTTCTGTTTCTGGGACAACAGATGACAGCGGGAAATTAAGTCGTTTGTGTTACATGGGATCAAGGGTAAGATGAGACAGTTCCTGGCCTTCCCAAACCAGGCATTTCCCACAGAGCTGTAGTCATAAAAGATGAGATACAGGTGAGATAATACATATTACCAGGTACGTGGCACACTGCATAGTCATTATTCAGCTGACAGGCTGCCTCAGGAGGTGTGAGTGTCCACTGAAGGGAGCTTAGTGTAAATGAAGCTAAGCAATGACTCAGAAGGATATTTGTAAAGGAATTCCTTTTGGCATGGGAAGCTGCATCTAAAAATCCTTCCCATTTCTACGAAAGATTCTTTCTGTGATGAAAACGGGATTGGGGTCTACACAACTAAATTAGAGCAAACTTTGAAAACACTAATCGGGGACGACTTGTATCGACACAAATACTCAATATGGGATTTCTCTGCACAAGGCCCTTCTAGTGATCTGGGGAACTCCCTCATACCAGATATAATCTCCTGCAAACAGGTTTTAGGGTGACCCTGCAGAATTAATCACCTGCTATGCCTCAGGCTCCTTAACTCTCAGTCTGCTCCCTGGGAGAGCATCTTCAAGTCAAACAATGTAGACTGCTTGCGTGGTGTGCATTGTAGGTCTCTCAAAGAACCTGTTGAGTAAGGAGTTTAATTCTGTATTACTTATTGTTTTAAAAAATAATTTAAGCTTTTAAAATATTCTCCTCTAGAAATTCATTCCTGTCTGGAAAACATTCCATGGCGATATCGAATAATTCGAACTATAGTATGAATGACTTATGGCACATCCTTTAATGTGAATAAATTTTGAAAGGAAAAGAACATGAGAAAGAGTAATCAGCACCTCAGTGGTGGTAAAGGTCATCAGAAAAAAGGTCAGGGCAAAAAAGAAAGAAAATAGAAAAAAAAAGAGGGGAAGATTAAAAACTTTTTAATGAGTTTGAAAAACAAAGATTTAACTCTGCTTATTCACCATTTTGCCCAGTCTTATTTTCCAACCTAACCTTCTTGCTGTTGGTTTGTCCAGCCCTTTAAGAAAACAAACAACCTAATTACTTCACACGTTGTTCTCACCACTTTTTAGATGGGGAAGTTAAGGCCCAAGGTAACGGTTTAATTTGTCCCAGCTGAACCGTGAGCTGGACATGCCCCCCCGCCCCGGGCTGCTCATGCTCTCTGTGGACAGGACTGCCAAGCCCAGGCTCCACACGATGCCCACCTAGCTCTGAAGGGGCAACACTCTCCCTGAGCCCTTCCCATGGGGGCGTCTGGGTGGAGGAGGGCGGCCGCAGAGCTGGCACCTCTGAACACAGCTGCAGCAGGTGGCCGTCCCTGCCCCGCCTCCGCTGTCTCTTGGAGGGTGTCTAGCACCATGAACTATGCACCTGCCTTATCACCTAATTCCCATGGCAGCAGCGTGAGCTAGACGTAATCTACCCACTTCACAAACGGGGAAACCAGACTGCAGAGGGGCTGGACAGTTTGCATCATCCCCACAGTCTGTAAGGTTCCACTCTGAGTCGATCTGGCTCCACGACCACCCCGTGACTGCCCGCCTCTCGCTTTTATCCACCTTTCCTTCCTCCCATACGTGCTCTGTGAACTCGATTAAGGCCCAGTTATGGTTCACATGGTGTAACCACAAGCAGATGCTTTCCGGTCTAATTGGACAGGCATTTGAGAAGGGGCGGGGGGAGAGGGGGTACAGGCACTTAAGGAAGAGGGAAAACAGCCCTGAGAAGGAAAGAGAATCTTTACCCCACTAGGGAGTCAAGAGACACACCAACCCACCTCTCCAGATGGGAGCCACACACTCTGAGCAGGAGGGAGGGCAAAGAGTGTCTTTTCCGGTCAAGTTCTAGTCCTGGAAAAACTATCCCTGGCCTCATCTGGTCAGGAGAGGAAACACAATTTGGGCAGGTGGTCCTGCTTGCATGCTTATCCTGTAGCCTTGGGCCACTTGGAGGAGATAAAGACTCTTAGCATGAGGGGCCCGACCATGGTTGGGGGGCGGGGGCAGGGAGGTGGCTCCTTTCACAGAGCCAACACATTTAAAATATCTAGTACCCAAGCCTAACCACACTGCCATTCCAAGCGCAGTATTTGCACCGACTTAAGCTACCATACTACAATCTATGCGTATCAAGATGGTTTTAATTTAAGGCCTACAAACTTCACAAAATTTAGGGAATAGTCTGGACACCCTGGGGAGGAAGTCTCCTCCCAAAGTAGCAGGATGTAAGGATACTCAAAGGGGATTTTTCTAGGGGCTCTCACCAGCACATCTATCAACGACTCTTCCATATCCTGTGTTCCACCATTTTCTCCCCATCCTGTCCTCCCATCTTTCTTTTTTTCCTGCTGTAGATATTCCTGTCCATGACTTAATCCCTTTGAGTAATTTCTGGGAAAAAGTAACTGCTGACCTTTATATCGCCAGGAGGACCAGAAGAAATTATGTTTTCATCACTGTTGTGTTCATTTTAAATTCATATTTACAGCCCTGAAATCTAGAATCCATTTTCCAGTCTTCATTGAATCTAGTCCAATGCTAAGCAAAAACCACTCTCAAAATCTCATTATTCAATTCCACTTTCTCCTACTGCTTTAAAAGGATATTTGAAAAAGAAACAGCCCATCAGAAGTTCAAAGTTGTTGGTACTATGTTATATAAAAGCAGTGATTGGACCAATGAGTGTTAAGTAACATGGAGAAACAAACCACCTGTCATGGGAACAGCAGTAAATTTAACACAGGGAAATTGAAGTATGACTCTTTTATCTGGCTGGGTGAGCACGTTCTTGCAAAGAATTATAATTACTTGAGAAGTCGCCAAATACATTTATTATCTCACAGAAAATTTAAAGCATGCTTTTCAACCTCTTCTCTCACCTCTCTGCTCTAGATTTGAATAACCAAGCTTGGTCTGAGCCAGAAGTCATTAGCCCATGGAATGCCTGGAGAATTTTGAACTTTTTGTTTTATTTCTACTACTAGGAAGTAACAGGGAGATGGAAAATATCTGTGTGTACCCCCACAAACATAAACATACACACAAACTTTAAAAAGGTATTTTTCCTAGGATATAAAGATCCAAAGACCAAAGAAGCCAAGATTCTGACAAATTGAAACAAAAAAGTGTCAGTATAAAGAGCGCTAAAAAGGATTTATATCATCCATATTATCAATGCTCTGACAGTAATTCGAAATTATTTACTGGAGTGGGTAAAGATGGAGAGTTTTGTTGTTTTGCTTGAGTCTGTTTTGTGTATTCGAGAAGGGAGACTGATCAAGCTTTTATCGAGCTGCTTACTCTTTTGTTTTCCTCTCTCCTGTGCTCTGTGTTCTGCTGATGAAATGCCTCTTCTGTCATATTTAGGTACATCTTTGGTCGCTCTTGTTGTTCCTATTTCCATTGGAATGTTTGTTAATCACAAATGGCCCCAAAAAGCCAAGATCATACTTAAGGTAAGTGTCCTTTGCCATAGGTTGCAAAGTCAAACGCTCCACAGTGTGAGTTCCAATAATAGGTCTATTCCAGCTACTAAACTGGTTTTCTCATTATATTATAAACCTCCATCTAGGGGGACTTGACATTGTTAGATATGCTGTCCACTCTTCTAGAACATGCGCCCCAGTCCCATCTACAGGGCAGAATTCTATGCCCACTTAGAGATACCCAACTCAAACACCACCTCCTGCTTTTACCCTACCCTGTACTCCCACAGCACTTGGCTCTGATCTCTGTTCTGTGGATCTGTATTATAAAATAGACCTAGAGAGCTGTTTTTGAAAATAGATCATATGTTTCTTATCTCTGAATCCATATGGCCAGTTCAGCACCTGGCATCTGGTAGATATTAGTACCCATTAGTAATTGGTAATCATTCATTCCCCTTTGCCAACTGTATTCTAGTGAGGTGAGATGGATATGGATAAAAGTGGGATAGAAAGACACAGAGGATATAAATCCAGACATTAATACAGATAAAGATATAGATAGATATAGATGTAGACATACATATATCCCACTGATCAGGACACAAAATAAGCTAGCCGGTGTTCTTTGTTCCTCTGGACCCCCCCCCCAAAAAAAAGTTATAATCTCCATTTTTTTTAATGTGAAAAGGAGAAAACAGTAACAACAGTGGTTTTGTTTGCATATGCTTTTTTTTTTTTTAAAGATTTTATTTATTTATTTGAGAGAGAGAGAATGAGAGAGAGCACATGAGATGGGGGAGGGTCAGAGGGAGAAGCAGACTCCCTGCAGAGCAGGGAGCCCGATGCGGGACTCGATCCAGGGACACCAGGATCATGACCTGAGCTGAAGGCAGTCGCTTAACCAACTGAGCCACCCAGGCGCCCTGCATATGCTTTTTTAACTTTTGTAGAGTTTTATATCCTTTTTCTCACTATCATCATCATGAAAGGTGTCTAGGGCAAGATTTTATCCTCAGTTATAGATGAAGAAAGCAGAACTAAGAGAAGTTGTGTGACTCACCGAAGGAAGGAGAGCAGGAAGAATTGGATCTAGAGGCCAGGTCTTCCAGTTCATGCTGATTGTTTTTTTTTCCTCTCCAACAAGGATAATTTGCAAGCTAGAACATCTTCTTCAGGCTAATGGAGCGTGGACATTAGAGGTCCTGCTATTTTCTTAAAAATGAGAACCTAGGACAAGCACCAGAGTTTCTGGTGGGCTGACCACAGTCATCGGGAGAGGAATACACAGCACAGTGACTTCACTATCACAACTGTTGGGTCTGCTTGTGTCTTCCTTCCAGATCGGATCCATCATGGGCATAATCCTTATCGTGCTCATAGCTGTCGTTGGAGGAATCCTATACCAGAGTGCCTGGATCATCGCTCCCAAACTGTGGATCATAGGAACACTATTTCCTTTAGCCGGATACTCTCTAGGGTTTTTACTGGCCAGAATATCTGGTCAGCCCTGGCACAGGTATGGTGCTTTGGTAAATCAGACTGGGAATTTTCTTCCATAATAGCTGTAGTATGCACTTGTTAGGGCTGCTGTAGGGAAGTACCCCAAACAGGGCGGTTTAAGCAACAGAAATCTATTGTCTTACAGTTCTGGAAATTAGAAGTCCAAAAATCAGCATGCCAGCAGTATGGTTCCTTCTGAGGGATGTGAGGGGGAATCTGTCCCAGACCTGTCTCCTTGGTTTGAAGATGGCTGTTTTCACATTGTCTTTTTTCCATGAGTGTCTCTGTGTCCAAATTTCCCCTTATGATAAGGACACCAGTCATATTGGATTAGGGCCTACCCTAATCACTTTACCTTAACTAAGTATATTTACGATGACCCTATTTCCAAATAAGGTCACATTCTGAGGTCCTGGGCATTAGGACTTTAGCATGTGCATTTGGGAGGACAAAATTCAACCCATAACAACTGTGAATACTGATAACAAATTCAAAATCTTTCACCTATAATAACATTCACCCCATTTCTGAATATGTCATTATATAGACTCATTCATTCCTAAATTATACAAGCCCCCCAGAAAGAAAATACTGACCACCTCTCTGTTGTTCAAATGCTTGGGGACCATTCCCCACACAATGCAGATTGAGCCCTTCCAATGTCTCCCATTCTTGTTCTCTAAGCAGAATAACTTCAGCAAGAGCACTTAGGCTGGCCTTGTCACACACAAGGGCTCCTCCAGCCAGCAGCAGGATGGACTCATCATTCCAAGGCACTGATATAGAACTGGGGTTAGCATGTGTGAGTCTGGTACCGAGTAGAAACTTTTCCTCTCCTACCAGCCCATGTGAATCCATGGGCAGAAAGAAAAGAAGGTGTCAGCATTGGAGTGTGTATGAGGTTGGGAAAGAGATGAGCAGCACCGGGTAGTTGGGAGTTACATGTCGTCAGACCGACCTAGAACTACCACTTACTGATCTTGGGACCTCAGGACAGGCGCTCACTCTTCCTCTGACTTTTCTCACCTGTAGAATGGGGGCAATAACACCTACATGGCAGATTTTTTATCAAGATTTATCAGAAAAACAAATCCAACTTAAAAATAAAGGAACTCTAACAAGTACTCTCTCTTGTTTTCTCAGCCCCTGCTCTGTGCTCTGCACTGTTACCAAGGGCATAATTGAAAAGAGTGAAATAAGCCCACTTTGAATTTATGGAACACTAACATAAATGATCCTGCTCTTTTCATATCTGCATTTTTTATTTATAAATATCTGCTTTAAATGTATATGTATTATTTAATATGTAATTTCATTTATATTGAATATATTACTTATTAATACAGATTATGACATAAATATTGTCTTTATATATAAGGATATATACATACATATATACACATATTACATACATATACACATATATAAAGATATACATGAACATATAATATATATAGACACACCCATATAGATCTATTCTACTGCTCAGGGGCCAAATAAGCTAGTCGGTGTTCTTTGTTTCTCTGGACAAAAACAAATGTTATAATCTCTAAATTTTTTTTAAAGATTTTATTTATTTATTTGAGAGAGAGAGAATGTGAGACAGAGAGCATGAGAGGGAAGAGGCTCAGAGGGAGAAGCAGACCCCCCAGTGAGCAGGGAGCCCGATGTGAGACTCGATCCTGGGACTCCAGGATCATGACCTGAGCCGAAGGCAGTCGCTTAACCAACTGAGCCACCCAGGTGCCCTAAATTTTTTTTTAATGAGAAAACAGTAACAACAGTGGTTTTGTTTGCATATGCTTTTTAACTTTTGTAGAGTTTTATATCCCTTTTCTCATTATCATAACAATCATAAAAGATGACTAGGGAGGGCGCCTGGGTGGCTTAGTCGGTTAAGCATCCCACTCTCGATTTCGGTTCAGGTCATGATCTCAGGGACCTGGGATCGAGCCCACATCGGGCTCCCTGCTCTACGGGGAGTCTGCTTGTCTCCGTCTCCCTCTGCCGCTCTCCCACCAGCTCTCGCGCTCTCTGTCTCTCTAATGGAAGGATAAATCTTTAAAAAGAAGAAAAGGTAACTAGGGCAAGATTTTATCTATGTATATATAGAGAACACTTATGTAGTACATAATAATACATACTAAAGTTATATATCTATGTAGTTTAGGTAAAAGTACATGTTGAATAAATGTATACATTAAAAGCAGATATAAATATATACACATATATGTGCTTGCTCTCATTATATCTGCTTTTTTTTGAGAGAGAGAGCTCATGTGCACATGCATGAAGTGAGAAGAGGGGAAGGAGCAGAGGGAGAGGGAGAGAGAGAATCTTCAGCAGGCTCCACAACCAGCACAGAGCCCTATGGGGCTCGATCTCATGACCCTGAGATCATGACCTGAGCCAAAATCAAGAGTCAGACGCTTAACCGACTGAGCCACCCAGGCGCTCCCACATTATATCTGCTTCCAATGTTATACAATAACAAAGCAAAAAATACTGACAATAAAAGCATAAATCCTCTTAACATGTCTCGTAGATGCCGGACAGTTGCTTTGGAAACAGGGATGCAGAACGCTCAGCTGTGCTCCACCATCGTGCAGCTCTCCTTCACCCAGGAGGAGCTCAACCTCGTGTTTACCTTCCCGCTCATCTACAGCATCTTTCAGCTTGCCTTTGCAGCAATATTCTTAGGAAGTAAGGAACAATGCTAATCACATGTCGCTGATAATGGTCCTCTTTGAGAAATCCTCGAGTTGCTAAGATGGCATTTTTTGTGGTGGTGAATTATATAAGTTAAATTAAATTCCCTTTTTCGGGCAGTAAAATAAATGGGTGGATAAAGCCACCTATAATGTTATCATGACTTCCCAACTGCTGAAGAGAAGATTGCAATTTTATCAGAAGGTTCTAGTAAAGATTATTTATTTTTATATATTTTATATATTTACATATATTTTATATTTATGTATTTTATATATTTGTTATTTTTAAATAAAAAGTAATAGAAGTCGATTCTCTCCACCAACTTTCTTTTTCTCAGTAATTAGGAAGGCATATTAACCTGTTAGGACCATTTTATTGTGTGTTTTTCTACATGCTTCCAGGAACCTCAAACTGGTCATTTTTTCCAGATCATCATCTTGTTATGCTTTGTAAATATAGGATATTTATCCAGAACAGTGGTATACAAGGGATATTTATCAGGCTAAATTATACTGGAAGACAGACATATGTGCATGTGCATGTGTGCATATACTAAGTAACATCCATGTAATTGAAACAGTTAAAGCAAACACGTTCCCTATTTCAAGTCCTAGGGATAGCTAACCTGATTTTTAATTTTCCTCTACTGTAGCATCAGCTCTGATCCTCAGCCCCTGCCACCTGCTGGCCTTCACCTAGTTAAAGCTTTCCTTACATTTTGTTCTCCAAGGACTGATATGTTTAAACTCTATTTTTAAACTCTATTTTTTTTTCTAAATAAAGACTGATGTCTTAAGCTCGTTGATTTTTAAGGAAGGTTATATAGTGAAGGTGAAAGACACAAATAATGGGAATGGTAAGTTATAAAATGCCTGGAGGTCCAGTGTTATTTGGGTTTGGTTTTCCTTTTGTACTTCGCTCCAATAGGTATTGCACTTGCCTGTGGGCACTGATCCTTCTCTGCATTACTGTCTAGAACGCTATTGTCAGAACAAAGTTTTCCTTCTTGTATAAGACTCTCTGGATCCGTTCAAAACTTTCCACTGATTTATCACTCACACAGGAGACAGGGGTCCATGGCCTAATTACCTTGTTGTCGTGTATGACAGACATACACCCAGTTTGGTACACCTTGAGAGTTTTCCAAATAATTAGCGAGTGATGTCTACTAGAAAGCCAGAGAAAACAGACTGGTTGATAGAACGATTAAGTGAATTTACTAGTTGAATAACTAACTCAAAAGGGACTCATAGATAAGCTGAAGGAATGATGGGAAGGCAGGTACTGGTATTGGTCTTAGGCTTTCCCACATTTTTATCAGCAAGAATACAGATGAGGAAGTCATCTTTATTAATTACATGCAATGCCTGGAAACATTTTGGTAAAGGGATTAGAAGTCTAAATATTTTTGGAACAAGGAAAGGAGGACTGGGAAGGGACAGAGGGAGGAAGAGAGGAAGGACAGAAGGAAGGAAGGGAGGTAGGGAGGGAGGAAGGGAAGGAGGGAAAGAAAAGAAAGAAGGAAAGAAGAGAATAAAAAATTTGATTAAATAAAATAGGTGGTGTGTGTTGAAGAAATCCCAGCTGAAAACAGTTTATTATAAAACTGTTGGGCTATTTTAATTAACCACAAGCTCCAGTCAATAGATTCAATAGCTCAGTGGCTTCAAAATTAATATGTTGCTAAAGGGACCAACAAAGAGACATGGATCATGACATATCAAGATCTTTGGCCACTGTCTCTCAGCTGCGTATCATGAGAGTTAACATTTCCTGAGCAGTAACTATTTTCCCAGGGCCATACTAGGCACCTTACTATTTTACTTCATTTAATGTTCACAATTCCCCTCTGAGATAGACAATATGACTATACCTATTTTAAGTGTGAAGTTCCAATAAATAATACTTTCTCTCCCTCTATTGACTTTGGAACCAATTGAGAAGTAGAAGAAAAATCAGATATGTAGATAACAAAATAGCACTCTTATTACAGATAAAACTTACGTAGAAAGTATGGCTCAAAATTGCGACCCCATGGGCTGATTCATCCCTCTCCACTGCCCCATACATGTGCACATAACACGCATATACGTACATACACTGCTCATCTCCCCTTGCCAGAAAGTCTGCCCAGGTGGGCTGAGCTCACAAAGATGCTGAGAAATGGCTGCCCCCAGAGACTAGCAGCCTCTCAGAAGAGAGGAAGGCTGATCACACATCAGCCAGGGCTCCTGCTTTGTGGGAAGGAATGAAGTCAGGGAGAGACAAAGTGTTATTCCAGCCCAAGTCCTCCCCAACAGAGAGCACTAGACCAAGGTCCTTGACACTGTGCCTTGGCATGCATCGTATTTACTGAGGACTTCAATGACTGGGACACGGTGGGTACAGATTAGGGGCCCGCTACTACTCTTGGTGGGCACCCCCTGCGGGGCTGATGCCTGCTGCAGTCATGTGACCAAGCACCCCTGCCATTGTGTGCCCGGTCTTCCTGAAGCACAGCCATCCCTCTCACCGTGGCTGGCTGTGAGCTAAAGAATGCCTTCTGCTTTCTCCAAGCAACCTGCAGCCTACAAAAAGTGCAAGCCAATTTTGAGCCATAGATTGTAATCACTGTCCAAAGCAAGCTTGCAGCTAATTGTTATGAAAGTCCACTCACCTCCTGTGTATTGCTTTCTAGTGTATGTGGCATACAAGAAATGTTATGGAAAAAACAACGTGGAATTGCCAGAGAGCAAAGACAATGAAACGGTCTCCGAGTCATCGCTCCATAAGGTGAATGAAGGATTTCAACCAGATGAAAGGTAGACACTGAGTGGACAAAAGAGAAGAATTCTGAAGTGCATGCTTCTGTGATAACAAGATTTGTTTGTTTTGATGGGATATTGGGCAGGAAAAAGTTAAAGTGAAAATTTAAATTCCAGTTGAATCCATACATTAGTTTTGGTACCAAGTGACTGGTGGTCCAAATCCTTAATGTGACAAATATTTATATATATATATATATACTGTCTTTGTTATCCTGAACCAGATTCTTACCCAGAACCTCATAACCCAGAGACGAGCACCTGACTTTTTATATCTTAATATAGATGCAATGAATTATTATTATTATTATAAACTGATCAAGATTTTCTTCAGTATTTATGATTGTAAAAAGATTGAAATGAACATCTTCCACTGACATATTAATTATTACTTTGAAAATGTTGCAACTTATTTATTTATATAACTTTGTAGTGTAACATGGACAAATATCTGACTTCTTGTATTAAAAAAAAAAAAAAAATCAGCCTTCTCCAGTGACAGTCCAAAAGCAAAAATAAAAGAGTTACTAAATAGAATTCAATCACCAAATTAGAATCAGGCCCATAACCCATCAGTGACATTATGCATTGGTAGCTTTGCCTCAGGAGTCCAATGACGCCACTAGATTTTTTGGGAAAAGCAGAATTCTTTCCTATGGCTTGAATTTGACAAAGAGCTCTTCAAGCCCTAGAGAGGGATTTTCTCAAGGTTTGCCTGCAGGAGGCAGGTCTATTCAGCTCATGGGAAGGCCCTACGGTAGGCATCATGGAGCAGGGAGGTGGCAGGAGGCTCAGAGACTGCAGAAGTACTGGATAAAACATCCCTACTCTAGTGGGTGAATTCAGTTCCATGCGAGATGATGGCAAATGCAAGGAAAAGCAGCAGTAGTAAAGGCCTGCTTGAAATTCATGATAAGAGTCAGTTAGATGTCATCAAAAAAAGAATGAAGTCAGGGATCCATGAGGGAAGTGAGTATTAAGCAGTATTTGAAGAAGAAGAGGACATGCCCAGGGCCCAGAAGTAGGAAGGGCACTGCCAAGTGAGTTCTCTGCCTGCTGTGAGTATATGTCACAACAGGAAGCAGGGAGGATTTGATCAATGGCCGCAGGGTTTAATGTCAAGGGGGAAACGACTGGCCACGCGTTGGATCTAATTGAATTTCTTTTCCTTCATTCTGCGGCAATAACAGGGCACATTCTTAACTCAGATCATAGTGGTTTAGTTCTGTTTTCCATTTGGACATTTTCCCTGCCTCATAGATTTCCTTTCGAATGTTTGGGCTCCAAAGGGCCTTTTGCATTTGGATGATGTGAGTTCAGATCCTACTGGTGTTCCTCAGCATTAAAAGAACATGAAGATCAACTCTTAGCTTTCAACAGAGGGTGAGGGAATCAGCTTTAAAAATTGTAACATTTATGCCTTTTTATATGAGGGTCACATTTACAATTGAGTAAAGCTCCTATATTTTTTTTCATCATTAGACAAATATATTAAAAGGGACTAAAGATTTTTATGAAGGCCAGTAGGGGAGAGGTGGTACAGATTTTCCATTAGGGAGTTTCAAAGAATACACTTCCAATGGTGCAAAAGGAAGACTCTGGGTCTGTCTGTTAGGTACCTTCTATGCTTTCCTCATCAAACAGAAAACAGGCAGGTGTACTAAATTCACACTGTGAATTCAGATCATCATTTCAGCATACCCAGAGTCAAGGGCCTGGATGCCAGCAGCTGAAGCAAGCAGGCTTTTCCTCCCTATGGGATCCAGATATGTGAGACAAAACTTGGCTTTCTTACATGGTATGGTACCTTGTGAGTTGTGGTTTTTTTTCTAATGTGCTAGAGGGAAGAAAAATAGCTGAGCTTCGTAAAATGACAGCTCTCTATTTTTAAATGAGTTTGAAAAGCCGAATAAATTATGTATTTTATTGCCTCTGCGAGTATCCTATTAAATGAATATTTTATTTTAAAGGCTTGAATAAATGAAAATAATTTTTGTAATGTTTGGTCTATTCGAGTTTTTGTGACAACTGTCAAGATTTCTTCACTGTTCAGTTGTAGAGATATAAATAAGGTGGAGTTTCTCTAATATTAAATTGTTCTCTGAAAAGTGCCTGAAAGAAACTCTTAATTAAATACTCCAATAATTAGGTCTCCCACAGATAAAGATTGAGGTTGTCCCCAAGCAAATCATACTGGGGGAACATTAATCAAAGACTTAAAAACAGTGTCACAATGACAACTGATTTAAAATAATAATAAAAGTATTACATGTACTTATAAATAAGACTACCATCACCTTTTATGAAAAATTTACATATCATAGAGTAACATATATAAATATGAAAATGAATATATATGAACATATATATATTCACTATGAAAAAAATATATACACACACATATATATTTAGAGAGACACAGAGAAAGGGACTTCAATTATGGTACCAGTGCATTAAAATCTCACCAACAGGTTTGAAGAAATTCTGGATATGAGCCCCATCTGACTCCTCAAAGACATCACTCCATTGTCCCTCTAGGAAACTTGCCTCCATTCCAGCAGGAAACAATTTATCTTTCTTGGAGTATTTGACAACTCATTGCCTCTCAAGCATTTACCTCTTCAAAAACCACATTAGTTTAGCACAAGAGTCTTCATACTATGTTATGGATACTCCTGGGAGTTCATGAAATTGTCCAAGGAGTATGCAGGCATGAATAGGGAATCAGTTTCCATTTCTTCAATTTCCATATGTGTACTTTCCCAAAACTCCCCTGCTTGAGATGCCCCAGGGCTCCACTCGCCCTGGGTCGCCCCTCCCGCCTCCCCTTTCCTGGCAGGGCTCCCCCCTTGAAAAGGAAACCTACTCTAGCCACCCCTTCATCTACCCATGGTGGACAGGTCCAGAGGGAGAGACTTTTGAGCACCAACTAAAGGAATAATTCAGAATATTAGTGTCTGTGAATGGCTTCTTATCTTTTTAATTGATTACATACATATCTATTTAAGACTTCAGGACCAGGGTAATTTTTACCTGTGTTGGAATATTTTGAATATAGAAATACCATAGAGTGGGAGTGAAGACAAATTTCCATGAACATGCTAACACTTCCATCTCCAACTTTTTACACCCCACCTCCCAAAAAAAGCCTCACTCTTGAGGATAATCCAAATCCATATTGGTATATTTGTTAGTATTGAAAAATGAAGTCAGATTTTTTTTTAAAGAAAGTCTGATTTGGCTGATTGGTGTAACAAGGGCCCCTGTTTTGTCCATTATGAAATATGTCCATATGAATGGACATATGAAAATATGTCCATTTTTCATAAATTAGATGAGCTAAATCTGCAGCTCCAAGATTTTAAAGAATATATGTAAAACATGTGCTAATACAAAAAGCATATTTTAAAAATAACCTAGAATAAAGACTCTTATAACCCAATGATAGGTAAGTCAGTCAATTTTTCAAATGAGCAAAAAGATTTGAACAAATGAGCAAAGAATAGCCATAAAGCAAATAAGCATGTGGCCATGGCAAATGAATACAGGAAAAGATGCTCAGCATCATTAATAGTTAGATAAATACGATACCACAATATGGTACTACTTAAATACCCATAAAATAGCTAAAATGAAAAATTACTGATGATAGCAAGTTTTGATGAGAATATAAACAGTAACTCCTATAGATTGCAGGTGGCACGGTCACTTTCAAAACTAATTTGCAGTTTCTTATAAAGTTAAGCATCCACTAACCACGTAACAGCAATCTCACTCCTAGATATTTAGTCAGTTACTAGAAATAGAGCACAGTAAGAGAAAGCTCAGGGGCCAGGAACTTGCAGAGGGGCTTGACTACAAGAAGCACAAGGGAACATTTTGGGGGTGATGGAAATGTTCTACATCATGACTTTGGTGGTGGTTACACAACTTCAAACACTTGTCAAAATGCATAGAACTGTACACTTTAAATTGGTGCATTTTATTCCATGTAAATTATACCATTAATAAAGCTGGTTAAAAATATTATTGTCCAAGATGTAGCAGGGAAATTCACTACATTTTTCCTGACCCTCTGAGAATATTGAGTTAAATTTGGAGCCTCTAAGTGAAAGAGTAACCGGCTCTAAGAGCTGTCAGCCAAGTCTACTAAAGCCTTTTGTTCGTATACTCCCTAGAAATTAAAAGCTCAAGTTCCAGAAACATTTTGAAAAACAGGTACTTCCAATGCTTTTCTTGCAACAAAACCGAAAAAGGTTCTCAAGGAGTTGTCAACCCTTGCATTTAAAAAAAAATGTTTTGAGGAGAGACCACTGTGATTTTTTTAGCATATAACTTGGAGGAAGTTCAAATTTGAGGGGCTATAGATACCAAAAGTCCTTCCATTGTCATCTACCTCTTTATGTGAAACAAGGTTGATCAGCACTTAAACCTAGAAAAACAAAAGAGGGGAACAAAATAGACGATGAAACTTAGGCACAGAGAGTTAAAGAACTTTCTCCATATCACACAGCAGGTAAGTGCAAAACTTGGTTTGAACTTGAGAGATTTGGCTCCATATTGTACTGTTGACCACAGTGCTACAGTACATAATATTCGTCCACATCCATGGAATTACAAATATTTCATAAATGTGCTACTTTAGAATAAAACTCTACAGTAGAAATGGAATTAAAATATAAATTCAAGTAGAAAGAAAAATAATGTGAAATTCCCAAATATGAAAGCAGAACTTGTCCATGTTTTTTTTTTTAATTGGACAATGGGTATCATACCCATGAGGTATGCAACTTCCATTAGATACATTTAAAAGTATGTAACAATTTAAAATTTGCAGTATTTTTCAAGGGCACCTGGGTGGCTCAGTCATTAAGCATCTGCCTTCGGCTCAGGTCATGGTCCCAGGGTCCTGGGATCAAGCCCCGTGTCGGGCTCCCTGCTCCGTGGGAAACCTGCTTCTCCCTCTCCCACTCCCCCTGCTTGTGTTCCCTCTCTCACTGTGTCTCTGTCAAATATATTAATAAAATCTTTAAAAAAAATAAAATAAAATTTTCAGTATTTTCAAAATTGTATTTGTAACTATTGTCAGAGATTGAATTTGCATCTATTTAATCTTATTATGAGAAATGCTAAATGTCACCTAAAAATGTACAAGGTATACATAGGTTTTTTAAAAGTTATTTAGAGGGTATGCAATCTAGTTTCTTTTTTTTTTTTTTTTTAATTCCAGTGTTCTAGCCTTCTCTTAACTTCCTAAGGATTGCTTTTAAAAGTCTGGTCAGTGTTATAAAGATGGTAGGGGAAGCTAAGGAATGATTGTCCTTTCTGGAGATAAAATAGACATGCAAACACAACCATATGTCTCAACTATAAGCATTCCTAACTTATAGACCTGGTGATTACTATAACTGGAGATGCCTTGGGTAAAAGGTCCCCCACACAAACATCTGAGGAAGCAGTGATGGTGGGCAAGAGGAGGCTAATAGTTGTAGGGAACTGTCAAGACAGTTTCTTCATCGGGGCGCCTGGGTGGCTCAGTTGGTTAAGCGACTGCCTTCGGCTCAGGTCATGATCCTGGAGTCCCGGGATCGAGTCCCGCATTGGGCTCCCTGCTTGGCAGGGAGTCTGCTTCTGCCTCTGACCCTCCTCCCTCTCATGCTCTGTGTCTCTCATTCTCTCTGTCTCAAATAAATAAATAAAATCTTTAAAAAAAAAAAAAAAAAGACAGTTTCTTCATCTAAGTTTTGCTCGGGGCACAAGGTGGCAAGTTCCATAAAAGCAATGACTATAACATTCAATTTGCCATATCTCTATCACAAAAGCTGCTCAGTACATACTTGTGAAATTGAATACATTGGCCCTGAGTCAGATTATGAAAAATATTGCTCATTTTCAAGCCAAAAGAATCTTCCCCATAAACTTAAATCTGAAAGTAATAAATAGAAGTTGTTGATATAAGGAATAGGGAATTTTTAAAAATTACTTCCAAATAGTTATTCCCAAGTTATGCATTATAATATTTCACTTTGTACCTGACAGGATCATGATTTTTATCAATTCTCCCTAGATTATTAAAAAATTTTCTTATCTTTTTTGTATCTTTTTATTTTTATTTTTTTTAATTTTTTTTTATTAACATATAGTATTATTTGTTCCAGGGATACCGGTCTGTGATTCATCAGTCTTACACAATTCACAGCACTCACTATGGTACATACCCTCCCCGATGTCCATCACCCAGCCACCCCATCCATCCCACACCCCTCCACTCTAGCAACCCTCAGTTTGTTTCCTGAGATTAAGAGTCTCTTATGGTTTGTCTCCTTCTCTGGTTTCATCTTTTTTCATTTTTCCTTCTCTTCCCCTATGATCCTCTGTCTTGTTTCTCAAATTCCTCATATCAGTGAGATCATATGATACTTGTCTTTCTCTGATGGACTTACTTCGCTTAGCATAATACCTTCTAGTTCCATCCACGTCATTGCAAATGGCAAGATTTCATTTTTTGATGGCTGCATAATAATTCCATTGTATATACACACCATATCTTCTTTACTCATTCATCTTTTAGATTATTAAAATTTTTAATGGATAATTACACTATTCACTATTTGCTGTAACAAAAACGAAATCCTGCCATCTAGCAATCAGGTAGAATTGGAAGGATAGAAAACAAAAATTTAAATTGCATATTTCTAGCATGGAGTAGTCATTTTTAAAGCTTTCAGATACATATTTATTACATTGGGTTTCCAACTGCACATGGAGTCATCATTCAGACTATTCTTTGACTATTGAGTAAATCCATATTAGGTGTGATTTTAAGCACTCATTATTAATTCAGCCAACCAGAACAAACCCATTAAGAGTATGTCTATCTCAAAATGAAATCTTGCCATTTGCAATGACATGAGCTGAGGAGGTGAGAATAAAAGCACTTGTCCACCATGAATTGGCATCTCTAAGGGAATCATTTCATCTTACATAATACTCATCACATCAACTAAGATGGTGAAAATCATTTAATTTTCAGACTTGGTAATCTCCTTATTACTCTATACTCTCACAGTTCTTATGATCTGCACTATCATTTGGCACTTCCCAAAGACTTGTTTGGTTAGTTTTCTTTCTCCTTCTCCAAGCCTCATGAAGAGTTAGGGTTTGAAGAATATTCATCACATAATGGATATTTTAAAGTATTATAGATCTTTAAAAAGATTCAAAGTGACTTCCTCCTCTTTCCATACCACCTGGCCAAAGATTTCTTATTTCTGTGTTTCAAAAACCATTAGTCCTACAACATATTATTTCATGACTCACAAAATATACCCTGGCTCCACACATAGGTATCAGCAGCCCACTTACAGTTAAACCTTCTTGCTCAGTGTTTCCTGGCTAAACAAATAAGCATTTATCTACAGCTGATATCTCACACTTAACTGAACTACAAAATCCTTGGAAAGACCTACAAGAAATGACAGTAGCTACCAAAGGGCAAGCTGTGTGATTATGCATTTCATGTGTCTAATTAGTACAAACAGGATCCTGATATTTATGGGGAAGATGTCTTCCCTGAGAAACAATACTATCTTTGCAAGGCAAGATACATATTTGCAAAGGAGAGACCTTTTGATTATAACTTTAGTATGTGTTGTTGTCTTCTGAAGCTTGCCTCCCATTGTTTATTACATTCTGCTCTGACAATTCAGAAAAGGCCATGTCTTGTAGTTAATATCTAGTCAGCAGCTTCCTTCCCAAGGTAATATGCCTTAAGTACCTAGTCCCTGCCCCACCTCTTCTACAACTCCCTTTTTCAAGGACTTGAGCATTTTATAGACTTGTAAAGAAATTGTATTATATCTAACAATGATGATGTACATCAGTCATAATCCTAAAGTTCTGCTCATTCCACACTCCATCTTATCTCTTTTTTATGACTCTATTTTATTGTCATTGGGATTACTGAATCATAAACCTACGGGGGAAAAATGTTCTGTTTAAAAATATCTTTTATACTATTTGGGGGTTGCACCCATATTTTGAATCTTCATAACATATTGGATATCACTTCTTTAAAATGTCTGTGATTGTATCGCATGGCATTAGAATATTCAACCTCCCTTTGACTCCTCCCATCAATACATACCCTCCATGAGGTCAGGGATGTTAATACTCAATACTATGTAGCCTTAGTACCTAAAATAGTGCCTAGCTCATAATAGGTCTTCAACAATGTTTGTTAAATAAAAGTTTATGAAAATCTGTTGTTGAAAATATTGACATGTGAAACTTTGCTTTTCCCATTTCCTCCAATTACTCTGCTCCTTGTGAGTCTTCTTTTCATCTTTCCCTGGTCCCCTATACCACCTATGGCCATCTCCAATATGTATTTCTTGGCTCTATGATCTTCAACTACAGTAAATAAGTAATATGTCTCATTAAGTTAAATGTAATGGCTTTAACTTTACAGTGTTGACAATTCTAATGCCAATATTTCCAACCCCTAGTTCTAATTTGAGCTCCAGTCCTGTATCTCTAATAGCATGAAGGGCATGACCACTTTATGTGTCTATCTTAAAAATTAATTAATTAATTAATTAAAGTGATGTCTGTGCTCTTCCTACTAAAGTTGATCCACTTACCTAACCCCATTCTTTCTGTCAGTGGCATTCTCTAAGTCAGCCCCACTTGAAAATCTACTCTTCCCTTTCCTTTTTCCCCTATAGCCAACTAGTTACAATGACCAGTTCAGTATTAATGCAAAAAGCCTCCTAAATCCAGTCCCTCCTCTTCGGTTCTACCACCATAGTTGAACACTGTCCTTTATTTTCTCATATCTGGACAACTACCTTAGCTTCTTGGTTTCCCTTCTTCCAGCTTCTTTTCCCTCCATAATTCTGTACACCCAACACTTGACAGCATGTCCAACAAATATTAAATGGAGTCAAGCACTATTTGTTCAATGAATGGATGAACGGATAGATAATGGATACATTCTCTATCATAAAACGTGCCTTAGATATTTAGTTCATTACAGTCACCCCTGTCCTAATACGTCTCAACTCAGACTTCAAATCTATCTACAATCTGACTCCAACTTCTGTCTACTATGTCCAAACTACCGCACTGTCTCCAGTAGCTTTCCAGGACCAAGTTTCTCTAGCTCTGAAGGCACCCCTCCCTTTTTTCATACATGCAAAGTTTGCCCTATTACCTCCTGAATAGATGTCTAGAATGACTTGTGTCCCCCATTAGCCATCCATCTTCTCTGAATTCCTATAACATTCCCTATACAATAGTAATAAATTTCAGCATTCTAATCTGCATTGACACTTCACTATTTCTTGCACATTTGTCTTTTTCCCTCAGCTAGATTTACATAATCCTGGAAGATGGACACTATGTCTTAAGGTCTTTACTTGACTGACTACAATGATTTAAAGCACGAGGCATTTCTTTAACTCTCTACACACTTCATTTTACCTTTGTATAGTTCCTGTGAAGAATAAAAAGGAAACAAATTTTAAAGCAGAACAAAATCTACACATAACAGGCTCCTGAAAGGAGAGAAAACTGCACGTTCTACACCAATTGATTAACATGAAGCATATAACCCAAGAGGACCTTTATAAGTAGAGCTTCCTAAATGCTTACATTTATAGCCAGGAAATAGAGTGGAAAAGTAAAAAAATCAAAATTAGAAGCAGAATATTTTACTTTTTCATTATTACTTCCTGAAAGACCAAAATTAACTTACTATTTATTAGCAGTCGGGTTGAAATGGGGAAAAATATATGTAAGCTTATTCCTGTTCTTGTATAATACATATGGAGAGAAGTTTATTTAATTTGATGGCTTTCTATGTACTTAAGAACAACAAATCTGTGCAACCTGTTTTTTAAAAGCATTCAGTAATAGTAATGTCAAAAGAAAGACAATAAACAGAGATAGAAATCAGGTATCAAAGAAAGTACCATATAATTTTATTAAGGATGCTTGTTCCTGCAACTCAAAAGTTGAAAATGCTCTTATCAGATAAGTTTCAAAGATAAGAAGAATGACTGAAGAATCAAGTTTATTTTTTGACCCTCCAAAGTCTAGCGGGCATTTAGTAAAGTATTAAAAATAATAACGGAAATAACTCACATTTTTTGGCCTCAGGAAATACCCTGTTGTTTATGGAACTAATTCCCCAATCTTTATCCCCTGTTTTTTCAGATAATTATTTCAGCATTCATTTGGCTTTGGTGCTTAACAATAAAATAAGAGTTTTTGAGGAAGGATCCCAACAAAAACATTCATACGTGGACAGAGCCACCCCCAGGCCATCCTGTGAGGTGAACTGTGTATCGCTTCTCCTTCCTCTGCATTCTGCTGCCCTCTTCCTGCCAGGTGCTCCCTGTGGTCATTACAAACTTCTAGTCTTATCTTCCATCACTTTCCCAGCAGAAAACTTATTTTCCAGAAAGATCAATCCACTCAACGTTTCACAGTCCCTCCTCATAGCTACTTGACTCCACACCTCCATGTGAACCATTTCTGTCACCTCCAATGTGTTCCTTTTGCCTCACTACCTATGCAGATCTCACCCATCCTTCTAGCCCCATTTCTTCTGGGGAGTCTCCACCCCCATCATACCAGAGTCCTCAGTAATGCTGCAGAGCTGCAGCATTCATGCAAATGCTATGTCTTCTCTCACACAGGTGTGTGTGTCCTGGTGGAACGATACCGTGTTTTGTGTTTCCGAGGACAAGTGATTTGGGCCAAAAACATGGGCCCACCCTGTTAAAATGCCTCCCGATCCCTCCACGTCTCTCCTCCACTTTCCCGTGTGGGGTCCTCCTGTTAAGTCTTCACATCTTGCTTACAGCCTTCCATTTTGGTTAGTTTGTGTACAGACATTTCTTATGTCCTTGACAACAGAACCAGCTTCTTAAGAGCAGGGCTGTGTCCTGTACTGTGTGACTCAGCCACAAAGATGAGCAATATTACACACATGCCGAGAAACAGGAGGGCGCTCAGACATCTGCTTCATAAAGGGAACAGAGGGGCCAAGAGTTCAAGGACCTGGAATCGAATTACCATTGTGTTCCTGACTGGCAGCAGCAGTGGACACTGACTTTGTCGTTTGCCCTCCCCCCACCTTAGTTGGTGCATGTGTTACATGCAGTATCATCAGCTGTTTTCGGGATTGTTTTTGGTATTGTTGGGGTTGTGGTGTCGCCAGCAGTCTCCTTTCATCCATAACCTGAAGAATGGCCATGTCTGTGATGAGAGACAACTCTTTATTTAAGAAATCTTGACTGTCCCATTAACCCCTCGGCAGAAATTCACTGACTCCTATCACTTTTTCTTAAGTTTTTCTTCCAAACTCATAAAAGGAAAGTACGGGAAGGCAATAAAAATAAAAGGAAGGAAACATTTATAATACATATGTTCGCTCCTAAAAATCCAAACAAGTGATACTGCAAAAGTCTTTCCTGTCAAATATCACTTTGTAATCGTTGATGGGCATCCGACCTCAGTTATGAACAATATGCTGGGTTTTGGAGACGATTTTATGGTTCGTTGCAGTCTTGGTCAAAGTCTTTAACCCATGACACTTGCTTCAGTGAGGAGGGTCAAAACCACATTCTGTCATTTCAAACCTAACAACATTTGCTTGCTGTTGGAGGGTTTCTGCAGCATAAAGGTATACCCAAAAGGGATGTGGGCAGCCAAGTGGCAGTCCTCTGGGATGCTAATATTTGCATGCCTGAGTGACTCTCTGATTCTCACATGCCAAAACATTTAAAGAAGCAGGAGTGGGCTAAAAATTGTCAGAATTTTTTTCTTTCTAAGTCATCGCCCACAGTTCCTATGCATAATTTGTTTTCCATTATACAGACTTCAACATCTTGTTTACCACCACTCAGATGGAGTGTTTCTATTTGGAAAAGTTTCTGAGTTTCTATGAATTGATTAAGAGTGGGATTACAGAATATGAAGACTAGTAATTATTCAGTGTGTGTGACAAACGCTCATGCCCAGGAGATGAACTTACTCCGGAGCTCTCATTCATCTAAACATTACTTAGTTATTGAGTAAATGTGATATCCCAGGCAGTGTGCTAGGCATTGGGAGTAGCTCAATTGCTCTGCTTCGGGATCCTCTATATTGTCTCTTACATTTGCAGTTCTTAATTAAGATGATCTGATTAACAAATCAAAGAGGAACAAACTGCCACTCATGAAAACCAATCTGAACTGAAGGAAAAGAGTTTAAAATCAACCTTGCAACAATGCAATATGGTCAAATGAACTTCCTGCCCATGGTTATCAAAGGTGTTCCATAAGCGCGCCTCTCCATCATTCTCTAACCCTCCCCAACTTCCAAGACATCAAGTATATTATCCTCGCTAAAGTCAGTCAATTCATAGCCTCTATACCATAAAGGCATACTTGATTTAGCCCTTTAAAACTTTTATTTCACTATTTTTTGCCATCCTCCCCTTCCTTGGAAATCATTCTCTCTACTCTGTCTCTGCCAAATTGGGACTGCTTTTCTCAAATTCAAGCAACAGATTCCTTTCTCCTATTAAATCCTTTTATACATAGTTTCAGTCACAATGTTCACTTGAATAAAGGACATTCCAATCAATCTCATGCAATAGCTAGATTATTCTAAAATATCAATGTAAATATGCATTTACTATGCACCTTACACAGAGCAGCTGTATAATTAATATCTGAAGAATGCATAAAATTTCCTTTCAATTTTCATCTCTCTACATGAAGATCTTTCCAGTACACTATCATTCTCTATTAGTGTACATTTTGGCACACCAACAGTTTTGCTATGAAGAGAAACCAATTATACAAAGTTACAGGACTTTCAGCAGTACTAGGGGCGCCTGGGTGGCTCAGTCGTTAAGCGTCTGTCTTCAGCTCAGGTCATGATCCCGGGGTCCTGGGATCGAGCTCCGCATCGGGCTCCCTGCTCCGCGGGAAGCCTGCTTCTCCCTCTCCCACTCCCCCTGCTTGTGTTCCCTCTCTCGCTGTGTCTCTCTCTGTCAAATAAATAAATAAAATCTTAAAAAAAAAAAAAAAAAGACTTTTAGCAGTACTAGAAATATTGTGTGGGCTATGTGGAAAGAGAAAATAAAGGTTTAGTCATTTAGCAGTGTGAGCCACTTCAAAGGGGTCTTTGATTTTTAGAAGTTAGTCCTGGAGAATATAGACTAAGACTAATATAACAGATGCTTAACAAAACTAGCCCCAGCTTCCTAAGGAAAACACACACACACACACACACACACACACAAAACAATGACTGGTCAAGTCATAAATTGGTGTCATCTGACTAGGAATTTCAGTAGTAGACAGATAGATCCAGGAAAGTCACACAGAGAAAAACAGCTTTCCAAGTTAGTCATCCAACAGACATGGATCAGCAGAGCAGTTACCATTCTAAACTGGCCTCCCAGAGGTCTCCTTGGCCAGAAATGGTGGAGACTAACAGAAACTTCTCAAATTGTCAGAATCCTGGGAGTGACCTGGAACAGAACCATAGGGAAGCTGGAACAGAAGCTGTTTGTTCATTTGCCAACATTTTCCTCAGCATGAAACTGCCAAATAAAAAGTGCCAACAAATTTTTAAGAGAATTACCCTTAGCTACACAACGTTCAGAAGGCTGAGCAAAGAGTCAAATGCACATATTTATAGCGCCCTCTCCTGAGCATTGAATCTTGCCTAATGTCTGACAGTAAAAAATATCATTTCACCAGTTTTGTGTCATAATTCACCCCAGGAGAAGATCTTAAATCAGACCAAGAAAAGCAGTTCGGACTTTTTCTCACATAAGCCCAGCAATGGTGAGAAACATAAATGTTAAAAGGGAAAAGAGCAATTTGCAGGACCTAACTCCAGAAAACAAAAGGGTAAATATATAACTTAACTTAGTAAGCTTTATGTTCCTTTCAACTGAATGTCTTGTTAAAATAATGATAAAGTATAATGACTTGGTTATTGGCCCAAAAATACCATTTTCTATAAAAATTTATCTCAGTATGAGGTCACTTGGGATAGCAGCTCACAATTGGGTGCTTAAGGGATTTCAGTAAAGATGCCTTCTTTATTGCATTGCAATAAAAATTTACAAGTTAATCAAATGCCATGAAATTTTTCCTTGATAATCTATGCAGCTAACAGCACATTGTCGAGTCGCTATTTAAATTTACAACTTCAAAGCAGAGGAAGTTTGCTGACAGGTATGACACAGAACATCTTGGTTGGAAAGCACCCTTGAAAGCATTTTTCTCATCATGTTCTCAACATCCTCATTCCCACCTATGTGTGCAGCCCCAGGATCTGCCAGCTTTTCAGCAATGACATACAATCTGTTAGCTTCAAGCGCTGAGGAAGCTGAACGGGAGCCATCTTTGGACTCCACTGCATTATCTGTCTACTGCAGGACTCTTAACACGTGCCTTCTGTGTCCCCTTACTCAGCTGTCCCCTTTTAAGCACACCTGCTTCACTATATATCGGCAGTGAATCAGTGAGGCTGGGTTCAGGAATTCCCCCAAGTAGCTTCATTGTTGACCTTACCCAATACTATGCTACTCAGCTCTTAACTGTAAAGGAGACCAGGAAAAAAAAAAAAAAAAGCAGCAGTATGTCCTTGGTAGTCTAATTACATTGTTATTTCAGCACATTCTGTTCTTTTCCATATTTGGCTTTTATCTTTCACTCTTATTAAACTTAATAATCTAACACCATATCTGATTTTTAAAATTCTATATATACACACCAAAAAAAGGAGTTGAGGGGGGAGGTCAGACACATAAAAGTGTGATATCTCCAGCCAGAGCCAAATTCCTAAAGGGTTAGCCTATTTCATGGCCAAGCAAAATAAGACACAATCAGCGCTAACTTCATTTTCAAAAGTTCCCACGTGCAGGTTTATAAGTGCCCAGAGGGATGAGTTACCCTCAATTGTGTCTTGTTTAATTTGGCCATTGAAAGGACTAACCCTTTTCTAACTTGGCTCTGGTTGCAGATATCACACCTCTGCATGTCTGAACTTGATTCTTAACTTGGCTTTTTCAGTGCACATTAAATGTTTCTGATTTGGTATCACTCTAAAGGAATTTGTAAGTGGTTTCTTTGCACGAATGTCTGGACGGATTGGGGTCAGGTGTGATTGGTGGGCTTCCACTATTAAATTATTTCACACCCCCTCACCCCCACCTAATGGCTATAACCTCAGAGTTCATCTTCTGTGTGGGAGGCCAAAATATTCTGAGATCACGCACTGGAGAAGTTAGATCTACATGTTGCAATTATAGCAAAACAAAAATGATATATTGCTTTGTTGAATATATGTGTTGTCTTAGCCAAGAGCTTCTCATTAACACTTTTTACTTGGAAAAAAATAATGAGGGATTGCTTAATCCAGTAGATAGTATACAGAGATTAAGTCCTGTTTCTGTCCATTTTCTTCATTTATTAAATAGGAAGACTACTATTCATCACAGAAATACCTAGTTTATGATTTAGTGGAAAGAATCTCAGTTGGAATTAACTCTGATATCTTTCATGGAAATTCATTTTTCCCCCTGAAAAAGAATAAAATTCAGCGTATAGAGATTCATAAACTCAACAAGATAACCTAAGTTAGAATGAGTGAGAAAGAAGAAAACTCAAGCAAAGATTCATAAAATAGAGTAAGGAATGAGTAGATAGACCATGAATCTTAAGAGTCACAAAACAGCATTGCATTCCTGACTTACTGGCTTTCTTACCAGTGGTAAGCCGTTTAACCTCACTGAGCCTCAATCTTCTTACATGTAAAATAGAAATTACAATAATTTCTACCTCCCTGGGTTTTTTAGAGAATCACATAAAACTATAGATATATAAGTACCTTGTACAGTATAAATCCCAATAAGATATTTCACTACTATTATAAAAGAATTAAAGAATGACTAAGTGCTAAATCATGGTGTGATTATAAGAGTTCAGAGAAAAAGGATATTGTATGAATTGTAGGAGATTAGAAAGTGTTCTTGGAGCAGGTGCAACTTGAGGTAGACCTTGGAGGATGTGTCCAATTTGAGAAAGTACAAAGGAAGTAGAAAGTCTTCTGGATGAGAGAAGTAGGAAAGGGTTGGGGAAGGGAGAGGGCTGAGGGGGCAGCAGACACAGGAGCATACAGATAAAAGCACGGGATGCTAGGAGTGAGGAAACTGGAGGTGAGGGTACACCTCAGGAGAAGCAGAAGTGAGGCTAAAGAGACTGAAGGAGCCCTACCAAGGACTAAATGTTGGCATCCTCCCAAAATTCATATGTTGAAGCCCTAATCCCAGTGTAATGGTATTTGGAGATGGAGTCTTTGGGAGGTAGTTAAGGCCAAATGAGGTCAAGATGGTGGGACTCTGGTCTGATATCATTAGTACCTTTATAAGAAGAGACACAGAGAGGGGCGCCTGGGTGGCTCAGTTCGTTAAACAGCTGCCTTCATCTCAGGTCATGATCCCGGGGTCCTGGGATCGAGCCCCGCATCGGGGTCTGTAGTTTCCTGAGGGTAGTGGCAAAATGAAAGGGCTGTCTTTGGAATATTATCTGGGTAATGGTGTATAGGGTGGACAGAAAGGAATGAGGCTGAAAGCAGAGAGGAAAGCCAGGAAACTGTTTCTACAATCCATATATAGTGTGATAAAAACAATGACTGGAAACATAGCACTGAGAGGAAAAGAATGAATCCAATGGGCAATTTCTAAGACATGCACAAAAGTACCCAGTGATAGGGAGTAAAGGGGGGGAAGAGTCAGCTTGAATCCTAAATTTGGCTCTTGTCTTCGTATTTTTCTTTAATGGATAAGGGGCTTAGAATGAGCAGGTTGAATTGCTCAAAATAAGAAACTCAAGCATTTTTATGATAATCATCTTTTTCTTCATTATTATATAGAGCACTAAGTCTTTACTTATGGGCTGGCCAAAGATTAGGAAGCTAGGACTATGCTCAGTTTGGCTTAATTCCAAGTCCTATCTCTAACTTCAGAGTTACATGCTACATGCTCCTGTTTCCACATCTAGTAAAATAGGAATAGCGGAACACTCCTTTCTTCAGCTCATAAGTTTATCTGTAAATGAGTGAATTTTGTGAATATTTGGAGTCCTGCAAAAATATTATCACACAAACATAAAAATTAGTATGCTGAGACACAACCATTATGAATTAGTATTCATGGTCAGCAGAGCAACTAACCTTTAAAAATTAAGCATTTTTGATCAGGAACCTTAGGAATCATAACTCAGAATTTTATTTTTGGGCTATACACTGGTTATTCAAAGAATAAACTTAAAATTAATATATTTAAATCCTAAAAGTTTCGTGCTTTCTTTTTGAGAGTTTGTGTTTTTGTTATAGTCATTCAAAATATATCTGAGATGTAAGCAGAAGAAAATGTTATATTCAACAGAGAAAAGAAATTATGTTATCATTTCTTCATTAGTAAAAACTTGGTGAACTATTTATTCTTATGTATGTATACACATATGCATACATATACACATATGCATGTACATTCATACACACAGTAGATATAGATATACAAAATCTAACTCAAGACATTAGAACTAGAAATCATTTTACAGGTCATCTAGTGTAGTGTTTTTGTTTGACAGATGAAACCACTGAGACCTAAGCTTACATATTCATATTTCACCAAAGAAAAGAACTGAGATAAGAGAGTTAAAGGAATTTCGCAAGGCCATCTCTTGGGTAAGTGGCAGAGCTCAGACTAAAGCACAAGTCCAGATTTCAGAACCTGTCCTTTCTAAAGTCTGAACGCATGATCTTTTCATCATGTCACGCTGTCTGCCAGATTTTCTTCCCAGCCTATAATTCTGGAGGCAACATTAGGAACCCAAAGCCACCCCAGAAGAACTGGATAAGGCCACCCGGCGCCTAAAAGTTCCCAAGAAGCTGCAAGCGAATCACCTGTCTCCTCTCTTGGGTTCCAAGTGTGACAACCTAATTGTTACAAAAACAGAATTTCCCCAAACTGTGTTTCTCTTAACAAACAAATAAAAAGCTTTTCAAGTTTGAGTAAGTTTTGGAAATTTTGTTGACTATATTCCTTTCTTGGAGATTCACTGTACATATACTAAAGCCTTTGGGAAATTTACAGCTTTAAAAAAAAAAAGAAGAAAGAGAAAGATGTGGAGAAGGAGGAGGAAGAGGAGGAGGAGGAAGAGGAGAAGGAGAGAGTAAAGGAGGAGGAAGAAGAGGAGGAGGAGGGGAGAGTATAGGAGGAGGAGGAAGAGGAGAGGGTAGAGGAGGAGAAGGAAGACGAGGAGGGGATGGGTAAAAGGTGGAGGTAGGGGAGGAGGAGGAGGAGAAGCAAGGTAAAAAGAATTTGTTCCTATTTAACCCAGTGTTTGCAAAGCTTATCTGACCATAGACTACTTTGTTTACATATATTTCTCAGAGATAATAGTCTGTAAGATACAATTTAAAAAATTTTTGCATTAAGGTCTTTATGCCTGTTGGATTGGTGTGCTGTTTTTCTCTGCTAACATTTTGTAATTTAATTTGAACTTCCTAGAAATATAACTTAACCCAAGAAAACACTCCCTGGGGGAGAATCTTAGGCAACTGTCAGTCCCTTGAGGGAGCAGTGAATGGCAGAACCTTTCCAGCCCCAGAAAATGTCACCAGGAAATACAGCCAACCTCACACAGGTCTCCTGCAGCCTTTCATGCCTGGTCCATGGTGAACACCTATCAGGGAGTCGGGGCTCATGGTGGCAGAGCCTTTTTTAAATCACATTTTTCCACATAAAAGCATATGGATATAAAACCCCTGAGGAGAAAATTGAAATGATACGGTTTATCACACAGTTTTCTTTCTGCAGCATTTATTGGAAAAGGCATTATCACATGGAATCCTTTTGAATTGCATTTTGATTTTGTAATTTTATTTATTCATGGTTTTCTGATGTCAAAGTGTTGTGCAAGCTTAAAATTCTATTTCAGATCCACCTAATTGTGTTTGAAAAGATCTATGAAAACAATCCCTACCATGTGAATTATCTGTGTTGTCTGGGCTCTGGGTAACAGCCCGCACAGCTTCCTGCAGGACTCAGCCCCACAGGCAGCCTTTTTTCTTACCACCACATCCTCTCCACAACTTGCTCAAACTGAGCTACATAAAGCCTGATCGACACACCTCAGGAGGACCTATTCCCCTTCATTTATTCTCAACTACCTATTTGGAAATGATACCGCTTCCGATGTTTTCTTTATAATCAATGCTGGAGGAAGCAAAGTCCATGCTAGTCCATGCTCTGTTTCTCCTCCTCCAGTTTATTGTCTACAGTCCTAACCCATCAGTTACTCCATCTATTACTGCAACTACTCCTGCAGCTTCAGTGGTCAATGAGCTGGAGCATAAATAGAGGTGACTTTCCTTTAAAGGTGGCCTCATTTGCAGCAGCAATGGGAGAGGAGAGTGACAGTGGCTTGCTGAAGCTTTGGACCAGCTTGTGATATCATCTATTTGCTTCTTTCTAAGTCACCTAACATCCATTCATTCATCAAAAAGAAAAATCAAGAGCTTGCTTGGCATATGATGAGGGCATATGACAAATCACAATAGTTATTTCTCACACAAACTTTTCAATGTAGTTGGGTACACAACCTTATCACAAACAAAATGTTAATAATGACACAGTTGAAAAACAACAATGCAAGCAATGTCTCAGGATGATATTTTATTCAATACATTTACTTTTTTAAAAAGCATTATTTAGCTCCTACTATGTACCAGACAATAAGCTTGGGGCTGGGGATGAATGAGCTGTCAAGGTGCTCACTGAGACGGGCGCCTGGGTGGCTATGTCATTAAGCATCTGCCTTTGGCTCAGGTCATGATTCCGGGGTCCTGGAATAGAACCCCACATCGGGCTCCCTGTTCCACAGGAAGCCTGCTTCTCCCTCTCCCTCTCCCCCTGCTTGTGTTCCCTCTCTTGTTGTGTCTCTCCCTGTCAAATAAATAAATAATCTTTAAAAAAAAAAAAAAAAGTGCTCACTGAGAATCTAGGGAGAGAGAGAAAAAAATTAACCAGCACCCACAAGACAGTGGGGCAGGATGTGAGGGCGATCTGGCTGTGACACCTATCACCACATTGATCACCAGGGTTGATTCGGCTGATCTGGCCGGCTAGGCAGGTGTCCCCTTTCTCCCTCACGGCTCCATGTGCATCCCTCCCAAACCTGCATGCTTGGTCAAAGAGAACAAACTTCTCTGATAGAGGAGAACCATTCTTTGGTCAAGGGTATCTTGAGTAGCTGCACTCCCTTGCTAGAACCTCCAAACAAGCTCTCAAAGACCATTTGTAGGAGCATGTAGGGTAGTCAAGCTTCCAAGACTCCAGACACATCCAAATGATGCACCGTATGTGGCAGTCTGCCTTTCTTTAAAAAAAAAAAAAAAAAAAGGACAGTGGGGCAAATGCTTTGAAAGAAGTATTTCAAGAGTGTGGTAAGAAAATAGGTAAGAAAATTCTAGCCAACGAGAATCTAGAAAACAAGAAAGACACCATGGGGTGAGTTTTGAAGACAAGAGGAATTTGGCCAAGGGGGTAAAAGAGAGAAAAGCATTTAAGGCAGAGGGAGCAGGGGGGGCAGAAAAAAGCCTCAGAAGTGAGGGGAAAAAATGCTGAGCCCAGGAAACTGGGTTCATTGGCCATGGACAGAGCCATCTGCTATACACTGGGTATCAGGTGACAATGACAAGAGAGCAGACAGCAGTCCAACTACAGAGGGTCCAGAATCTGGACTTTGTCCCTAAAGTAGGGGAGGGTCAGAGTAACATTTCAGACAAAGAAATCATACCACTTAATCTGAATATTACAAATATTACTGCAGCAGCAATACAGGAGGAATTCGAGAAAGAGTTATTGTGAAAAAAGAGGTAGCCTGAACCAGGACAGAGCAGTGAGGAATGTAGGGTAATTTCCAAACTTGTGGCTTCAGAGAATGGGAAAGTTGATGGCTTCATTCACTAGAGAAGAATATGTTTGAGGAGAAATGAATTTGGTGATTGAGTCTGGAATGAATGAATTCAGGTTTCCCGGATATTCAAGGAGAAGTGTCCAGTGGGACACCAAGGTTCTAGAGATAGACTGAAGATAAATTTGAGTGTTTTCTGGATGTAGGTGGCAATGGAAGCCATGGGAACATAAGTTTGTCAAATGGTGCCAGATCATCCAAAGGAGATCATGGAGAAGAAGGGAGCAGAAAGATGCAGGAGCAACTCTAGGCAACTCTGACAATGACTAGATGAGTAGAAGACAGGAAATGCAAAGTGGCTAAGGAATACAGTCCAGAAGGAGCTGGAGAACCAAGTTATAAAAAAAAAAAAAAAAGGTGTTAGGGAAGCAGCCCCCTCACACTGCTAGCCTAAGTGAAAGGGGGATTCCTCACACGATGCAGGCAGCAGGGACCTTCAAAGGACTGCATATATCCTTTGCTCCTTTTTTTTTTTTGCTAGCTTTGTAGTAAATCAATGTGAAAGCAATCTGATTCATCATCTTATCTACCTGCAAACAGGGAAACATTTCTGTGGTCTCTCTGACCCATTTAATTACCACTTTCATTTTACAGATAAGGGAAGGGAGGCTCAGAGGTTGAGACTTGGCTACAAGTACAGATAACAAGAGTTAGTGCCAGCCTTAAACCCTAAACTCTCACCTGCCTTCAAATCCAATCATTGTTCACTGGATCCCACTGGTTCTGATGACATTTCCCCATTTGTTCTCTTTTTGCCCTTTCAAATTCTTTCTTCCAAATGAATCAAATTAAAACTGGAGACTCCTGGGGTGCCTGGGTAGCTCAGTTGGTTAGGCGACTGCCTTCGGCTCAGGTCATGATCCTGGAGTCCCGGGATCGAGTCCCGCATTGGGCTCCCTGCTCGGCAGGGAGTCTGCTTCTCCCTCTGACCCTCCTCCCTCTCATGCTCTCTGTCTCTCATTCTCTCTGTCTCAAATAAATAAATAAAATCTTTAAAAAAAAAAAAAAAACTGGAGACTCCTTACAAAATTTGACCTTGCTGCCTGTGCATAAATGGGAATCTCATTGCACATTCTAAAAAATGGCTTATAAAAAACATAAATCAGTAAAGAGTTTTAGTTTTCCCCCTGTGTGAATGCTTATTGTTTCTATCCTGTTCCCCTTCTGCTATTTGGGAAAAGCAAAAAAAAAAAAAAAAAAAAGAATGAATGAATGAAAACTTCAACAAATTTCAGTCAGGAAATAACTGCCTTAAGAATATCACTGATCACATTTTAACGTGAAAGGAACCTGAGGGAAAATAAAAATCAATCTAGGTGAACACATATAAATGGTCTGCAAATAATATGCTAATAGAATTTTCATGACTATGTAACATATCCAGCATATCCAGGAATGAGTCCCAGGAAAACTCTAAAAGACAACTGGTCTAAGGTTTAATATTTTGTGAGTCAAGACCACAGTAATCTCAAGTAGAATATACTGAGAATGGGTTGCTGTGTAAGATTAGGTTGGATTAGGAAGGCTATCTTTGTTTAATCCAGGAGAATAACTTTTTTTAAAGGTTTCAGAATGTGTCTCCAGTGATTTAAATTACTATGCTGCAATGAGGAAAGAAATTAGGTCAAAACCCATTATCAAGTGGCATTTCCACAAGCGGCAAGGGAATACACTGTTTCCTATCAGACATTACATCCAAAGTCTAGGTAGATTTCTTTCCTGAACCTGAGCCTAAAAGACTACTTCATTTCCTCACCTTTTCCCAGCATTTTTATGTATGCAAGTTCCAAGAGTGACCGTGAATAGTAGACAAACTACTCCAATTCCCTGGGCTATAAAACTTTTTTGAAAAGCAACTTGTAAATTCAGCAACTTGCTTCAGTTTCTTCCTGCCAAACAATATTGGTCAACCATCCCCATTCTTATGGACAGACAGAGAAAAACTATCACAGTCAAAAATAATTTTTTTTAATTTAGAATAAATCATTTTTGGCACAACTTTGCTTCCATTTCTTCCTCTCTGGAGGATTGTTATTATGGACTTTAGTACTCCAGACTTGAATTATCAACTTTGGTTTTTGCTTTAGGGTCATAACTGCAAGTTACTGAGAGCATTAATTGTGGTGTTCTTTGTTCTACTGGCATCTTTCTTCTGAGAACTCCAAGCTATACTGTTCAGTATTTTATCTCTTGAATCCTCACAGAAGCCCTGGAAAATAGAAATACTACAATGGCTAATCTACTTTTTAAAAATACGTACATCATTCTACCCAACGATGTAAGATGCCTCCCTATTTTTAACTTTATAATCAAATGAGAATCATAGTCTATTCCTGATATTTAAGGCTTTCCCAGGACAGACATTTTATATTGTTTATTGGATGGGTGGGTGGGTGGATGGATGGATGAATGGATGGATGATTAGTTCGATGGGTGGATGGATAATGTATGAATGGAAGAATGGATAGGGGAGAAGTGAATGGATAACATATCTTAGAAAAATTGAGATAAATTAGTTCCATTCTTACCAACAACAACAAAGTGAAGAAATAATCTAGGTGAAATGACCCATATTATTTATATGGCACTATATTTGCTACAACTTGATCTCCCCTACTCTGTCTTAACCTATATATCCTATTATCAATGAAGCCACCTAATTGATAACTTAGATGATAACTTAATGAGCATATTATGTTTGTTAAAACTTGTTTTGTAAAGATATTTATCTCCTTCTATCCTTATATGACATTCTTAATGGCATCTGATCAAAATATTCCTTCTAGTGGACCCCAACAGTGCAGTCAAATCACCTTTTAAGACTGTGATATTCAAGATTGTAATTTTCAAAATGAATAATATGTTCCATAACTTCAAGAGAAAAAACAAGGTATATATCCTTCTTTACTGCTATTTTAGGATGATCTCTAAAAGGCCACTTTGAAATGACTACTGCAGAATCACGTGGTCATTCATTCCTTCAACAATTACTTTGAGTGCATGTTCTGTGCCAGGCATCATGATAGATAGCTCCTGCTTTCAAAAACTTTATAATCTACTAAGGAAACAGACCAACAAGTAATGAAAATGTGATGCGTGGGACCACAAGGAGGTGTGCAAGCATTGTGGAGACATAAAAGAAGGACACTCAGTCTGCTTCAGGGCGTTAGGAAGAGATTAATAGGAAGAAGCCATGCTTGAAGTAACACGTGAAGGATGAGGAGTTTGCCATTCTCATTAGCAGGGCAAGAGAGTGCTTGAGAAAATAGCATGTGCAAATGTGCAGAAGTGCAGAAACATGAGAGATCCTCATGTGTTCAGAGACCGCAGGAACTCAGGTACGGGAGGAGAGAAAAGCGCAAGTGACAGAAGATGAAAATAGGCACATGAGAGAAAGGCAGACAATGAAGATTTGTTTTCCTCGCAAAGAAATTTGGACTTGGTTCCGCAAACTAAGAATTGCGAGAAGAGGTGCACTGTTACTGCATCTGCTTGTGAGGAGTTGCTGCAAGGCCTAGCTTAGGCCCCTGACTGGAGAAAACTGCATCCAATCATCAGAGCTTACAGAATGTGTAGTTTTTCTCTATGGAGAGGCCAGCTCACCATTACTTCAGAAGCCATATTATCAGCATGGTCATCTTAACTACAAAGGCTCGTTGAAGACCCAAACAATCTGAGGGAAAATCCATCCCAATACTATTCTAATATTGTTAGCTTGGCCCCTTGTGGTATATGAAAACTTGCTCTTGTTTGAACAAATATTATGTGCTAAATAACCTAAGTTTGTCAAACTGGGATACACAGTTGTATATAAGTATGGAATATCTTCCTGGTATGGCAATTTTGCTCAAAACTGTGTGGCAAAAATAAACATGTAGGTATTTCTCAAAATCAACATGATATTTAAGATTAAAAACCCGCCATTCAAATTCATCCCCAACCTCCACTCCCAACACCCACCCCAACCCCCACTCCCAGGGGACAAAATCATTCCTCGATACAGTGCTGGGCAACAATGTGAAAATCTGAAAATCCAGTGCTCCCTAAATTATTTATGGAAAAGGCTATGCCCCTTAGGAAGAAACATATCTGGTGGAAGGGGGGGCTCATACATATTTTATTCTTTGCTATGATTCAACATTAGTCTGTATATAAGTTCACACCAAACATTTAAAGACAGGAATAGTAGCATGTTGGATTTTCTCCTCAACTGTTTAGCCTCTTTCGACAGCCCTGCCTATTTCTCAAGGTTATTTTAAGGATTAAATGAGGAAATGAAAGCACTTTGTAAACTGTAAAGTGCTACCCTGATGTAATGTTTCATTAACAAATTAATTTACAAATGGCTAGGACAAGGTGCCTTCTGAATGATGGTTCTGTTCCCATATGAACTAGAAAAAACCGCTCTAGTGTGGTCTACCAAGCAAAATGAAGGGCTGCAGCATTCCCTGATGTCATGGCACAGATGTGCAGAATTCTGATTGTCTACATCAGACAGTAGCAATCAGGCTGCGTGTGGAAACCCATCTGGTTCTCATATTGTCTGAATGAGGTGGTGAAGTGGAAGATTTTTACTTAGCTGAATTTGAACAAATCCTCCTGAGCTTTTACCAAATGATTAAAGACAGTGCAAACTGTCCTCAACCTGGTCCCCATTCTTTGATGTACTCTGTCAGCAAACCCTAGGCTATCACATAAGACAAAAGCTGAAGTGGTAGATGTCAGAACAGTAATTCCAGAGTTCCTGAGTGATTTTACTGAATTGTCACTGGTTCATTCAACTCAGAAGTTATACGTGAGACATTGGAGGTGAACCAGACATAAACCAGACCTACCCAATTTTTAATGTTCTCAGCTGCGTATTTGTGGGAAATATATTTCTTGGAGGCTTGCCACTTCTTTGTTGAGTGCCGTGGCTGGGGTTTCTGCTTAATGGTTGGGGGGATGGGGTGCTGCTGGTGACAGAAAAGCTAAAGCCAAACACAGAAGCCTAGCTAAAGAAAACAAACTTTCTCTCAAGAAGACGCACATTTAGCTCCATGTGTTAAAAGAAGGAAGTTATTAAATTATTTAGTCGGGCATCCAGATCAGATACAACATATTTTACTTTAACCCCTTCTAAGACCACAGTTTGTTCTTATTAACAGATTATTCTGTGGAAGTAAAAAGATGGGACACTGATGGCAAATGAAGAGACACACTGACATTTTAAAGGATTAATCCTGGTTCGTGGGTGTTTAGTAGTTTTCACCAGGGTTATCCAAACCGAATCCAGAGATGTAAAAATAAATTCTTATGCAGACCCTGAAATCTACCTGATCACTAATACATATGTTGAGACCTAGTATACATAAAAAAGGGGTTTCCTTATTTATCCTATTTACCAAAAGGTGAGGCTGGCGAGTAGCTGAGGGAGCTAATATGGTCTTTCTAAACATGAAATATGGTTGGGGACATCTAATGACCTTGAAAATGTTTCTCATTGAAGTAAAGTAGGTCTCCTACATGAAGACTGATCTTTTGAACCCCAATTGTTGAAATGTCATATCCTCCAAGTTACCTGAACTTCAGACTGAGATCAACCACCTGAGGACTCATCCAAACCAGGTAGAGATCCCCTTATCTTGGAATTATATACACTTGACAGCAGTTCTGGAATTTGGTTTCACACAGCAGTTTATCTTGACATTAATTTGGACATACCAACTCCTACACTGGAGATCTTTCTTAATTCATATATCTGATTTGTACTGGTTTTTGTGTGCATAAATGATCCTGATCAAGATGAATACCTGTGGTTATACTACGCCTGCCTTAAAAGCCCACTCTTGCACTCCCTACACACGATCAGTATGACATCTATATTAAACTGAGCTTTGCACAAGCCTGACAAGTGAAGGAGATTAACATCTAAAGAAATGGATGTTGGTGTTTATGTTTGGTCTAAACAAAACAGCAGCCTAAGAGGACACTTCCATTCCTCAACAAGACTAGGTCTATCTCAAAGACTCTCTTGATCAGGTTTTATCAGTATTATTATTGAGAATAAGAATAGCTAACTCTTTAGAAGAGATTCTATTTCACAAGGCACAGAAAGCACTGTACATGTATATTTATTGCTTTAAAAATCTTGTAAAGTGGACATTATTAAAATCTTCATTTCACAGAGAAGAAAACTCGGTGCACATGAGGTGATGTGACTTGCCCAAGAACATACAATCAGCAAGTGACAAAAGAGAGATTGACACTCAGATTTTTATTTCCAATCGCAGGGGTTTTTCCACCATGCCCATCTTTCTCTTTTTATGTAACCATGTGTCATTCTTCTATAGGTTACGGAGTAAAGGAATACAGGAATGGCCTTTTAAACTCTGAGACTTCAATGAAGAGCTTCAGCTGCATGAAGTGTTTTCTTGCTGTAAAGCAGTTGCTGACCCTGGTCTTTCTCATCAGTCAGCTCACTTCTAGTTTGGCTATTTTCCACTGACAAGATCATCCTTCCCTTTCTTATCACTCTCAAGAGACCCTAGCAGAGGGGCAGCAGGAGGCAAAGAGGTGAGTGTTGTGGTTTCTGGTCCCTAGATTTTGACCCCATCACTTACATTGCTTCCCACACATTTCATCCCATAGGCACTTAATATTATATATTCCTCCTTAGGAACGAACACTAGTTGATTAAATTTGCTCACATGATCATAAATGTGAAACAGGAAGTCCAAATTGAACAATTAAGTTGCCTGCTTATCGGGAAGTCAACATCTTTCGACTAAAGAGCACTGGACAACATGACTCATACACTGAGAATCCCCTTGGCCTCCCATTTCATAAGGAAAGGTGAAGAAACCAGATGCTGCCTGACATTCTATGGGCTTATCTCTAAGAACAGAGATAAGTAAGGAGGTATAAGGAGAGTGGGAATCCATTCCCAAATTCTTCACCCAGCTCTGCCCCCTCAAGATTGTCTGCAGGTTGGGAACTTCACAGTGGTCTTCAACCAGCATTAGCAGGGGAATAAATAATGAACCTTGCCAGATTGGATGCCTTGAAAACCCAGATCTTCTGAGAGCTGTCTACAATGGCCAGAAAGGCCAAGTAAATGTCCCTCATGCAATCGGGGTGCTTCTATGGCCCATAAGAGCTACTAATGACCCTCATCCTCTTTATATCCAGTATCTATGACTCCAAGTCCTTATGAAGAGACTTTCAGAACTTAAAGAATAGACATAAACAAACCAACAAATGACTTCTTCAGCAATATTTAAACTTGATCTTTACACCTGGCTTAAAGTAAACTGCATTTGGTCACCCACAGATTATGTGCTAAATCATGTACTCATTATACAGAAAAATGAGCATGAACTTATGAACATCTCCCACATCTCAAAACAGATGCTTTAGAAAACATGTCAATCATGATGCTAGAGAGAGGCTGACCACTGGTAGCTTTGGAAATTGATGGGTCTATTATTCCATGATCAATTGTTTTGTCTCTATTTAATCAAATGTTATTTTTTTGGTGTATATTAATACTTAAGTCTATTCATATACTTCACCCAAGAATCCTGGTAGGCTGTTGGACAAAGTGTCCATTTGATACTTAACAACCCTCTTATCTCAGATTTGGTAATTTGGTTTTAAACATCTGTACTATTTCAATAGTCACTTGATATCTGCTCATAAACCATAATGAGAAAAAAGCCTTGCCTTCAAAATTATCAACTGCACTAAAGCCTGGAACACAGTAGCTGTTCAATAAATAACTGTTGAGTATAAGTAAGATGAACTTTCCAGGCGGGATTTAGATCCTAGTAATGATAGAGAGGGGGCATAAACAAGCCTACCAACTATCCCAAGTGGCATTTCGAACCTCTACTTTACCCAGCAGACAAGAGTTGCTCAACACAGGTTCAGATGGGACAGATATTTCTGTCAGAACGCTCAGCAGACAAAAACGCTCTCCTTCACCTCAAAATTTCACATTTCAGTTCTCTCCCCAGTAAGGCAGGTCTTTCTGGGAAGTATTTATAAAATCTTTTCTCAAATCAGAGGCCTCCTTCAATTATTTGCTTTTCTAACAGAAAGTTTACCCAAGGGAACACCCATACTTTTTTTGGTCTTTTGAAAGACTGGGAAAGTACATATGCTTTATTAAAAGAAAAAAAAAAATCTCATTTGGGTGAAGGTTGAGGAGGCAGGCTGGGTGTTCTTGCCATCTCAACAAGAAGTATCCTTGTTTTTCTTTCCCTTTTTCTTTTTGGGTTTGAAGTTCTGTGATATTATGAGAAACAACAAAAGGCTTTTACATAAATCATCTAAGTGCTAAGGTGACAGACGCTCTGAGGAGAACAGAATTAATGTTTTTGGCTCTCAAGCTTCAACAGAAGGAAACCTTTGTTAACTTTCAGCAAGGATCCTTCTATAAGCCATTGTCCTACTCTTAAGCATTCTTCTCCAGAAAAATAAATTGTTAACACTGTTTAGACTCTAGATACATTCCAAAACCAGAGCAAATATCATGCTTTATGAATATCTTCAAATACTGTTTATTTGAGCATACTCTAAGGTCTATTGAGCATTCCCTCTGGAACTTCAGGAAGACCCAGGGCTCTAGCCTAAGCTGGGGGTCTCAGGAGCTGGACCTGTCATTGCCAAGGGAAAAGAAAGCAGGATAGAGTGAATAACAAGAGCAATTGAAATCTACAGGCCACAGAGATGATCTCCTTCTACTGTTGTCCCAGAGAACACCCTAAAGCTTCTGGCATAAGCAGCTGGTGTTAATGTACTGAGAAAAGAACCAGACATGACTCCACAGCTTGGCCCACTTGGTATACTAGGTCTTCCCTAATGGTCTTCAAGATCCTTCTAAGATACCTATATTTCACCCAGATCCTGGCTGTCCTCCAGGATGTTGATAGTGTTATGAAGTAGGAAGAAGGAAGGGGGTGTAATGCCAAAAGAGTATCTGTATGGGTGGGGTGCATCTAACATGTTATTTTGTGATAAATAGGTCAGCAGTTCAAAGGTATTACCATAATAGGGATTTATCAAATACCCATTTTATGTGCTGCGTTGGGCCATTTTTTATGGTTGGGGGATGGTGAACAATAAATACAAATGTGGGAGGCCTCAAAGAGGGTCCTGCATCATCAAGAGACCAACAGGCTTTGCTGTTTGAAACCTGGGCACACAGTCCTGGAGTGTGGAAGCACTCATAGAATGCATCTGCTGTGACAGACACTGCAAATGAAGTGTGTCTTCTGAGTAGGTGTCAACTTCCACCAGAAAAACACACCATGTGGGGGGTATGAATTTCCATCCACAAAATCAACGGTGCAAGAAATGGCACATATCTTCATTCTCTATCAATCAATTTAATTGCAATTGTGAGCCTACCTTCTTGGAGGAAACCTCAGTCATTCCTGGGGTCCCCCTTGCAGTCCAGGGCTGTACATGGGTCAGTGCCTCACCCAGGAATCCAGCTGAGAAGTGCCCTTCATTTCTGCATGGTTCTCCAACAGACTTCCGCAGCTTCTGTGCCTGCCTGGGGCAGGGACACAGAGGAAGCTGTTTATGAGTTCTCTCTGCCAGGACACAGCAGGCATCCATTTCTTTTAGGAGACATCCTTTAAGTGCTACTCAGGGGATCATGAAAGTTCCTGCTGCCCTTCTCACCCACCAGCTTTAGGAACTTCTTGTAGTCTGGGGAAAATTCTTCTCTGGTCATATTTCTTCCAAGCCACTCAGCTGCATTCTGTCATTCCATCCCCCTGGGGACTTTGGCTCTTAGAAACAAACAAACAAACAAAAATCCCAGGAATTTTGTAGATAGCTTCTGCTTTCCACCCTGCCACAGAATTTTTCTGGGATAAGAAACACAAATGTAGGCAAACTACACGAGGATGTTAGAACCACGGAGGGAAAATAAATAAACCAATATTTAGCTATACATATAAGAGTGATAGACCAGAGAAAAAATCCAGATTGACAACATTCCGAAGGCGCTTAGGAAATCAGATTTCCTCATTACAGGCCCTTATCCTCGACACAGGTATCGAAGGTGCTATACAATGCAACCTCGCCAATTTGCCGTAACACAGGGCTGACGGAACTCCACATGGCCATGAATATCCAGTGGCCTTGAATGCATAAGTGGCCACAGTAACTGGCCAGGTTATAATCACCCACCTTGCGGAGCAGGCCTTGCCAGGATTACGCCCCTCTCCAGGGGCTACCTGTGTGAAGCTGGAGCTGATTGTGCCAATCACATGAATGGCTTTTGTTCCCTGCAGTTGAACTGAATAACCGTATTTTTCCAGATAAGTATCTGCTGAGGAAGGCTGCATTAATTCCCTAGGGCTGCCACAACAAAGTGCCACAAGCTGAGAGACTTTAAATGACAGAAATTTTTTCTTCATAGTTCTGGAGGCCAAAATTCTGAAATCAAGCTGTCAGCATGATCATGCTCCCTCTGAAGTCTCTGGAAATGAATCTTTCCCTGCTTCTTCCAGCTTCTTATGGCTCCTGGCAATCTTTGGCGTTTGTTGATTCGGAGGTGCATCACTTCCAATCTCTGCCTCCACTGCGCATGGCATTCTCCCTGTTTGTCTAAATTTCCCTCTTCTTATAAGAGTAACAGTCATATTGGATTTAGTGCCCACCATCATCAAGAATGCCCTCATTTTAATTTAATTATGTCTGCAAAGATCCATTTCCAAATAGAGTTCCATTCACAGGTTCTAGGTAGACATGAGTTTTGGGGGAACGCTATTCAACCCAGTACAGAGGTGGGAAACTCAAAGCAATAGGAAAGGTTGCCTTCTTTTGTTATGAACTGTGGGGGAAGGGATAAGGCTTGGATTCAGAAGCTCAAACTTTCAGTTATAAGTTCTAGGGATCTAATGTATCATGTAGCAATTATAGTTAATACCATATTATATACTTGAACTTTGTTAAAAGAGTAAATCTGGTGTTCTCACCACACACACACAAACGTAACTGTGTGAAATGATGGACAGGTTAATGAACTTGATTGTAGTGATCCTTTTACAACGTATCCATGTATCAAATCATCATGCTGTGTAACTTTAAAAAAAAATGCTGTACAACATAAATATATACAGTTCTTATTTGACAAACATACCTCAGTAAAGCTGGAAAAGTAAATAAATAAATAAAATTTTTAAAATAAATAAATAAAATTGTTAAAAACTCAAAAAGGAGCTCATATCCATTCATGGCACAGAATGGCCTTGATAATTCCTGGACTGGGACCACAGAGCTGGCCATTCCACTCCAGCACGAGCAACTCTCCAGAAGCCCACATCCCAGATCTCCCCTAAAGATCCAGTTCAAGAAAGTAACCCTAACTGTTGCTCATCACTCTGCAAATCTGGTACATCATATGGACTGACACAAACTCATTTTCAAGAGAGTAGATGCAGAGAATAGGGTCTCTGGGTCTGCAGTGGGACAGTTGATGCAAAGTCTGCTGAGTTCTGATTGATAGCAGCGACTTTGCCTGAAGGTGCATGGCAACACACAGTGATCAGTCATTTGGCATGAATACGTGTGGAAAGGGCCAAGGTCTGGACCACACTGGGAGCCATTGTTATTTTGCAATTAGCCACCATAGGACACAAGAGCAAGGGGTCAGTCGACAAACCTTTGATGAAAAGGGTATCTCCTTTGCCCTTGGACAGTTTGTACTCAGCCCCCCAGGTGTGAATGGGAGTCTAGGCTACAGGGCACCAAAGAAGCAGAGGCAGCCTGATGGTGCCGTCTCTGAGGCCCCAAGGACAACCACAAGGCATCAAGAAAACCCAGCCTTCCTTCCCCATCACTGTGGACAGTGAGACTCAAACAAGAGGTAAGGTCTGAGTTGGCAGTGGGCAAGATGGCCCTGAGACTGCAAAGGAAAACCAAAGACCAAATCCCAGTTAGGGTAGCCTCTGGAAGCAAGAAGCCATTCAAAAGCTAGGAAGAATGTAAGGACCAAATATGTGACAAAAGGTTCTTAAAGGAATTCACACTGTTGGGAGAAAAAACTGAGTGGAAGAAGATGTCCTTTCTCGCTGTAGCATTGGCCCAGGAAGGGGAGCTGAGGGCAGTTGGTAGGAGGTCCAGACTCAGACATGTATGGAGAAGCTGAGAGCAAGACAGGGTACCCATAAGAACTTCTCTCAGTTCTATATGGAGTTGTTTCTCAAATGTAAATGTTATTATGATCAACTAATTGGTAGTAGGGGAAATGATGTATTGATTTTGCCCTATATGTATAGTTATCAAAATATGTGTGTCAGCTTACTCTGCCAACATACTTTATTAAGATGTGGCAAGAAGTAGTGATTCTGGTTTCTCTAAAATGCCATTCCTTCACATTTAACTAGTACACTGAAGTAAGGAAAAAGAAGAGTGATGTGATTGTTTCTCATTGCAAAATACATTTTTCCCTTCTCTGCTTCTTGATTCTTGGGGATTGGTTCCTTCCTGCCCCACTCCCCTCCCCCAGTGAATCATAATTCGGTTAAAACTTGAGTCTTCTGTCCAACTTAAGGATTTCTCTCCTCTACAGGAGTTAGTCTTCTGGGACCCCAAATGTAATACCAGCTGGCTCAACAATCCCTCAGTCGTGCACAAAAAATTGATAGAAATCTATTCACTAGATATGAAATCATGTTACAGTTTAATCCCTTCCTATCTCTGTGCCAGGTGCTTCACATGGTAAAGCTGGACTCAAGAGCCTCAACACAAGTGAGATGTGATTTTTGGTAAGCCAGGCAAATCGAAAGATATGATAAAGAGTTCTCCCTCTACTCAACCAAGAATATTGATAAGGCAGCAGTTTTCTGTTAATGCTGCCCAAAAGCATGACTTTCTTTAAATTCTCTATAAGTGTCCAAAAGGAAATGCTGATGCAAATGAATATAATGTGTTTCTGTTAAAATCTGCAGTATAACTTTGTAGGAAATGTAAGCTTCATAACTTAATCAAGTAAAACTTATCAATATATCAACAAATATTTATTATGCATTTCTGTGCCCTAAGCACTATACGAGTCCTGTTTATGGAACAATCCTAGAAAAATTATATACCACCATGTCCAAACCCTCAAGGAGTAAATTTTTTTTAAGTTGCATGAAAAGATAACTAGCATAAAAGCAATGGAAGAAATCACAAAGGAAAAGATAGACTGAATTAACTGCATGAAAATGCAAACCTTCTATTTCTCAAAATACAAGCTTATCAGATGATACAAAACTAAGTGAAATATTTTTTTTAAAAGATTTTATTTATTTATTTGAGACAGAGAGAATGAGAGAGAGAGAGAGCACATGAGAGGGGGGAGGGTCAGAGGGAGAAGCAGGCTCCCCACTGAGCAGGGAGCCCGATGCGGGACTCGATCCAGGGACTCCAGGATCATGACCTGAGCCGAAGGCAGTCGCTCAACCAACTGAGCCACCCAGGCGCCCAACTAAGTGAAATATTTATATAATTATATTGCACCAAAGATAAGCTCCGTTATATATAATGAGGTTATGTAATAAAATACACTAAGATCCAGTAGATAAATGGTCCATGGACATGACATTCACAAATGAGGACATATAGTGGCTTATACATATTTGAAAAAATTAACCTCAGTAATTAATCAAAGGAATGAAAATTAAAACAGCAACAAAAAACAATTTACCAATTTATCCAAGACATTTTTAACAATTGGGGCGCCTGGGTGGCTCAGTCGTTAAGTGTCAGCCTTTGCCTCAGGTCATGATCCTGGGGTCCTGGGATCGAGCCCCACATCGGGCTCCCTGCTCAGCGGGAGGCCTGCTTCTCCCTCTCCCACTCCCCCTGCTTGTGTTCCCTCTCTTCGCTGTCTCTCTCTGTCAAATAAATAAATAAAATCTTTAAAAAAAATAAAAAATAATAATTGAGAAAATGCAATCATTCTTGCCTGAATCTTAGAAGTGAGGAAAAGAAACAAATGACCCCTTCTATCCCCCAAGTAGAGCAACAAAACGGGAGGGATAAATCCACATCAATAAGTAAAGGAAGAGAAAATGTCTGAGAAAAAATAGTTTTTTTAACTGAATAGAGTTGGAGAACTGAAGGTATTTGGATGACAGCAGATTAACCTGAAAATCTGTTCCATCTACTGAGAAATTAGGGAAAAAAATTTGTCAGTGGGGAGCTGGGAAGAACATGGGGACATGGGAAAGGCTTGTGTCATAGTGTCATATTGAGCAGGATATTCAACTACATCCTTACTGTTGAAATAATTGTAAGTTTCAAATTATGTTGGGCATCATGATAGGCTAAGAGTATCATACCAAAATTATAGTAAAGCAATTCTGCAGAGGGCTAGTACTAGGAGGTCTGGGCACCCAGCTTGCAGCTGATGTCACTTAACCTGGTAGATTTTAGAATATCAAAAGGAACAGATGGGCTGCAGAGTCTTCAAAATCCCCCCAGTTGAGTTCCTAAAAAATATCAAGGCAGTCAGTCTGTGTTCCTTAGGTACAAACCCATATGCCTTCCCAATCATGCTGGGGGTAAAGCTGACATTCCTTCTGAAAACAGTGGAGCCTAACAACGATCCATGTTTGACGAGAAAACCATTGCTTCTCTCTGAGACGAGCTGAGGCATAACGGCAGGCAGGACCAAGAGTCTCCTTAAAGGATTATTATGAATCATAAAAATAAACGAGCATCCCAGAACCCAAAGTTCTACTCCCTTCTCCTGCTCACGACATTTCAGGCTAGAAAGCTTTCAGAGTGGGTATAAATATAATTCACCGCGCTCAAAGAAAAATGTCAACAATGTACCCAGAAAACACCTTCCTTAGAGCAGTAAGAAGCATCCTCCTAAACAAGCTATAAAGTGAACACTCTAGTGTATGAAATTCTTGTTGGATTTTTTTTTTGTGGGCCAATTAAATGTTGGAAAGCGAGTACTCAAAATAGTAACTTTGGTTTTAGAATATGGATCTGTGGCCCTTCTTTCTAGTGATAATTAGCTTTAGGGTCATTATGTATCTTCCCAGGCATTCTCAGTTCAAGATAATAAAAGCCTAAAGCTATGCGAGGCTTTCTATCTTCTACAGGAGAAGGGAAATTATCCAACCCATTCAAAAGGAGTATATGCTCTTTAAGAAACTAACTGAAAAGACACCGGAAAGCATTCTTTTTTAACACACATAAAAAAATTTTTTTTACATTTCCATCTGGCAGGATTCCTTAGCCTGTTTGAATACAACTAAGGGTTTATATTCATGCAGTTCATGCTGTTTAGTCCAAAACCAAAACCTACAAAATCAAAGCCTGAGGAAAAGTCAATAAACACCACATATATCCATCATTGATTCCAGATTATTGTTTTCCAAGGGACTGAAGAGGACAAAGGGAGATTAAGATAGAATCAACATATCTTAAATCCATATATTCCTCATGAAAAGCACTGACCCAAGAAAACCAGACTTGTAGTTTTTTAAACAAGCAGCTAGCATACTATTAAACTGAAATGTCCAGTAAGCAAATGAGTCTGTAATCTGACAGGATAAAAATATACTAACTTTTTAAATAGGATAAACTGCATTTCAGATAAACAATTTATTGAGAATGGAATCCCACCACTAAGTAATTCCTCAAAAACTCTATCAACAGAACATTAGCTCCTCCTGAGCACATTATTAACTTGATTTTTTTTTTCATGAACAGTATCTCACACTTTGCACATTCCAAACAGTGTTCCTTACCTCTTCATTTCTGTCTCCAAATATGCTTCTCTTCCATCTTTCAGATCTCCGGAAATGGTGCCCCACAGTTGCTCAGGCCAAAAACCTGCTATCTTACCCCTTGAGCTCCACATCCAACCCCTCAGCAAATCCTGTTGACTCTACCCTCAAGATCTAACCAAAAGCCAACTTTTTCTTATCATTTCTACCATCCTAGTCAAAGATACCAAATCCTCCCACCTGGACCATGAAATAGTCTCCTAACTAGATTTCCTGCCACTTTCATCCACCTTCAGACAAAATGATCCAGTGCCCAGAGCAACTTTTAAAAGCTCAAATAATATTATGTCACTCTTGAGCCCACCAAATCCTCTGTGGTTTTCTATTACTCTAATAATAAAAACCAAACTCTTGACCATGACCAACAACAATATACATGACCCATCCACTGCCCATCTCTGTAACCTCATATCCAACTACTGGCATACTGTACTCTAACTACAATATTCTACTCCCAGCTATTCACACCCAGCTCACACCCTCACTTCATCCAAGTCTCCACTCAAATGCTCCTTAAAAAGGCCTTTTCTAGCAACCCTCTCTAAAATACCCACCTGCAACCTCTACTCTGTTACTCTCTCTGCCTTACCCTCTCTGCTTTAGATATCCTCATAGCCCTTATCACTGTAACACATATATTTGTTACTGTCATCTATCATTCCTGCAGGGTGTTAATTCGGAGTGCAGGATCCTGGTTGTATTCACAGTTATATTCCCAACCTTCCAGGAGGTACCCAAAACACAGTGTCCATTTAACAAATATTCATTGAAAATTCATGCCAATTAATGAGGACAATTACAAAAAGTGAGATCATTGCAAGCCTTACTGTTATCAGCTAAAATCCATCCCACATATAAGATGTACCTTGATCTAGAAAGCATGTGAAAATAAGTACCAAAAGACTACAATGTTTATTATACCAATCTCATTACATTATGGTCATATATTACAATTTGTGTGTAATGTAATTAATATATACAATGCCAATTGCATTATATTTTCAATATCCATAGCTATCTCTTTACTTTTTATAATACATTGTGCATGTGCTGGCTCATTTGAGCCAGAAAAACAAATGTTTATTTTCACATTGACATAATGAAATATTTATCCTCCTTAGATTTGGTATTTCAAATTCTGGGAATTTGTCTTAAGGCAACTTTTCAAAACTTGAGCAAAATGTAAGCATAATGGAAAAAAATGTATGAACAATTATAAAAGAAAATCTAACAATACCTCAGAGGTTTTAATCTCCAACCTCAATGAGCTAAGATGTCCCAACAGAATATTAGCTATTTTAACTGGTCAGGCCAGTCCCCAAACTGCTAGATCAATTCCTGATCATTCCACTGAACCCAAATCAGAATATCTATGTCTTTCTCCTTTCAAAATGTACATACACATGTGTTTAACAGGAAATGAGAAAATGTTATACCATGAGTGCATGAGGGAGGAGAATTCTAAAGGGTTTTGTTGTTGTTGTTGTTGCTATTAAAAGAAGAAAACAAAAATGCAAAAAGATATTAGTGCCTATTCAAGAGAAAAAGTCTCACAAATCTTGGGAACAGTTACTAATTGGTAATAACCCAGTTCTGACTAAAGGCTAACAAGAAAATATATCCAGAGCAAAGCTATGCAAATAGTTCAATGCAACAAAAGTGAGAATACAGAAATAAACCTTTACATTTATGGTCAATTGATTCTTGATAAAGATTCCAACCCAATTCATTGGGGAAAGAATAGTCTTTTCAACAAACAGTACTGGAACTACCATGTGACACATAATAAATTTAGGACTTTAATTCACACCATACACATACACAATTTGCACATTTACCAACTACTGATCCTCAACAAGGGCAACAAAACCCACAATAGGGAAAGGGCAATCACTTCAATAATGGACCTGGATATCCACACGCAGAAGAATGAAATTGGTCCCTTATCTTATACCACATACAAAAATTAACTAAAAGTGTACTAAAGACTTAAATATAAGACCCAAGACTGTAAAATTACTAGAAAAAAACATACAGAAAAAGCTTTCTGGCATTGGTCTGGGCAATGATTTCTTTGGATATGATCCCAAAAGCACAGGCAACAAAAGCAAACATAGACAAGTGAGATTTCCTCAAACTGAAAAGCTTCTGCATAAAAAATGAACTATTGGGACTTCATCAAGATAAAAAGCTTTTGCACAGCAAAAGAAACAGTCAACAAAACCAAAAGACAACTGACAGAATGGGAGAAGATATTTGCAAATGACATAGCAGATAAAGGGCTAGTATCCAAAATCTGTAAAGAACTTATCAAACTCAACACCCAAAGAACAAATGATCCAATCAAGAAATGGGCAGAAGACATGAACAGACATTTTTCCAAAGAAGACATCCAAACGGCCAACAGACACATGAAAAAGCGTTCAACATCGCTTGGCATTAGGGAAATCCAAATCAAAACCTCAATGAGATCCACCTCACATCAGTCAGAATGGTTAAAATTAACAAGTCAGGAAACGACAGATGTTGGCGGGGATGCGGAGAAAGGGGAACCCTCCTACGCTGTCGGTGGGAATGCAAGCTGGTGCAGCCACTCTGGAAAACAGTACGGAGGTTCCTCAAAAAGTTGAAAATAGAGCTACCATATGACCCAGCAATGGCACTACTGGGTATTTACCCCAAAGATACAAATGTAGTGATCTGAAGGGGTACATGCACCCTGATGTTTATAGCAGCAATGTCCACAATAGCCAAACTATGGAAAGAACCAAGATGTCCATCAACAGATGAATGGATAAAGAAGAGGTGGTATATATATACAATGGA
>NC_138371.1:168318668-168364887 GCF_054177405.1 Leptonychotes weddellii | reverse complement strand
AAAAAAAAAAAAAAAAGAAGATAGTAGGAAGGGAAAAATAAAGGGGGAGGATCAGAGAGGGAGACAAACCATGAGAGACTATGGACTCTGAGAAACCAACTGAGGGTTCTAGAGGGGAGGGGGTGGGGGATGGGTTAGCCTGGTGATGGGTATTAAAGAGGCCACGTACTGAATGGAGCACTGGGTGTTATACGCAAACAATGAATCACGGAACACTACATCAAAAACTAATGATGTAATGTATGGTGATTAACATAACATAAAAAAATTAAATTAAATTAAATTTTTTAAAAAAAGCTTCTGCACAGCAAAGGAAACAACAGATTCAAGAGACAGCCTACCTTACCGAATGGGAGAAAATATTTGCAAACCATACGTCTGATAAAGGGTTAATATCCAAACTACAAAAGGAACTCAAACAACTCAATAGAAAAAAAAATTTATTAAAAAATGGATAAAAGATCTGAACAGACAATTCTCTAAAGAAGACATACAAATGGTCAACAGGTATATGAAAGGTGCTCAGCATCACTAATCATCAGAAAAATACAAATCAAAATCACATTGAGATATCAACTTACACCTGTTAAATGACTATTATCTAAAAGACAAAAGATAAGTGTTGGCAAGGACACAAAGAAACGTGTTGTGTACTCTTGGTGGGACAGTCATTATGGAAAACCGTATAGAGATTCCTCAAAAAATTACAAATAGAACTACCATCTAATCCAGCAATCCAACTTCAGGTATATGTTCAAAAGAAATGAAATCAGCAGAGCTATATTCACTCCTATGTTCATTGCAGTACTATCCACATTGGCCAAGATATGGAAACAACCTAAGTGTTTGTCAGCAGATGAATGGATAAGGACACTAAATTTTTAATCCAGTCTTAAAAACAAGGATATCCTGCCATTTGGGTTAGCATGGATGAAGCTGGAGAACATTATGCTAAGTGAAATAAGCCAGACACAGAAAGACAAATAGTGCATGATTTCACTTATATATGGAGTCCAAAAAGTCAAACTCATAATATCAGAGATAGAACGGTGCTGGCCAAAGGCTGAAGGGAGAGGGAAATGGGGTGATGTGGGTCAAAGAGTACAATGTTTCAGTTATGCAGCATGAATAAGTTCTGAAGATCTAATGTCCAGCATTGGGACAGTAGTTAATACTGTATTGTATACCAGAAATTCGCAAAGAGAGTAGATCTTACATGTTCTCACCACACACACACACACACACACAGAAATAACTCTGTGAGGTGATACAGGGGGTAATTAACTTGATTGTGGTAACCATTTCACAATGTACACATGTATCAAATCATCACATGTACACTTTAAACATATACATTTTTATTTGTCAATTATACCTCAATAAAGCTGGGGAAAATAGGAAATGAAATGATCACCAAAAAGTAAAAAAGAAAAAAAATGATAACAAAAATGTTTTCTTCATGCGAGCTGCCAGAGCACCTCATTTGACTCTCCGAGCTTGACTTGGATGTTCCTATCATGTCTTCAGTGAAGTAGAATATAAACCAATCATCTCTGTTTGGCTGGTGCTAAGGAAAGAACTAGGGTCCAGATCCGATGGAGCCTCCTCCAGAGGGCTTTGCCATATAGCTGCTGGCTGGCAGGATGAGGGTGGGAGTAACCCAGCCCTTGAAGACTTGAAGTGATGGAATACATTAATTAGGACCCTGCCAACTCCCTTATCACTTATGTATAATGATAAGGAACCACTCTAATTGTTATGATTATCATTAGTATATCTCAGATATATTTTATGTTTCATTTACAAATAAAAACTTGTCAATTGGTGTAATTTACCAAGTATAGATGCTTCCAGTGGAGAGAACTCAATGCCCTCACAACAGCCACTACATTTAATGAGATAATATTGGTAGAAGCATTACCAATCATGTAGCCATGTCATAGAGTGCCGTTATTTATACTTACATTACAGACCAACACTAGCAAGATACAAGAGGATATAGTTGCTGCTAACATGGCCTGGCTCTTTCCTCATATGGCTGAGTCAGCAGTTCAAAACCTTCTGCAATAGAGAACATGATGTTGAGGGAGTATTCTAGACTGCCTATCAGGGGAACCAACCCAGCTCAAGACAGAATGACAAAGTGATACGTGACAGCCTGATATTTAAGTCAGCCCTAGCAAGAATATGAGTTTTGGATCAAAATAAACTATAGAGTCTCCATAAAACAGAGCAAAAGTAGGGACTGGTCCTAGAATCTTTCATGCCCTAAAGAAAGTTAAGAGGATCTTTTTTAATCTCTCTATCTCTTTTTATTTAGAGACAAAGCAGAATGCTGTGATATGGACAATATGACACAAACATTTCAGTGCTTCAATATTTGTGCAGTTGTATAAAAATGAACATGACAAAACGTTAAAAACACCATTTCTTTTTTTTCACTCAATAATGTAAATAACAGGAATTGAGCTCCACTCCATCCCTGATCCCATCCTCAATCCTCAGCCCAGGGGACAGATTCAGTAATAGGATAAGGATCAGGGATAGAGTAGTGATGTCTGTTTTGCACATTACTTAGAGTAATTTTTTAAGTGGAACATTTCATGAGTTCTTTTAAAGGAGGCTGAAAATATCTGCAAACAGTCACACTACAATGTTACATAACCAACCAGAGGACACAATCCACAGCCACTCTATCAGAGATTGAATCTCAGAATTTCAGGATGCGATATCAAATCAATATTCACCTTGTAACCTTGTTCCAACTTCCTTCCTGAGCAAGGGATAAGACATTTGAATTTGGTGGAATGAATCAGCAATGAAGACAACATCACCAGAGACAGATGCTTTGTGATTGGATTAAACAGTATCACCTGCCATAAGCTAAAAAGGCTTATCTGATAAAGCACAGGATTCTGATATTGAAAGATGATTAAGGAAATCAGCAGCACGTTAAATATTAAGCATTTCTTGGAACGTGATCACTGTGCTAGAGGTTACCGCTTCATAGGAAATGAATCTTAAAAGGACCTCAAGGTCTTTGGCTCTAAGACTCTGCTGAAGCGTAAAAATGTATCTAAATGGGTTCCAGAGCTGATGCTAGGAGGAAACACAACTGCTTGAGGGTGCTTTACTTCTCAGACTCCCAAATATTTTCTATCCCGCCTCCAATGCTGTTGCCCTCAAATACCATCAGTCTTAGGGAAATATGGTTAAATGCATCCTCTTGGCAACCTTCAAATTAAGATATTCTTTTGACTTTGTATATTGTTTCTATTTGAACAATTATGTATTGTTCCTATTTGAAAATTTTGCTCTCCCTCCTCCATAATATTTTCAGACTCTCTGGCCTTCCATGATGCTACAACAAATGCTCTATTTATTCTTTAAATACTTATTGAATACCTACTATGTGCCTGGTTCTGTTTTAGGCATTAGAGAGGTTAATTCATGATTAGCAGGCCTTGTCACCCTTTGTGAAATGATTAGAGCCATGACTTCACCAGTATTCTATTTTTCCTGCTTTAAGTCCATGTGTCTCCTCCATAACATCAGGGACCGTCTTGTTGCCCACCACTAGTATTCTATAACCCATATTCCTCTAGCCTGCAAGGATCTCCACACCCATAGCACCTGATTGCTGCCCCTCCTCAAACAATAATGGTCAAACTTACCAGTTTCCACTCAGAAATTTCCATTCTCAACTACTAACCAGTATAACCATCCCCAATCCTCATGTGCAAATGTCCAACTTGCTGCCCAACTTCTCAGATGTGCTCATTTCAGCTTTCCACCATTGCAATCTCCACATAATCCATGATAGAATAATATTAGTTTAAGGCACAAAGCTCATAAATTATGTTATTTATAATTGACCCTAATAACACTAATAATATGACCATCCACTTGTGGCTCAATTTATAGAAAAATGCTTGCCTGCCACTTTTACAATCATTCAAGCACTCTCTTCTTTTCCTTCTTCTTTCTTTTCCTCTCTTCCTCTTCCTTTCCCCCTTCTTCTTTTTCCCCTTCCTCTTCTCCTCCTCTTTCTTCTTCTTCTTCTTCTTCCTCTTCCTCTTCTTCTCCTTCTTCTCCTTCTTCTCCTTCTTCTCCTTCTTCTTCTTCTTCTTCTTCTTCTTCTTCTTCTTCTTCTCCTTCTTCTCCTCCTCCTCCTTCTCCTCCTTCTCCTTCCTCTCCTCCTCCTCCACCTTCTCCTTCTTCTTCTCTCCTCCTCCTTCTTTGAGAACATCCTGAAAGTCCAAATTTTCTATAAAAGTTTTTACACTACCTTTAGAATTATTTTTTAAAAAACAGCATTGTTATGGCATCAACACACTCTCCAAAATACTTACATTTTGAAAATATATTTTATGAGTTTATATACCTAAAAGAAATTTCCATGCTTCTGATACTAATTTAAGTGCTTACCTTCATTACTCCACTCTATAATAATTGTAGACAATTTCTTGTAAGATTATGTAGTAAGTGGTAATTGATATTCATTACTTTAAGCATGAAAGGTAAGAAAAGGACATAAAGGTAGAAGAGGGCAGCTGTCTGCCTATTCTACCACTTCTATGGAACGTGATGACTTGGAAGATAAAAGAGACTCTCCAGAAGAAAAAGAAAAGAAGTTAGCAAGTGAAGATTTCTCATCTTGGTTTCAGTTGGTGTTGGATTGTTGGCTTTAGGGAGAAGGGAGTTGGAGGGATTTTTTGACAAGTGAGAAGTTCTTTTATTTCTTCTTATGACCCAGAAAAGTTGGGTTAAGTTATGGATGATCTGCTAGGACTTGGCACCCTTGAGAAACCACTCCATATCTCCACAACTCAACTCATTTCACATGTGAAGTGAAAGAGTTGTGCTAGGCGACTCTCTGAGCTCCTCAGAATAGGACTGTTATTCGTGGTTTCCTGCAAACTGTACAACTTACCTGTATAATGACATAGCAGAAACGTCTGCCTACATCATAATCTCATCTCCAGCTGGTATCTACTGATATTCCAGGAGTTGGAAGATGTTCTGAGGCCTTCAGAATACTCCTCCAGTGATAAGCAGTAACAAAAAGCAGTATGAAAAAAGGGGTTTGTTTCATTGCTAAACCTTGGCACATACCTTACAAATCACCTAAGATAATAATGGAAGCTCTACTTAATGGACAATAAATTACATTGCATTACCTCCTAGGTAACATTAACAATGTAGAAAAACCCAAATATTCAGAATCACAGATATTTGCAGAACAGCACGTTATCATCATTTAGAATCCATATGTAAGTGGACATTGAGGACATTAAATGTTACTTCAAGTTTTCACCTAGTTATTATATAGGGTCAAAAAGGCAACCAAGATAAAGAAGAGGGTGGGCAGGTGCTATAAATTACAATCCTTGCTTTAAAGTGCAATTTGGATTTAGAGATACAAAGGGAGAGAATAAGGTATTTATGTGGAGGATGTATATGTTGAAAAGATAAAGAAAACAGAGTCTCATCTAAGTCTCATCTAAGGGTATTCTTCAATTGAGAATTTAGTGAACACCCACCATGTATAGGCACAAACCCTCCACTCCCACATAGAAGAATGCCCAAAATATGAGTCCATACATTCTGTGAGTTTATAGTCAAGTTGGTGAGAAAATGAACTAGTACGCAACCCACAGTTAGGAAAACTACTAAATGCTAAACTCTTGGAGACTCGTAAATTCATATAAATCAAGAGAGAGATAGAAAAGTTGCCTACAGTCTGGAATTATTGGATTCCTTAAAGAACAATGGGGTAAGTCAAAGCATCAGTATTGGAACTCTGACTCTAATTGTGCACTTGCCTCTTTAGTGCCCTGGGTTGCCTATGTGATAGAATGGACATCTTCAAGAAGCCCAGACAATTTCTATATTGCAAGTGAAGTAGATTAATATACAAGTCGAGTACATGAACATTTTAAGTGTTATGAAAGAATAATATAAGTTTTGGTAATAGAAATATTGGTAACCAAAGGAGACAAGGGTAGCCATTTTGCCATGAAGAATTTCAACTCAGGATGGTTTTAGTCTAGCAATAATGTCAGGCTCTTCCCACAGTTAAGAGACAGACTCAATTAAGAATGTGCCCTGTGGGCATTAGGCACAATTGCCATCCTAGGGACAAACTGCCCTTAATCAGCACAGAAAGAATTGCTGCTGTGCATCAAGCGTACAGCTCAGTTTACTAACCCAGTAAAAGCTCCATAAGGAGCAGCATCTAAAACACAGGTAGATTCCATTAACAGTTGGATCAGAAACATAAAAAGTATTAAACTTTATAGTTATTTGTACTATGCAGAGTCTAAAAGAAGAAGGAGTGTTGCATTTGCTTTAGAACCATCTTCCAACTACCCCCTTCTATGTCCATTCCCCTGAATAACCAGAATGGCCTCCTAATTGGTCCCTCTTTCCCACCCACTATGTGCCCAAACCTTCAGTCTTGCTGCTGTTAGACTTATCTCCCCAAAACATAGCTGTAATTCCTCTTCTTACCCTGCTCAAAAGCCTTCCATGATTCCCAGCCCACCCTATGGTATCTAAATTCCTTCCCTCTGCATTTCTTATCTTGTTTCCCAAATAATTTTAGTTTAAAGCTCATGTTCTCTGCACAGATCTCTAAATTTTGACCTTTGCCTTGCCATGATCTTTTCCCTCCCTCAAGTTGGATGTTCTCTCCTCATCTTCCTCAATCCCTTTGTGAAGATTTTAGAAATATGTCCACAAATCTTTGATATTCCTCCCTTTGAGAGGTGGGACCCAGTCTCTCTCCTCTTGTATTTAGAATAGACTTAGTGGCTCATTTCTAACAAACAGAACAAAGCAGAAGTGATGGTAATGATTCCTGGCCCACCTGCCTAGAAATGTACCTAAAATCATGTAAGGTTGGATCTGTACCTGTCTTTAGAATTTCATATTTCTATTACAGTGATACATACAACTTGCACAATTTTTCCCTTATTAAAGGTTAAGCTCCTTGAGGAACTGGCTCCAAATTTTTCCTCTTATAACAGAAGCTAGGAACATTAAAAAAAAAAAAAAAGACATAGTAAATATTTGTTGAGAGAATGAGCAGCTAGATTCTAATCTAAATCTTCTTTCTTTACTTAAAAACCTATTAGTGTTCATTGTTGTGATTTTAGTAAGGAGTTACGTACAACTGAAGAGGCAAGACACAATATAAGAAATACTTAATTCTTTCATAACTTTGACAAAAGGAGAAACCTGCTCAGAGAGAAATAATTAGCATATTCAAATTTACCAAGCAGACGAGGTAAATGAAATTAAAATATCACCATTTTGATGTTAGTCCTTGTCCAAAGCAAGATGGGAACTTAGAGGCATGGAAATCAAGAGACGACCATATTCCTGACCAAATAACGTTCTCACCAATTTTTCTTCCAACTGAACACAGAAACTTTCCTCTTTCACATTGTTTGTGAGCTGACATCATCCCCTAAACAACTTCCAGCCTCCTTGCTGTGGCGTCCGATTTGCTTTGTACAATATTAACTAAGAATCAACAGCAACATATGAAAAGTGAATAACCATTTTTGATTGTTTGTATCTAAAATCCAGGCTTCCCCCTTCCTCTGAGTAATGGAAAATGTGAAAACTGATTATGAACTGAGCATAAAATGTTCAGAGCATTTGGCTTTTAAAAATGAAAGCACAAAAATCATGATGCTTTGTTGGAGCTCTCCAGACATAAGTATATAAAGGGAAGGATTCGTCCCGCCAGCCCTTGTCTTTGCCGTTGGTAGAACGACGTGCTGTCAGAACCATCTCTCTGCTTCTTTTGACATATTTCTAGTGTCTATTATCAACCAACGTTCAGCCATCAGGGAAGCTCAGATTCGGGCAGTAATAGTCTAAGTAGGCAAACCGTACCTATCTCTTATGCAACTAGATTTGATCCTTGATCTGAGGCAACCACAATAAACCTATTGAGACATTTTATACAGGGATAATTGTTTTTATAGTAAATCAGTATCCATTTACAGATTATTATATACTGTAAAACAAGAAATATGCTGTTGATGTGTGGACTATTATGCATTCCTGATGCGTAAGACATCAATCCAGCTGCCTCCCCTTTCCTAAGCAACAGTGACAACAAAAAAAACAGTGAGTTCCTGAGTTTCAGTTGTTCCCAGCTTGCTTTCAAATGCTAAAATAACTTTTTTTCAGTTCAAAGGTCTAATAAGGTTTTATAAAAAAGTGTAATTTTCTTAGTTTCTGAACTTCATCCTAAGGCTTTTGACTACTGCTATTCCTACCCTCTGCTCCTGAAGTGGAGGGGGAGAATTTTAAGAGACTGGAAACCTTTTGAGTAGCATTATTCCCACTGCCAAGCATCAGACTATAGAGCACCTCTGCATTATTTTCTAAACTAGATAAATGAAATAAAGATTTAGGCAATAATTCAGAGAATTTAATCAATGTTAGCAGTCCATATGGGTGATTCAAGACAGTATAATTTTAGAACTTGGTAGTAAAAGTTTTCAGCCTGGATTTTCCAAATAAATAACTCTGTATTTCTCTTTGTCAGTGTGGACAAAGCTTTAAGGTAAAACTTTGCTTTTTCTTTTTTCTGTAGATATACCTGCCATTCAAATTGCCACTCTTAAAGCAGCATATTCTATCCAAACCAAACTAATGGACACTATTGCACTGTTGTTAATTTTCCTTATGGATAGTGAAAATAGGCTCTCCCACATCCAGCGTCTTGGTTATTTTAATCAATCTCACTTCAAGCCCTATTGAATTTTAACTGGCCAAAGAACATCAGTAACAGCATAGCCATAGATTAAAGCAATGCTCATAATACGACTCCCTGAAATGGAAATGTGAAGAGCTAGGACAACAGAGAAACAATCATACAAAGATTTTTCAGATGGAAGTCAAGAGGAAGAGAAAAGTCACAGAGGAAATACAAAGAAACTCAGTGTGGTTAATCCAACTTTCCTGTAGGTGTGTGGAAAACACCGTAGGAAAGCAACCGTGTGTACTTACCATACAGAATAAGAGATGTGGGGTTTTTTTAATCAGGCTTTTTGGAAACAACAAACCTAAAATATTTTCAGGATAAGAAAACCTTCAGCATCCCACTGATCTGTTGATTGCTGCACACATAGATCAGTCGCTATCAGAAGGGAGTATATTTGACTGGCCTGGGATCATAGCTGCTGTCCTGAATAATAACAGTGTCACCTTTCACCCTCAAAAATTATCTGTTTAGAAAAAAATTATTATCTTTAAAAAAAAAGGGGGGGTGCTCCTGGGTGGCTCAGTTGGTTGAGCTATTGCCTTTGGCTCGGGTCATGATCCTGGAGTCCCAGGATCGAGTCCCACATCGGGCTCCCTGCTCAGCGGGGAGTCTGCTTTTCCCTCTGACCACCTCCCTCATGTGCTCTCTCTCTCTCTCATTCTTGCTGTCTCAAATAAATAAATAAATAAATAAAATCTTTTAAAAAAAAGTTAAAAAGAAAACAAATTATTTGATCACTGTAATTTATAGTGGGTTAATATTTAAGGGAAAGAATAATGACATAATAAATACATGTATAGTCTTAAAACCATCTCATGTACCTCCCTCATTCTGATGTTCCTCAGACTTGGTGAGAATAACCAGTAAATATACTGTTTCTCAGAAGCCTTCAACCTGACCCTCTAATCCAGCTAAGACACACACACACACACACACACACATCTTTTTTGGTGCTGCCTTTATGGAGTTGTCCAAACTATTCCTCAAACAAGAATTGGCTCTTTTCTGCCAATCAGTGTATCACTTTAGCCAACACCAAGATTAAGACTCACTGGCTCATTTTGTTTTACTCATCCCACCTCATTTTACCTCAGTAGAGGCAGATCCTACAAGTAGAAGTACATTATTCAATGTTCATTACATCAATTTGCTCAGAAATAGCTGTAAGTTGGATTGAATATAGATATACAGTGACAGAATACATAGTCCACACCCAGGTGTGCTTGAGAAGACTCTGGCTGTCGGCCGGTAGCTTGGAGAAGACCTCCATCCCAGCGGCTCACCATATCCCCAACCCTCCCCTTGAAAGGCACTAGATACTATCAAGTTACAAAGATAATTTCTTGGCCTCATTTTTCTCACCTATTTTTAATTTCTATTCTTTTTCTATAAACTCCTGTGAGCCTTGTTAAATCCTTCTGCCACAGCGTGTGAAACACACGAACAACCAAAGATGGTTCTTGCCTGCATAGATCTTAAAATTTAGAATAGGGAAAACAGAAACCATGGAGCTATAGTACAGAACATGATCTAATAACCACTATGAAGTAGAGACAAAGTGCTATTACAGTTCAAAAGAAGGAAGAAATCTTTCACCTGGGGGCTGGATAAGAGAAGAATTGGTGCTGGATCATGGATAGCACTGAAACTGGGTTTTGGGAGGTTGTATAATGAGGTTAGAAATGGCAGAGATATTGAGGAATGGGAATAGGCTGTTGGGTGGGAACAGCATCAATAAAGGTCTAGGGGTTGAAAAGTGGACAGTAGGATTGGGATAAAACTGTAACTCAAACCAGCAGAATGACTATTTAGGGGGTAAGATTCGTCCCATCTAAAAAAGGTAGACTTCTGATATTCCTGTTGTATCTGGGGAGACCAGACTAAGAAAGGGTCCATAGCTTTGGGGGTGGGGGAGGATACCTACGATTTTACTGAAAATGTACATGATTACTAAATGCTCATAAAAGTGCAGGCGTTGAATAGCCTACTATTGCATACATTCGTTCACACAATGGCTGCTTTCTGCTCAGAGAAAATCAGCCGGGAGCTCCAGAGAGACCCCTCTCCATCACAGATGCAAACCGTGTGTGAGAATCAGAAGACGAACAGCCCCGGATCCACGCTCCTGTCGAATTCTGTGCTTGTTCAGGCAGCTGTGATCTAGGATCACACGTCCCAGCTCAGATCAGTGGTGTCTGCAGATCTGATGCTTAGGAGAGAAGTGGAGGATGAGACATAACATAGGCTCTCCCAGACTCAGTGACAGCCCCATTTTCCCCACTCTAGGTCTCCATCAGTTTGACTGACACACAGAACTGTTCATCTCTCTCCTCCCCAGGGAGGGAAGGGAGGAGAGAGTGCAATATTGTAGAGTGAAAAGTGGTTTTATACACATCATCTTAATTTTCAGTGATGGAGAAAGAAGAAAAAGAACAAGAATTCTAAGTAGCAGAGAAAGGTTCAAGGTTAATTTGATTGGCAATATATGAAATGCCACTTACCTCAGGCCATTTCAAATTGCCCCTCATTCTCTCCACAGTGAATGAAATGATTCTTTCCAAAGACAGGGGCATCAACTGATAATGGCTGCTATTACATATTCATACACCACTTTACATTCTGTAGCTTACTTGGCAGGAATTTTTACAAGTCCCTCTTCACAGATGCCATGTCGGAGGTGAGGTGGGGATGGAGAGCGCTCTCGCGGGCACTTGCTGCGGACAGAGGAACAGAGACTGGACGGCACATGGGGAGGCGAACCACACCTGGCGTGCTGGTGGCCTCCATGGCCTGCCCTCCCACCCCAGCACATACTGGGAGATGTATTTTCCAGAGACCTGGGACTTTATACATCAGTAAGGTCCATTTGCAGAATACACCGTTTTAACAACAAGGAGTACTTCTTGGTACTGGGAGAAGGATGAAAAACATCATTTTGTGTCTTGAAGAATTTTCTTTCTACATTACGGATAATTTCCCCATCCTAGAGGAACTAAGAAAGAAAGCTTTGGGTTTTTTGAGGATTAAAAAAAAAAAAAAAAAAAAAACAGGAGAAGTCATATCGTGAGTTGCTACATACAGTTGAGATCCCCAGTTGCGAGGGAACCAACACACACTTCTCTGGAGCCCAAGCCCAGTGAAATAGAGCTAAGTCAATTCTACACGCATTTCCTCTCAAGTGGGCAGGAGGCACAATATTGGCAACTTCCATCCCCACACAAGTCAGTTTACCGCACACGAAGATACAGCCACAGAGTTCCTAAATAAGCCCATGGAAAGCTGAAAGGAAAATATGGATGGCTCAGCACATGCCCACACCACCTTTGAAAGAAATAAAGCACAGGGACTATTTACACAAATCATTAGCTTCACATTTTTAAACCATACTATTTCTCTTTGTCTCTGTCTCTCTCTGTCTCTCTCTCTCTCCCTTCTCAGTTATTTAGTGACACGGCCAATTGCTGAATTGCTTTTCATGATTAATTCTCTTCTTTCAAGGTCAGTGATTGCCCTTAGCGTGATGACAGTGCTCAAGGTTAACACACAATTCAGATAAACCCTGAAATGTTGACCCATCATAAGTTCAGTGTAATTAAAAGGTGTGCCTATGCTTGAGCCAACTGTTTGAAACATGTTTTCTAGAAACCTAATGTCTCTGAACCTACCCAGACATCTGTTCCTGAATTTCCTTCACAGGCCCATTGTTCAGAGCAATTTTCATAAAGCACTAAAAATCTGCATGAAATTAATGACAGCAAATGAGCTTGAGCTTACTTTTTTTAACTAACTTTAAATAACAATTTCTGATCTAAAATTAGGAGGAAAGGACTTTCTATTTACATATGGCCAGAAGATAAAAGGTAGATTCGAATACTTTAGGAGTAAATGGCTGCCCTGTTAGTAGACTCTGTGTTTTGACAGGCAATGGTATTTCTTGAAGGATTGTTCCTTAGAGTTATTCTGACCACAACTGTTTTCAATGTGATTGATTTTTTTATTACTAATGGGATTGTGCTCCCAGATACATAACCTAGAGAGAGAAGATAAGAGAGAAAGAGATATTCCCACTGAAACTATTCTAGAATAGTCTTTCCTCCCTGCCTCTGAGCATCATTCCAGGATGCCAGGATGCATTTTGGCCATGTATGGGTCAGGAGGTGCTCAGGGGCATTGCTAAGGAACAAGAGGCAAAATTCTTATGCCAAGAGAACAGTTGATTTATCCAAGTTCAGCAGTACATCAGTGTGGAATGGTTGAAATTGAATAAGGAAACGTGCTTATGAGAACATTTTCATGAGAAAAGTGTCCGGATAAACTAAATTCATTTTGAAAAACAGCTACCAGTTTGTAATTTCAAATATAGAAATAGCTAAAATAACCATGTCATCCAGAGGAAGGCCAGGAATTAGTGGCCAAATAGACCTAAGTTCTGAGAGAAAAGCCCACCCAGGTAGTGACTATGGCAATCTATCCTATGTCCTTCAGACCCAGGGGCAAGGAAGGAAGCATAATGACAGTTACCAAACCCATTCTGGAACCTCCAATGCGTGAACTCGATTGCAGAAACAATGTTATCTTTCTGGCAGTTCTCCAAATTTTAAAGTGCTGTTACCCACCTATAAAATGAAAATCGCCATGCCTACCTGCTATGGTCACCGTGGGAATTACATGAATAGAAGGCTTAGTGCTGTGCCGGACACGCAGTGAGCTGTCAACAGATGTGGTTGCTTTTGTTGCCACATGTCTCACTTCTCACTCTGCAGCATTTAGCCATGAACGGATTTCATTGGAAAAGACATATGTTTGATCATAGTCCTTTTTTCCCATTCACCTGAAGAGTATGTGTTGAGTGCCTTCTCTGTTCTAGGCCCTGGGCAAGGCAGAGGGACTGAAGTCCCAGGTGATCAGAGTCAGGCAGGTGCACGGTTCACCTGGCCAAGCAGTGTCAACTTATAAGTTGGGAGGCCCTGCCGGCCCAACCTTTAGACAAAAGTGAGTTATTTCGGCAAAATGTAAATAAATAAAACTTTGATTTTAGTAACCTAAGTAAAGTATCTCTCAAAAGGATCCAGGTGTACTCCAAGGAAGTATGTGCCGAACAGGAATGTAATCAGTCAGTTTGGGAGAACCTATAAGCATCTGAAAGTCAGGAAAATGAAAAATATAAACTCACATAATGGAAAGAGAGCCTCAGGCAACACTAAGCCATTAGGACTGATGGTTATTCCTGTGCCAAAGACTCAAACGATAAAAACGTCATCTTCCAGCCCTGTCCTGGGTTCAATCACATTGGCCCACACCCACACGCCCCGTTCACACTGGTTCTACTCCCAGGCTGTCCTACAATGCACATTTGGCTCAAATGCTGATCCATATGCTGCCTCATCAAGGCCTTTAAGTACATGTGCAGGTTCTCAATGATAAGCAAGTTCTTGCATTAGCTTTAGCTAACACGTTAAGCCTTAAAGAAAAAGAAAAAAAGCCGTGACTAGCTTTTGTGGTCTTTAATCCTGACAATGTTTTTCCTGCCTTTAAGACATTCTTTTGATATCACTCCCTAAAAGAGTCCAATTTTATTCACAATAAAAATTTGCTATGCACAATACCCTTGTCTCCTTATAATTATTCACAACATTTTGGAATAATTTTTGTTGCTTTTATCACGATGCTAGCCTTCCGAACCTCTCATTTTTACATTTTGAATATTGGTACAAATTTTAAACTTATTGAACCACACGTCTGACCACAGCATCGCATTAAAAAGCTTGCACCTTCCCTTTACATCAGTTTACAATTCTTTGTTTTGTCATTTGAATATATCCCATACCTTTTTAAATTTCATCCTTCATCTGCATTAGTACTAATTTTTCCACTTAGATGCCTTTGTAAGTACTCAAGAAAAAAAAAAACACAAAACTCCATGGTAACACCAAAGCAGGAGCTCTCTGTGAAATGGAATGTTACCAATAATGTGGATGAAAAATGGAATTTAATAGTGAATTGTAGGACTTTGTAAGTACCAGGTAGGAAGGGAAGCACTTTACACATATTATCTCATTTAATCTCTAAGACAATCTGATAAAGTGCTGTTGTCATCACACCCATTTTACAGATGAGAAACTGAGGCTGGGAGACACTAAGCCATTTGACAAAGGTCACAAAACTAAGAAGAGACAAAATTCAGAGTCCCATCTGTCTAGCTCCAGGACCTAGCCTTTTAAGCATTATACCACGTGTAGAGAATTTTATGTGCACTTTTATGCATGTGTTTTCATGCAAAATAATTTTCATTGTTGAGGCAGCCAAAGGAAATCCCCACACAATGGAATAAAGGCTTTGGCACTTTTCAGCCTCTTTAAACTTTCATTTTTTTCCTCCTAATGGACCCCTTGCTATTGCTTGGTTTCTATTCAATCACAGAATGTCATAAAAGAGGTAATAATACAAATGATACTGAAGGGACACATGCAGCCCTAGCAAAAATCCATGGGGAAAACAGAACAACAGGAAAGTCCAGTCAAAAGGCCCTCAGCTCGTGCTGGCTGCCGCCTGCCCGGCACCCTGGCTTTGCAACCATCCGCCGCACACGGCAGAACGAAAATTTCCATCCCGAAGATGTCATTATGGGCCTCCTAGAACAATCTGTGTAAGGTCATATTTGCATAAGTCAAGTGTTCCACAGTCTGTACAGCATCTTTACCTAATGCAAGATTAAATCACTGGCGTGGACCATAATTAACCCTCCAGATTGCCTTAAATGCCAGCCAGCTTTCACTTAGAGAAGTGGCCAGAACACCAAAGGCGTGAGGTGGAGAACTGTAGTCAACACACAAAAGCCACCAGAGCTCAGAAGCCATTCAAGAAATACCCTTCTACGCACCCATGCCCTTTTATTTAGTAAGTTAGTACAAACAAGGGAAAAGTTAGCGTGTGAGTTGGCAACAGTGAGGGCTTCAGACGACCAGGCATGAAATTGCCAGATTGTCATCAATGCAACACAGACATCCTTTAGGCCAATGGCTTCCAAACTGAATTTCCAGAAGCCCTGGCTTCCTGCCTCACAGCTGCTTTAGGAATGAGAGTAAAAGGCCCAATGGGGGGGGGGGGGGCGACAGGTCTTCAATGCCTCCCTCAACCAGTGTGACTTCACTTCTATCTGTTGGGCATGCTGAGGTTTCATGCATGACCTGACTGGAAAGAGTATCTAATGCTAAATATGAAGTTGGAACACCGCTAATTCAGGGCAACTTCTACCTCACCTACATGCAGATGGTACTGGTGAAAGATTTAGTACCCTGCCCATTGAGTGAAGGCTGGAGAGTGGCAAAACCTAGACTGGAAACTAAGGATTTGAATTCCTGCTCCAGTGCTCAACTCACCACACCTTGAATCCTCGTTCATGACTTCTGTTCTTTCTACTCCCGCCCTGGGACATCCATAGTTATCTTTTCTAATTTGGGTAAATGCATAAATGTGAGAGGAACACAGGTGGTTCCTTCATCAAACCTTTAAAAAATGGACAGACCTACAACTCATGTAAAGGACATGGTCTTTGGAGCAGGCGTAGCTTTGGTGAACTATGCGTGCTTCCAAATCCTATGTTATATGTCTGAGCACATGCATATGAATCCGTCTAGCTTTATTCTTTCAGCAATTACACTGTATAGTGTGCTAAGCTTTACCAAGCACAAGTGCATATTTTGTCTTTATGTAGAAATTTGCCCTTTTGCAGAGAAGTGGGGAATTATTTATCCTCCTGGGAATGTTGAAATGTACAGTTGGATAGGGCTTTACAGATGACCCGATCCAACTCTTTTAGTCTATGAGTGAGAAAACTGAAACCCAGAGATGTTAAATGTTAAATCAAAAGATGTCATTAAGTCAACACTGAAGACCAGATCAACTGATTCCTAGCACCCCTCCCACTATACATTTCAGTTGTATGCAGTCATACCTAGAGATTTCAACGGGCCTTAGTGTTCCTTGAGATTTTGTGGTCCTGCTCATAGCTGAACACATTACCTGGCATATGGATACTTGATTGCTCAAAGCAAAGTTATTTGCCTCATTGTGTAAGTACCTCTAAGGACCTGTAGGGACCTTTCCTATAAATTACCATAAATCCTCATGATTTCCTTCATAGTACCTATCACAGTTTTGTGATATTCATTCATCCATTCATTCATTATTTAAATGCATTTATTTATTTATTTAATGCATATCTACCTTTCTTTCTTCCTCCTTTCCTTCCTTCTTTCCTTCCTTCTTTCCTTCCTTCCTTCCTTCAATACCTTTCTCTCACATGAAAATATAAGTTCTATGAGGGCAGTTGCTAGTTCTGTCTTATCATTTTTTTCTAGATGCTAGAACAATGGCTAGAATACTGCAGACATTGAATGAGTGAGTGAATGAGTGAATGAATGAATTTCACAATACCCTAAGAATACTTATATTGCTACACTTATAATATAGCATTTAAGCCATGCATGCATGGTTTTGATAAACTAGGAGCTTCTTGAGGGTAATGTTTGTGCCCTGTTGTGTTGGCAATACCTAGCTTATGTCTTATCAAAACAAAGAAAGATGTCAATAAATATTTGTCAGATAAATAAATTTATTCATTCATCAATAAAATCTAACAATCTTAGGTATATAACAGCTACTCAAACACACGTTCTGATTGCTTAACTGATTAGCTGGTTGGCTGACTGATTGATAAAGCTCCATAAAAATCCCATGTTTTCAGGGTGGTGTCTTTAGGGAGCCATCTTACCATCACAAAATAACCTAGTGTTTTCATGAGAACAAAAGCACGTTTATTTGAAATATGATTCCTCTGAATTTTATTCTTCTACCCGCCCCTTTACTCTCTACTAGTTAGAACAGAAATATATCCATTTTGTGGAGTAAGTTTTTACTCCTATTCAGGACACTGTACAAAGGTAAATCATTCAAGAGCAGGTTAGAGCAGTCTTCCTCATATAGATGTCACTTCAAGTTCATTGAATCATTACTTCGAAAACCAAAAAGGGGCCGAAGTTCAAGGTAACCACTTACAACTGTGAGCATCACAGCATGTAATAAAACAGTCATAGAGCTACTGTTTATTGGATTTGAGAAGGTCATTCTGAGTAGGACTCAAGGCTACGTGCCTAAGTGTATCATGGGTATTGCCTTGGATTTGTCAGTACCTTTTAAGAACATCTTTGCAAAGCAGATGATAGCCATGGAAAACAGAACACACACACACACACATTCACATAGATCTTTCCACTAAGATTTTGGCTTTTCTTTTGAAATTTTAAGTCTATTCTACAAAATGCAAACATAACAGAGACAGTTTCTCAGCAGCTATTGAGGAATGAAGAAACAACAGGAGTTGGTCTTTGATCTTTCCACCATATTCCAGGTGGAATGAAAAGAACATGCTCTACTTGGCAACTGGTGTGTATGTGGACACACAAGCTCATACATATTGCATCTGCTGTTAGCCCTGTGCTCAACGGAAACCAGGGATCAATTGGTAATTGAGATCTGCCACTGATTTCAAACATTTCATTTCATGTAATCATTTTACCCCCTTCCTTCACTATAAGCCTGTTAAAATGTTATTTAAGCTGCTTTCTCTCCCTGTTTCTCCCCATCTATTGATAAAGGAGTTTTAAAAGCAGGAACTCACCAAAAGGCAGGCACCATGACATAATAACAGCAAAGGTTAAGTAAAGGTCTACATACTACACAAACCGTCCTTCAAAGCCTGCATCATCAAAGGCTACTCATATCATGGCTAGGTCACCTACTAGATGGTTCCTACATGAAGGGTACAATATCCAGCATGCTCAATACTCCATATATTTTGGGTCCCAGGCGGAACCTAAGGTAATAGACAAATGTGTCTGGGCACGTTCAGTGAACTGGTATGGTGAGCCCATCAGGAGCTTATTTGGAAGAGCCACTAGGGTACTGCCTCTTAGAAACCTCACCAAAGAGAAGAGGAGGCAGGCAGAATGAGCATGACCTGAAGGAAAGCCTCAGCATCAGAATGGTCTCAGTTGGACTGAGGCCTGCAGAAAGAAGGCACTGTTGGGGGGGAAGGAATGAATGGAAAAAAGCTGTTTCATTAAAACCACACTGCTTAGGAAAATACCCCTCTTCCTCCTCTCAGAAATGATGATGATGATGATGATAAAGATGGGGGAGAAATGATCCACAAGCCAAAGGACAGCTGTCATTCTCTACTTCACATAAAATGCAATGTAGCTCCCATCACCGCAGAACTCCAGTCTGCAAATATAGCAAAGCCCAAAGGCTGCCTTGTTAAAGTGGAGGGGTCAAGTTACCATTTGGTAGCAATAGGCATGCCTATAAGCACATCTGGGGAATTTCTGAAGTATTCAAAGTCCTGTGTGAGCATCTGGGGACAAGTGAAATTTGGGTCCATGTTCACATTAAAGTGCTCTCATTTGTACCCCCAACAGAGGGAGGCTGGAGGAGTCTCAGGACATAATATATCTCCCTTCCTAATAGTGTAGAAACATAAATGACCATCAGATATATGTGAGTTGGGATCTATAATCCACATGATCAAGTGCAGATTGCATTTTCACAAAATTTATTAGCTGTCCACTACATATGAAGACACTGTGCTAAGTGCTCTAAAGAATTTAAAAGATTTTTAAAATAGGGTACTTTTTGATACTGAGCATGATATATTACTGATTGTATATTTGCATGCAATCATATATAAAAACCCCACCTCCCCAACTTCTACTTTGATGTCTGGCAACTCTAGACCTTCAAGTCACTTCCATCAACCAAATAAGTCAGTTACGAAGGAAATTGTTGTCAATAAACCCATGCACTTTACTCTCAAGAGGAAGAAATGAAGTCACCCTCAAGGGAGAACTGCAGGCTTAATGTGATGTACAAATTTAGGGTCACGGATTTCAAGTTTAACTACCAGCCTTCGCCTGGTAACCAACAGTATAAGAAGTGAGAACTGACAGCAAGGGGGAACCAGGCTAAGAAACTAAACACTATGACAGTCCCATGTCCTTGTTTGAGGTGATGGGCTGAGGTACGTCCAGGACCCCAAGGGCACATACATGTCAAAACATGTCAGCACAATGTCCCATGTTCGGCTAACATCTCCAAATCATACCAAGGAGGTGGGGTGCCTTCTGTCTCTTTTGGTGACCTCAGTGACATATGGATATACCACCTTTAAGATTCTTATCATTTCTCTAAAAAGGTGTCCAACTAACTACTTACAGGCTAAAACCCAGGATATCCCTTGCAAAACTATAGTGACATGCAGAGAAATGAAGACCAAGACCACCTGGCCTGAGTTAAACAGCAAGTTAGAAATAAAACCAAATGAGAATCCAGGTTCTGATACCTGAGTGGGATATGAATGGCAGTGACAGAGCTTAGAACCTGAACAAGATTTTCATCTCCAGCCTCACATTTGGCAAATGAAATAACTAAGATCTAGAATGAGAAGCGACTTGCTCAAGGTCACAATTCACTGAACGATGGAACTGGGACAAGAACGCAGGTCTCAAGGATTCTAGTATTACATTCTTTTCATCAAAATATGCTGTCTCTTTTCTAAGATAGTTTAATAGAACTTCCATCCCACAGGCTAAAAGCTGTCATTCAGGCTCCCTCTCACAATTGGCATACTATTTGAAATGCCTACTGCTCCTGCTTGCCTTCATCTAAATAAAACCAGAGTAAGGAAATTGGCTGGATTAACTCACTATAAGCAAATCTAGAGTTTTCAATACCTGAAGCAGATATTTGAAACAACTGTTGCCACATACGTCTCGATTTGAGAGATTTGATGAGGAGAAATTATGCCCCACTCACAATGTATGGGAACAAGAGTCTTAAAGGAAATGGGAGACAGCATATACACATCTTCCTTTTCCAGTGTTCAAACATTTATTAAGAACCTACTAGGGGGGCGCCTGGGTGGCTCAGTCATTAAGCGTCTGCCTTCCGCTCAAGTCATGATCCCAGGCTTCTGGGATCAAGCCCCACATCGGGCTCCCTGCTCCGCGGGAAGCCTGCTTCTCCCTCTCCCACTCCCCCTGCTTGTGTTCCCTCTCTCGCTGTGTCTCTCTCTGTCAAATAAATAAATAAAATCTTTTTTTAAAAAAAGAACCTACTATGTATCAAGGCTCTGCCTACAGTTCCAAGTACACTAAGATCTTAAATGGAAATGGCTCAGAGTCTCAAAGGGTGACCCCAAGTCTTCTAACAGAGCCTGTGAAATTTAATAATTGGGAGCCTATCACCAAATCTCATTTATTGCTACTTTAAATGAAATAGATCACAGTTAATAAAGAGCCTACAAATTAAAGTAACCCAGCAGTCTTAACTAGCAATTAAAATGACTTTTTTTTTCCTATCAAAGGTGAAACCATATGCTGGAGCAGATTTTGTCACGTACAAGATAAATGAGCAGTTTGGCTCAGCGGGGAATAATTCCAGTTCCATGTTGAAGGATCACTTTCAGTATCAAAATCTTGTCCTCTCAATGTCAGGATCCTGATCCTGATTACCTGAAGACACAGGGGCTCAAGAGGATACAAGCACAGATGTGCACTCCCCTCATTCCTCCTCACACCCTCAGAGTAGTAAAGTAAGAAATGGAAGTCTGATATTATCCGGGTTGTGTTCAGAACCTAAATGCCAGGAAAAGCTTCACCTTCCTCACTGCTGCTTCTGGGAGCACCCAAAACTATGACAGAAGTACGTAGGGAATGGGGAGCAGGCTGGGAGGGGAAAATGCCTGCCAACATCTAATCCAGACGAATGCCCATTTTATTCAGCCAAAAGATCCCTAAGAACATGATGGAAGGAATAAGATGAGCTCTGGGATGTGCCAATCATCTTCTAGGAGAGAAGAAGGTAGAGGCCCGTGAAGATGGACATAATGCACACACAATATTAATACAACAGCATGCAATACTTTGTGAACTCAGCTGTTTGGAACACTTCTTCCCAAGAACCTGACTTGCCTGTATGTCTTCACTTTTCCCAGGTAGGAAAGAAAGTAGAAATAGGGGAGGTGGCCTGCCTGATGGAAAGACAGGAAATGATTACTGACAGAAGAGAAAAAGAAGAGTTATGTAGAAGAAAAAAAAAGATGATAGATGGACAGATGGAAGGATGGATATACAGACAGATTTATACACAAGTACACATAATGGGGATGGGATGGATGGATGACTGGACCAGTGACAATCAGTACAAAAAAAGAAGACATCCTTGTTAGACTCCTACCTGGTTCTCGTCACTGAACATGGAGTTTCCTGTGCATCATCTCATGTAAACCATCTGTGATGGCATGGCTATTTTGCCTGTTTCACACATAAAGAAACTATCAACACAATCAATAACATTGTCAGGGTTAGAGTTAAAGTCTGGTTCTATGTAGCCACAAAACCTTTGGGTTTTCCACTACCCACATTTCTTCTCATTCAAGGTCATGCTGAAATTCGGAAGACACTATATTAGAGAAAAGAATGCAAGCCATATAGACTTGTTCTGTGAGTGCACAATCATAAACTACACTGTCAAATCGACACGATTATTGAACACATGCATTCTACTGAACGCCAAGATAAAAAGGCAAGAGAACACATGGGATTCCTCACAAACCTCTCCCTACTTAATGGCAAAAAAGGTGAGAAGCACATTTCTGTCCAATATTGTCTTTCACCACCTCTATCCTCCACGCCCTCACAGTGCCCACACCCCACCTCCCCCATTTTTCACTCCAACAGTTTTCACACTTTGATGTATAGGCAAATTGCCCCGGGGTTTTGTTAAAATGCAGATTCTGGTTCAGAAGATCTAGAATCTGAGACCCAGCAGTACTGATAAGTTCCCAGGTGATGTCAATGCTTCTCGTCTGAGGACCACACTTCCGGTAATTAACCTCCACTCTACACCCCATCGTTAGAGAAAGGCAACAAGTTAACTATAAAAGGATATTTAGCATCATTCTCTGGGCACTAACAATATTTAATACATGTAATAATAAGAAATGTGATGTGGATGGAGATTCAGGCTATCCATATATTTAAAGGAAGAGCATCTGTAAGTCGTAGAATCCCTCCAACTATTCCCTCAAATTACCCAGCCGCAAGTTTATAGTAGTAAAACCAAGAAATGCACAGTAGAGAAAAGACGCCATCTTGATGTTATTTAAATATATATTTACTTCTTATTCACGATCTTTCACCCATTTAATTTTCTCTGAGAGATTATTCAGGTCACTTTTTAAATGGGTTTCAATGTTTCCAGGGCTGCAGCTCATTATAAAAATGTTCACAGCAGATAGAATCTTGCTTCAGCACAGCACTATTTTCAAGCTGGCAGACACAGAAATCGGTATGCAGATATTGTACCATAAACATTAATTTAGTATTATGTGCAAGGTTGATTGATTAATAAATACATAAGCCAGGAAGCCTAATTTAACTCTTAACTCCCTTTTTTTTTTATTTCACAGAGAGGGAAAAATTAATCTAGAAGTGTTGATTGATTGAGAGTTTTAGTCTCGTCTAGACAGCAATGGAAAATGACTATGAACCTGGGACTTTGCAAACTGCATCATTTGCAAAATAAACCCAATCAACAAATTTCATCACACGGTGATTGATGGCCAGAAAGGAAAGGCTGTAGCGATCATGGAGGAGAAGAATATGTAATCATCCAAAGAAGCAGCTCGCCGTACAGAGTGGATAAAGGACAAAGAATTAGCAAATATTTTCAGCTCAGAGGTGGACACAAATGAAAGAAAATACACTTGAAGTTTTTTTAAATTAATGAGCATTAGAGCATTCCAGTAGGCTGGGAAATTAGAATTAGTACACTGCATTCTTAAGAATGTACAAAATGTAAACGTGTTTTATCTGTGTGGTCCCACAGCAAAGACTGCATGATGTAAAGAACTGACTTACACTCTTGCTATGATCAAAAGGTCACATTTAGAACCAAATGTTCTATATCGAGATTTGAACAGTGCTGAATTTTTTCTAAAAACAAGGGAAGCATGTTCATTGTTCTCTTTTTGAAGAGTAGCAATTAAGCTGAGCAAGGCAATTGCTTATAAATTAGACCTGCATCTCCTTCCTGTGATTCTGGTTTTCCTTTCCAGCTCCTATTTACACAGTGACAATCAAGGTCAAGTTCCAAGCCCTAAACCTCAGAAAGCTGACATCAGAATCATCAATACTGTTTGCATTTAGTGTGTCCATGGAAGGAAATGGAAGGAAGGAAAGAAGGTAACATCTGAGGACCTACTATAATAAGAACTGTTAAATATTCTACCAGAAATTCTGAACAAAGTTCTCACATCAACATTTTGTTTTGTTAACCCCATTTTACAAATGAGGAAACAAGATCAGGGGTGTTAGGAAGATTGGCCAACGATGCAACCATTTAGGTTGGGTTTTCTACATGCTCTAAAGCATGCTCTTTCTAGTGCATGCATCAGAATGACCTGCAGAGCTTGTTAAAACAGATTGTTGGGCCCTATGCTCAGAATTCCTGATTTGGTCAATGTATTTGTTTCCTATTGCCACTGTAACAAATTACCACAAAACTAATGACTTTAAAACACAAGTTTGTTAGTCACAGATTTATGAGTCAGCACAGCTCAAGTGGGTCCCCTGCTTAGGGTCTCTGGGGGCTGAAATTGAGGTGCTGGCAGGACTAAATTCTTTCTTGGAGCCTCGGGAAAGAATCTGCTGCAAAGGTCATTCAGGTTATGGGCCAAATTCAGTTCCTTGTGGTGGTAGGACTGAGGTCCTCAGGGCCTTGCTAGCAGTCAGTCAAGGGCCAAGCTTGCCTCTAGAGGCTGCCTACATCCCTTCCCGTGCTTTCCTCACAGCCCCCCTCCAGCAAGGCAAGTCCCTCTCACACTCTGAACCTCTCTAACTTTCCCTTCTACTGAATCTCTCTGACTTCAGCCAGAGAAAGCTCTCTAATTTTAAAGACTCATTGTGATTAGACTGGGCCCAGTGGATAATCCAGAATAATCTCCCTATCTTAAAAGTTCACAAACCTCGGGGCGCCTGGGTGGCTCAGTCGTTAAGCGTCTGCCTTTGGCTCAGGCCATGATCCCAGGGTTCTGGGATCGAGCCCCACATCGGGCTCCCTGCTCGGCGGGAAGCCTGCTTCTCCCTCTCCCACTCCCCCTGCTTGTGTTCCCTCTCTTGCTGTGTCTCTCTCTGTCAAATAAATAAAATCTTTAAAAAAAAAAAAAGTTCACAAACCTCAATTGCACCTGCAAAGTTCCTCTTGTATATGATACACTCACAGGATTCATGGATTAGAGGACATCTTTAGTGATCCATTCCACCTATTGTAGTCAGTCTGAGCTAGGGTCCCAGAATTTCCATTTCTAATACATTTCTAGCTGATGCTGATGCTGCTGGTCCAAGACCATGCTTTGAGAACCCCTGCCCTAGTTCTTCTACTCCAAGCATGGCCCATAACACCAGCATCATCTAGGAGTTTGTTAGAAATGCAGAATCCTGGGCCTCATCCCTGACTTCATGGATAAGAAGTTGCAGTTTAACAAGACCCCAGGTAATTTGTGTGCACATGGAAGTTCAAGAAGCACTGTTGGAGGGCAGTAAAAGACAGGGCAAATCATGGGAGTAAAGTATATGTTTTATTTATTCCTAAAACATTTTGGAAAGATACAACTCCTCCCTTGCCCAGTTATTGCCCTTTATCTTTTCTGGGCAGGAATGGAGTAAGGTATCTTACCTATGAAGTTATACTTGTAGCGAAATCCTGCACTTACTTAGTGGCTTTAATTTGCCTGCCCCTACTCTCAATTTTAATTCAACAGAGGAAAAAATATCTGCCTGTGAACTGAGCCCCAGGAATGTTTGGCAGCCTGGAAAAATTACAGGTTGGATTCAGTTCTTCATCAGGCAGCCTTGACAGGGACATCTGTCCTTTGGTCATATCCAGGGTTTGATGGGAATAGATTTCCAATGGCACTCAGATGGGGTCCAGGAGGAAACATGGTACTGACCATCACCCATGACCAGAGACAGGGTGAGCACCGACAGGCACAGCGTACTCTACTTTTACTTTGCCATTAATAGGATTTCCTCAGTCTTGGAAAAAGATTCAGCAAAATCTCAGGGCCCCAGAGGAGAAGGAAATATCATTAACCCTTTTATTAAGGATGTTATTGGTTTTCTGTGAGTTACCATTAGAGGAATGTGACTGCAGTTAGAATATATTGAAGAAGACGCAGAGTGATGCAGACAGCCTGGGACAAAACACTCAGCTAACTTCTATCTCTGGCTCAAAATGCCTGAATGTAATTACTGAAATCTAATCATTAGACAGCCAGAGAATAGTGGAATATGTTTCAAGATGCAGACATTAACTGAAAATTAATTATCTCAAACTCTCCTTCTTTTTCTTAATTTAAGGTGAGATAAAGAGAACAAAACAAAAATGGACAGATGTTTGGGAGTGAAAATAAGAATATATGAGTACAGTGAAGTGCTCTGAAGTTAACTCTATTGGCAAACCACAAACTGACAATCTCTCTCCCTCCCCCATCTCTCTCTCTCCCTCTCTCTCTCTCATACACACACACAGTGCTGTTTCTTTTTTAGTGTGCCAAGCTCCAGGTAATAAAGACCCATATTGTATGCTTAAATTGGCCCCTTATTCCAGAATGAGCAAGAAGAATCATGTAAACCATCTCTCATTCCCAGCGCACTCTCTATCCTTGCACACACTCCTTTTTTATCAGATAAGGAGACTGGCAGCATTTCCAACACTAAACCAATCCTCTAAAACATTACTAAATTCTCTGTGAGTACTCAATAATAAAAGTGTCATGTATTGACAAAGGATGTCAGCAGCCCAGAAATGCTTAATGAGGTACCTGAAAATGTATGCAAATTATACCAGCCAAGAGTCGATAAGGCAACAGGCCATTCAGGCAAGATATGGGACAAAAGCCAAAGAGATGATAGAAACCTTGAAGGGAAAAACACTTCCCACCTCCCTGATCAATGCCATTCCCCCACCTCCATTTCTGGAAACTATTTACCTCAAGAAGCATTTACAGAAAAAAAAAATCAGTTTCCTGAAATCTGAAGAGTGTTTACCTTTGAAAACCACCTGGCAAAATAGCTTAGCTTTCAACCCTTCGATGATGTGCTAGTGTTCTTTTTGATCTGTGTTTAATAGGATTGGGAGAAGAAATAGGAGAGAATCCAGATCAAAGGTGGGATCTCTCTGGGACCACTGGGGGAACACAAGATGACCCTACACTGGATTTCTGACCCGACAGGCAGTCATCAGGGGTTGGAATACAGCCAACAAACCTCATGATTTTTGCCCTGTATTTGAGTCTGGGCAATATCCTAATTCTGTCTGACAAATGGTTAGTCTAATGTATCTCTTCTTTAAAGCTTAGGACATAATATTTGCATTTGTTTTGAATATTGCTATTCAAAATGCTACTACTATTAGCAAGTCTCTTCTGGATCTTCATCTGTGGGCTTCACTGCAGTGGAGGTCAGCACTGCACTATTCCATATAAGCACCATCATGGAAAGGATTTTCCTATTCCTATCATGACCATTCCTCCATTCCTTCCAGCTCTCCATCAGCCTAATTGTTTTTTCTCTTCCCCTTCACTTCCCAAGCAGTTCATTCCTGAAGTCATTAACTGGAGCAGAGCAAGGTGAGAAACTACAAAGATGGGGATGAGACAGGACCTCAGTAGCCTGAAGTGAACTGTCCGAGCCCCAGCAGGGTCAGGAGAGTGCTTACCCAGGAGGGGTAAGTTAGCACAGATGTGGAAGTGGGGCAGGGGGAAGGAAACTACAGTGGTGATAGAGATCATTTCATACTGAGGGATCAATCAAAACATTGATGTAGTAAGAGTAAGGGGAGCCAGGTTTCTCACTGTTTGAGAAGGGAATTACAAACACACAAAGGGAGAAAACTAAAATGAACACTAAGTGTGGGATTGGAAGTGGAAATATTCATGTTAATTCATGTTTTCCATATATAAAGTTGAATTTTACAATATAGATGAAAATTATAGGGATGTGTGTGTATGTATGTGTGTGTGTGCATGCGTGTGTGTGCATCTGTGTGTGTACGTATGCATTCCCTAGTTCTAACCATTGAGATAGCTCACAAGGAGTAAGATTCCAGCAGTAATGAGCCCACTTGGCACCCAGATCCTGACTGCTAAATACCACTCTCCAGGGGCACCTAGGTGGCTCAGTCAGTTAAGCTTCTGACTCTTGATTTCAGCTCAGGTCATGATCTCAGGGTCGTGAGATCAAGCCCTGCGTTGGGCTCTGCACTCAGCGGGGAGTCTGCTTGAGATTCTCTCTCTCCTTGTCCTTCTGCCCCTCCCCCACTTATGCTCTTGCTCTCTCTCTCTCTCTAAAATAAATAAATAAATCTTTAAATAAATAAATTAAATAAATACGATTTCTCCACCAAAAAAAAAAAAAAAAATTGGGCTCCTTGAAGAAATGACTAATTCTACGGCAGGGCCCAGGAAATACCAAGGTGAACCTGTGCTACCTCATTAGATTAGTGAGCAATGGAGCGCTCAAAGAACACTGGGGCCAGATCAATACAAGGAAGCTTGCCTGAGCTATTACCAGCCAAATCAGAGACGATTTGAGCATCAAAATAAATAATTATAATAACAGATTATAACTCTCTGAATAAAAGAGGAAACCCATGAGTTCATACTGATATAAAGTAAAAAAATGAGAAAAAGTTTGATAAGGAATGGGTTATTTCCATGATTTCCAAGTACCTGCCCAAAGTACTTATTCTTTACAAAAGGCAAAATAGTAACTTGACAGTAGGGAAGGTTGGCAGACACAACATTAACCAACTGACCACTGTGAATATTATCAGTAATGGAATAAGTACAAATCATTCACAGTCTTGTAACATGAAATGAAAAGACAGCACCACGTCCATGATCCACTTCCCAGCAATGTGCAACCTGAGTCTAAGGATAAGCATGGGACAAGCCCACATAGAGGGACATACTACAAAATAGTTGCCTTGCAATCTTCCAAAGAGTCAAGGCTATCAAAGTCAAAGAAAGGGTGAAAACTGGCTCCAGAATGAAGGAGAGAACAGAGCCAAGACAACTAAAGGCAACATGTGATTCTGAACTGGACAACTTTTCTCTAACAGACATTATGGGGAAAACTGGAAAACTTGAATAGGGTCTAAAGATTTGATGGTTTAAAAAAAAAAAAAAAAAGAGGAAGAGATTCTTTGTACCATCCTTGCAACTTTTCTGGGAGTTTGGGTTCTTTTCAAGTAAATAAAAAAATCTATGAAACAATAAAATAAACCATTTGAATCTTAATAATTCTCTTCTTTGGTGATTTCATTCACTCTGAAGTCTGCATAGTCTTCCCCTACCCCATTTATGAGATGACTTTCTGCATTAGTGACCTGTTGGTACATGACAAACCACCCCAAAACATTGTTGCTCAAAACCACCATCTACTTAGGTCAGTACTCTGTGGTTCAGAAATTTCAGATGGGGTTAGCTGGGATTCTTCAGGGAGACGGGGCTGGGCTTACTCACACGTTTGCAGTCAGCCTCCAGTCCTCCAGGTAAGTGCCCCTCCTTCGTGGAGTTAGTGGGTGTCAGCTGAGACCACAAAGGCAAGCAAACACTTATTGGTCAGGATCTAGCCAGCTGGGCTGGACCTGTTCCCATGACTGCTCAAGGCTCCAAGAGGAACAAGGATGATTTCCTCCTGTTTGCAATAAAAATAAGAATAAATATTTCGTAGGATTTTTATGGAGATTAAACAAGATAATGAATTCTTAACTCTTAACACACAGTAGGCATTCAATAATTTTTTTCATACTCTCTACCCCTTCCCTAAACAAAACCTACTCCCCTCTTAGAATTTCTCTCTTGACATGCTCCCAGTGGTCCTGACTCATGGAAACACTGTGATCATTTTCAAATGCTCCTTTTGCTTTATCCATTCATATTCAACCTGCCCACCTAAAGCAAAGGGCTTATATCACAGTCTTCTATAGCTTTTATAATTTTTAAAAGGTTTTTAATAATCAAATTCAGTTCATTCCATTCCTGCCATCTTATTCAGCACACTGTGGATGAACATCTCACCTTTCCGGCCTTTTGCCAGAGCTGCACATCTTCCTCCATCCCCTGCATTGGGCTTATCAGCACCCACAACCGGGTGAGTCAGATCATACACCTGAGCTCTCCTCTTCAGTGTGTCCAGCCATTTTGCTCAGACAATTCACCTCCTGGTGGTATAACACAGGGCTCAAGTTAACTGGACTACATGGATTCAAGTTTCATCTCCAGCACTTACTAACCATGTGGCCGTACACCAGGTCCTTAGTTTCGCTTAGTTTCCCCATCTGTAAAATGGGAGTGATGACCACAGTGCTGCCTTATGAGGTGTTGAAGGATTAAATGAGAAAACCTAGAGAAAGCACTTAGTCTGTGCCTGGTACCTACCAGGGCTTTAATAAGGGTTAGCCATTCTTATGGCCCCCTGGGCCCAATCTTTTTCTCATCAACTCTGCTTGCTGCTCCCTTGATCCAGAACCTTACCATCCTCTGGGGGCACAAACACCATCAGCACCTAACTGAAACCCAGCCTCTAGCATGGCCTCCTCGAATCCATCCTCCCCCATCCTCCGCCAGAGAAACCAGTGCAAGGGGAAAAGGTCCAGATAACTTCTCTCTACTAAAAGCCTCACCTATAGCTGTCTTCCCAAACTATTTGCGATGAAGAATCAGTGCATTTCACAACCAAAGATTAATAAAGAACATATCTTTGTAAAACACAATAAAAATTAATTATTGGAAAATTTTCATGTAAAAAACAAACACAAAATACAAGCCCAAGGTTTCTATCATTAGATCTATTTGTTAGATTAATAAGCATAAATCCTCCCTCAAATTGCTTTGACAGTTTCTAAACACTTATTCCCAATTTCATTCATCTCTCTTTGGGCTCATGACAAATAGTTGTTGAACTCAGAACAATACTTTCTCCCTTCAGAAGCACTATCAAGTGCCCTACACTACTTAGGCTCTGGCTAGTCTCCTGTTGAATTCCCCCAACTCTTAATATATACATACACATATGTTTTATATAAATATATATATATATAATTCCTTGGGGTTTCCCCAACATACAACGTTTCTTTCTCTACTCTTTCCCACATGCAATTCCCCTTCCCATCTTTGTATCCAGAAAACTCCTAAACATCTTTTGAGATTCTATGAAGGTGTTGCCTGGCCTGAAGTCTTGCATATCTGCTGTTGGTATTGAGGCTCTGTCCCTGGCGCCGTGGCTGATTGCCTCCACTGTCCTGACCTGCTTCTTGTTTGACTGCCAGCACTCCAGTTGCTATGGTCCCCACTCCGTCTTGATAGCCATTGATTCCTAAGTCCTACTACCTCCCCCAAAGGTTCTGCAGTACTAGTGCTTATATATTAAAGGAAAACTTCCCCCTGAGTGACTAAAGCCATTTGAGACTTTTAGTGAATCCTGCTTATTCCATTTTTCTGTCCCTTCTCCTAGGATAGCTGCGGCAATAAACTTGAAGACCTATTCAGAAAATATTTCAAGGACACCTGCCTGTATATCAAAAGCTTTGCCAAATGCCTACTCTGTACCTGATACCCAGCCAGATGTGGTAAATACAGAAGTAAAGACAAGGTCCCTTCAGAAAAGTAACGCGTAGAGCAGTTCAAGAAGCACTATAATCACAGAATGTACAAGTGGTTACAGTAATTCAAGGAACAACAGGTAAGTGGTGATACAGATTTTAGTGCTGGGTCTCCATGAGTCTCATTTCTGCACATATTCTGCACAGAGGTACTGACAACTTTTTCTCTCTTTTCAAAGATGTTTGCACAGTGAACAGCCTTGGCAGATAGAAATAATGTCTCCTTCTAGAGCAGAGGGAAGAAATGTTTGTTGTGCAGTATAACAAAAATAGTGTCTCCTCCTGGGCAAAAGTTAGGCAGATTTTCTGGCATCCCATTTATTGAAAAGAGGTTTCCTAAGGTCGGGTGTCCTCAGTTTGAAGCAAACCCAATACATACACAGCATCCAGGACCATGTGTTGCCCTATGGTGCTTGGGTGGCTGGGGCGGGGGGGGGGAGGGGCAGAGAGCAAAAGTAGCTGACATGAGCATAAAGTGCATACTGCTTTCTCTGTGGGGAGTAATAAAGTCCTTGGTCTCTTACCCAGGAGTGTCATGCCTTCTATCAGATCCATGAAGCTGTGGTGGACTAACATGTTAGCTTGAAAGTAGGATAAAATAAAGAGTCTTCAAGTTCTTGATATTTAGATGGGGTCAGGGAATTATTTCAGTGTCCTAACACCTACTTGAGCTAAACATGTAGGTTTTGTGTAAGTTAGCCTCCAGTGCATTCTAGAACACAAAGTAAAGACCATATAGAAGGGCAAAAGGGTATAACCACACAGTGCATTTAGGAAAATTCAAGTAGAACAGGTTGTCCAGATCACCATCAAGGGTTTTACAAGCAGTCATGAAACTAAATCAGCATATTCAATTTAGCCTTAAGGTCCATTTTGAGATAAAACTTTTAATAATATTAACCACAGTCTTTGAATTAGCTAATACAGTACTTCCCAACCAAACTGATGAAGAATAACTATTCTGTGTCATGTTAATTGCTGTGCCAATAAAAATAGACTTTCCCTACACAGTTTAGTTTCTTAACTGCAAGCAAAGTTCAATAGGTTTTGGTGTTTTTGTTTTTGTTTTTGTTTTTCACTGAAGCCCTTCTCAATACTTCAATATGGAAAAAATTTTTTGAATCACCAAAGGGGAAAGTTAGCATACAGGGTAGGCCAAGCTAACCTGATCAGATATCCTTTGTTTGAGGAACTCTGATTAATGTTTCCCAGAATCATTGTTCTGCTCTTCCTGATATGAGTAATATTTGTATAATCCATTTAAAAATCACTATGGCATTATAAGCAACAAATGATAATTGAATAAAATTAATCTTTGGCTAGATTTGCTTTAAAATGTGTCTATGGGGGGTGCCTGGGTGGCTCAGTCACTAAGCGTCTGCCTTTGGCTCGGGTCATGACCCCAGGGTCCTGGGATCGAGCCCCGGATCCAGCTTCCTACTCAGCCAGAAGCCTGCCTCTCCCTCTTCCGCACCCCCTGCTTGTGTTCCCTCTCTAGCTGTCTCTTTCTCTGTGTCAAATAAATAAATAAAATCTTTAAAAAAAAAAAAATGTGTGTATGGGATTAGGATTCTGTGGTCCTAAACCTCCATAACCTAAAAAAAAAAGTGAAATTCCATAAAGGCTTATGTGCATCTGTTCTCTGCTCCAATGGTCTACAAATTAATAAATCATTCTATTAATTACACAGGAATATTTAAGTATTTCAGTCATACATCCTTATCTCTAGTGGACTAAACTATTCCAAGATCAATTCACACCATACATATATATATATACATACATATATATATATATATGAATTCACACCAAAAATATATACATATATATCTCACATATATATATATTGGAAATCTACCTATATAATTCAGACATTATTTACTTTGCCGAAAGAATGCACTTGGAGTTTTATTATGCTCCAGGTCACTGAAAATGGAGCATAGCATACTTGCATTATTTCAATGTTGAAAGATATATAATATATATCATACTATGTGTATTATATATGAATGTATATATATCATATATATACATTTCAGAAACACCTATGCAAATTCTTTCAACCTAAAACTGAAAGGATTAGGAAACCAAGTAAGACAAAGTTGATAACCCTTTAATTGTTGACCACTTTATAGCTGAAACAATGCTTTAACCATTGCTACAAGCACACACTACAATATAAATGTAAGTATCATTTCCTTGAAGTTGTAGGGAAAATTGCTATTTTTCACATTGAAAATGGTCAAATATATTTGGAAGCTTTGTCGTCATCTATCGGATGGCAAAGATTCAACATTTTGGCTCTCTGCTGTCTATAAATTCACCCTTGAATTACCCCTAGCATGGAGCTATCATACAGAAGATAGTCAATCAATATTTATTAAATAAGTAAATGAACTTTTCACCTTTTAGTTGATATAACTAATATTACACAATTTTAAGTACATTTGCTGATCTGTACAAAATTCTCTACCACCAATCCATTTCATCCAAATGGATTAAAAAGTTCACTAGAAATGAAGCGGGGGAAATCGGACAAGGAGACGAACCATGAGACTGTGGACCCTGAGAAACAAACTGAGGGTTTTAGAGAGGAGGGGAGTGGGGGGATGGGTTAGCCCAATAATGGGTATTAAGGAGGGCACGTATTGAATGGAGCACTGGGTGTTATACGCAAACAACGAATCATGGAATACTACATCAAAAACTAAAGATGTAATGTATAGTGACTAACATAACAAAGTAAAATTTTTAAAAATTAAGCAATAAAAAAAAGTTCACTAGAAAAACAGAGATATGCAAAAGAAATGTTTAAATGGTTTATCAGACATAACTAAATTACTAAAATCCTGAGAATTACATGAAAAATTAAACAAAACAATATAGTGAACAGAGATAATATTCTGCTTATATAAGTTATACATTTAAGTTGAAATGTAAATATGTTTGTCACTGTAGTTTTTTAGTGAAATCATTAATAGAGTTTTACAATGTTAATTTATTTCCATTTTTTGAGCTTCTTATGGTAAGTAGCATTTATTTCATATAATCCTCTGGATTTTATGAAGTTTGGGGGGGTTGTGGGTTTTTTAAGATTTGATTTATTTATTTTGAGAGAGAGAGAGAGTGAGCAAACATGAGTGGGGAGAGACACAGAGTGAGAGGGACAAGCAGACTCCGCACTGAACACGGAGCCTGACACAGGGTTCAATACCAAGGCCCTGCAGTCATGACCTGAGCGGAAATCAAGAGTCAAATGCCCAACCAACTGAGCCACCCTGGTGCCCCTAATCCTCTGGATTTTAACAAAGTAATATTTTGTTATTTAAATGTAATGCCGGGACACCTGGGTGGCTCAGTCATTAAGCGTCTGCCTTCGGCTCAGGTCATGATCCCAGGGTCCTGGGATCAAGCCCCGCATCAGGCTCCCTGCTCAGCGGGAAGCCTGCTTCTCCCTCTCCTACTCCCCCTGCTTGTGTTCCCTCTCTTGTTATCTTTCTGCCTCTGTCAAATAAAAAAAAAAATCTTTAAAAAAATAAATGTCATGCCAAGAAGTTAGAAATTTACGCTAAAATCAATAAAAGACTTTAAACCACATAGGTGACTTTTCTGTCCCTATCTCCAAATGACTTCCATGTCTCTCTGGTTCATGGGCCTAGGTTCTTCATGCGTGTGAGTGTTAGTTTTGGTGTAGCCAGGATAATTCTCAACGGCAAAGCCCACTTCACAAGCGTCCATGTATGAGGACACACTGCCACACATATCCCTAAATTAGTTGTGCTTATTAGGCTCACATCTGTCCTACAGAAAAATGAAAATCAACAATACCCAACCTCAATGAATATATGATCTATATGAGAAGACAGTCATATACAAAATTAACTGTTCTAGATTCTGGGGAAGATGGCAGAGTAGGAGCACCCTAAGCTCACCTTGTCCCACAGATACAAGTAGCTGACACCCACATCAGTGTAAATAATCCAGAGAAAAACCCAAGGACTGGCAGAACAAACTCTCCACAGCTAAATGTAGAGAACAAGCCACATTGATGTGGAGCATTTTTTCACGTGTCTATTGGCCTGTATGTCTGTATGTCTTCTTTGGAGAAATGTCTGTTCATGTCATCTGCCCATTTCTTGACTGGATTATTGATGAACACTTACCATTTACATCCACGTGAATGGAACTGAAGGGTATTATGCTAAGTGAAATAAGCCAATCAGAGAAAGACAATTACCATATGGTTTCACTCATGTGTGGAATATAAGAAATAGCACAGAGGATTATAGGGGAAGGAAGAGAAAACTGAATGGGAAGAAATCAGAGAGGGAGACAAACCATGAGAGACTCTTGACTCTGGGAAACAAATTGAGGGTTGCTGGAGGGGAGGTGGGTGAGGGGATGGGGTAACTGGGGGTGATGGGCATTAAGGAGGGCACATGATGTGATGAGTACTGGGTGTTGTATGCAACTAATGAATCACTGAACACTACATCTGAAACTAATGATGTGCTATATGTTGGCTAATTGAATTTAAATCTTTTTAAAAAGGCAGAAAAAAAGAAGAAGAAGAAGAACAGGCCACACTGAAAAGGCTAGGAAGGATGGAGGCACAGTTGGGAGCTAAATGGCCTCACAGGACTGTCTGCAGGAGGGAGAAATGCTAGGATGGAGAGGGGAAAGAAACAGACACCCAGGCACCCCAGGCACAGGGAAAACAAACCCTATAACATTTGGCTTTGAAAACCAGAGGGGCTGGAATTTCAAGAGTTCTTACAATCAGCAGGGCTTAACACCTGGAACTTTAAAAATCAGCAGGCTCCTGGAAGAGCCAGGAGGGCTAGAAGAAACAGAGTCCCCACCCTTAAAGAGAGAGTACAACAAAGAGCCCTACAGAGAAACAGCATGGAAGCAGCAGTTTGAAAAACACCTGGGGTATATCGGAAGGAGATTTGTTGGCTAATCTCAGAGCATGTGCTGGAGGGGCAGGGATCTTGGGAGACTTCTCCAGGAACAAAGGAGCTAGTGGGAGCCATTTCCCTTCCCTATACCCCAGCATTGACACACAGACACAAGCCAGAACTAGTCAGCACTTATACTCGCTATGTAATTTGCTAATAGCCCACGCGATGCCCACATTGTCCTACAGACATGTCCCCTCCAGCCAGGTCTCTGCTCCAGGTCCCCTCCCACAGAAGACCCACACAAACTTTGCTAACACCACGTGTCCCACCCCCCACATAGCTTCTGCAGATCTACCCCCTCCAACCTGGCCTGTCTCAGCCCCTAGCACTCTCCCTCCCACAAGCCCAGACCTTGCTGGTACCACAGGCCCCAGCCCCAGGTTCTCCTACAGACCTGCCCCCTCCAATATGCACTTGGCCAAAACCTATCCAAAACACAGTGCCACAAGCCTGGCAGTGTGTAAGCAGCCCCAACAGGGGCCAGCACCACTCCAAAGTGACCCCTACCCTGGAGGAGGGAAAGATAACCACACACACAGGTCTGACTGAGGTCCCACCAGTGGGCTGTGAGACAGACATCTGATCTAACTGCAGGCCCCGCCTCCCAGTGAAAGCTTCTCAGGGGACAGCACAGGGAAAACACCTTGTACTGCATCTCTGGCAAACACCTGGCCTGACTCAACTCAACCAAATGTGGCCACAGACTAGCCCACAAACAACACAGGCAAAGACAGCCATTGCAGAGGACTGGGCTGAAGAGGAAAGCAGCTCAGCCACAACAGCAGGGCACAAGCAACACACACAGGAGACTACCCTAAAGCACCAGCTTCTGGGTAACAGGATATCACACTGCGGGGCATAAGAGAACCTCTTCTTCATAAGGCCATGACTTTCAAGAGCAGGAAATATAGCTGATTTTCCTAACACAGAGAAACAGACACAGAGACTTAAACAAAATGAGGAGACAGTGGAATATGTCCCAGATGAAAGAACAGGACAAAATCACAGCAACACAGGAATAAATAATATTCCTGATAGAAAATTTAAAGTAATGGTTATAAAGATACTCATTAGGTTTGAGAAAAGAATGGAGGACCTCAGTGAGACCCCTAACAAAGAGACAGAAAACATAAAAAAAGAACCAATCAGAGATGAAGAATTCAATAAATGAAATTAAAAATACACTAGATGGAATAAATAATAGACTAGAAGAAGCAGAAGAAAAGATCAGTGACCTGGAGAACAGAGTAATGGAAAACAATCAAGCTGAACAAGAGAGGAAAAAAATAAGAAGAAAAAATAAAAATACACTTAGGGAACTCAGTGACAACATCAAGCATAATAACATTCACATTATAGCGATCCCAGAAGAAGGGGGGGCAAAAATTGTATTTGAAGAAATAATAGCTGAAAACTTCCTAAATTTGAAGAAGGAAACAGAAATCCAGATCCAGGAAGCACAGAAAGCCCCCAAAAAGTCAATCCAAGGAGGACCACACCGAGACACATAGTAATTAAAATGGCAAAAATTAGCGATAAGGAGAGAATTTTAAAAGCAGCAAAACAAAAGAAAACAGTTACATACAAGGAAAACCCCATAAGTCTATCAGCTGATTCTTCAGCAGAAATTTTCTAGGCCAGAAGCCATGATATATTCAAAATGCTGGGGGTGGGGGAGCCCTGCAACCAAGAACACTCTATCCAACAAGGCTATTATTAAGAATAGAAGGAGAAATAAAGAATTTCCCAGACAAACAAAATTAAAGGAATTCATGACCACTGAACCAGCCTTACAAGAAATGTTAAAGGGGACTCTGACTGGAAAGGAAAGGCCATAAGTAAGAGTAAGAAAAGTAGGAAGCACAAAAGCAGTAAAAATAAGCATATCTGTAAAAATCAGTCAAGGGAGTCACAAAATAAAACGATATAAAGCATGACACCACGTAGCTAAAACGTATGTTTTAGGAAGAGAGGAGTAAAGAATGGGTTCAAACTTAAGCGACCATCAACTTAATATAGACCCTAATATGCATAAGATGTTATATACAAGCCTGATGGTAACTACAAATCAAAGCCAGTAATAGATATGCAAAAATTAGAGAGAAAGTAACCCAAGTATATCACTAAAGGCCAGCAAACCATGAGAGAAGACAGCAAGAGAAGAAAGGAACAGAGAAGAACTAAAAAAACAACCATAAAACAAGAAACAAAATGGCAGTAAGTATATCCCTGTCAATAATTACTTTCAAAAAAAATTACTTCCAATGTAAATGAACTAAATGCTCCAATCAAAAGACCTAGGGTGACAATGGTTAAAAAAGCAAGACCCATCTATATGCTGCCTACAAGGGATTCATTTCACACCTAAAGACACTGAAGATTGAAAGTGAAGGGATGGAAGAGCATTTATCATGCAAATGGAAGTGAAAAGAAAGCCAGCATAGCAATACTTATATTAGACAAAATAGACTTTAAAACAAAGACTATAACAAGAGACAAAGAAGGACACTGTATAATCAAAAAGGAAACAATCCAGTAAGAAGATATAACAATTATAAATATGTATGCATCATCATGGGAGCACCCAGATATATAAAGAGGATAATAACAAACATAAAGGAAGTAATTGATAGTAATATGATAATAGTAGGGGACTTTAACACCCCACTTACACCAATGGATAGATCATCAAACAGAAAATCAACAAGGAACAGTGGCTTTGAATGGCTAATTGGATCAGATAGATCTAACAGAAAAATTCAAAACATTCCATCCTAAAACAGCAGAATACACATTCTATTCAAGTGTACATGGAATATTTTCCAGAATAAATCACATATTAGACCACAAAACGAGTCTTGACAAATCCAAAAAAGACTGAAGTCAGAACCTGCATTTTTTTCTGAACACAACACTCTAAAACTAGAAATCAAGCACAAGAAAAAAAAAATCTAGAAAGAACACAAATACATGAAAGTTAAATAATATGCTACTAAACAATGAATGGGTTAACCAAGAAATCAAAGAGGAAATCAAAAAATACATGGAGACAAATGAAAATGAAAATACAATAGTCCAAAATCTCTGGGATGCAGCAAAAGCTTAAGTTTTAAGAGGAAGTTTATAGCAATACAGGCCCACCTCAAGAAGCAAGAAAAATCTCAAATAAACAATGTAACCCTACACCAAAAGTAGCTAGAAAAAGAAGAAAAAAAACCCAGAACCAGTAGAAAGAAGAAAAATTTAAAAATCAGAGCAGAAATAAACAAAATAGAAACTAAAAAAAATAATAGAACACATCAATAAAACCAGGAGCTAGTTCTTTCAAAAGATCAACATAGTTGATAAACCTTTAGCCAGACTCGTAAAAAAAAAAAAAAAAGGAGAGAGAGGGGACTCAAATAAACAAAATCAGAAATAAAAGAAATAAAAACCAACACCACAGAAATACAAAGGATTATAAGAGAATATTATAAAAAATTATATGCCAACAAATTGGACACCTAGAAGAAATAGATAAATTCCTAGAAACATATAACTTCCCAAAACTGACTCAGGAAGAAATAGAAAATTTGAACAGACCAGCAATTAAATTGAATCAGTAATCAAAAAACTCCCAAGAAACAAAAGTCCAGGACCAGACGGCTTCACAGGCAAAGAAGAGTTTTTAAACTTCACATTTAAAGAAGAGTTAATACCTATTCTTCTAAAACTATTCCCAAAAATACAAGAGGAAGGAAAATTTCCAAATTCATTCCATGAGGTCAGCATTACCCTAGCACTAAAACCAGAGAAAGGGGTGCCTGGGTGGCTCGGTCGGTTAAGCACCTGCCTTCAGCTCTGGTCATGATCCCAGGGTCCTAGGATGGAGCCCCGCATCTTGCTCCATGCTCAGCAGGGAGCCTGCTTCTCCCTCTCTTCCCCGCTTGTGCTCTCTCTTGCTAAATCTGTCTCTATCTCTGTTTCTCTCTCTCTCTCTCTCTCAAATAAATAAATAAAATCTTTAATTAATTAATTAATTAATTAAACCAGATAAAGATACTACCAAAAAAAAGAGAGAGAGAGAGAAAACTACAGGCCAATATGTCTGATAAATATAGATGCAAAAATCCTCGACAAAATATTAGCAAACCAAACCCAACAATACATTGGCCAAAGCAATCTTGAAAAAGAACGAAATTGGAGGTATCACAATCCCAGATTTCAAGATACACTACAAGTTGTAGTAATCAAAACAGTGTGGTATCATCACAAAAATAGACACACAGATCAGTGGAAGAGAAAAGAGAGCCCAGAAACAAACCCATGATTATATGGGCAATGAATCTTGAACAAAGGAAGAAAGAATATGCAATGGGAAACACACAGTCTCTTCAACAAATGGTGTTGAGAAAACTGGACAGCAACATGCAAGAAAATGAAACTGTATCACTTTCTCCAACCATACGCAAGAATAAACTCAAAATAAATTAAGGATCTAAATGTGAGATTAGAAACCATAAAAATCCTAGAAGAGAGGACAGGCAGTAATTTCTCTGACATCAGCCATAGCCACATTTTTCTAGATATGTCTCCTGAGGCAAGGGAAACAAAAGCAAAAATAAACTTTTGGGACTTCATCAAGATAAAATCTTCTGCACAGCAAAGGAAACAATCAATAAAACTAAAAGATAACCTACTGAATGGGAGACGATATTTGCAAATGACATATCTGATAAAGGATTAGTATCCAAAATATATGAAGAACTTTTACAACTCAACACCAAAAAAAAAATGAATCCAATTAAAAATGGGCAGAAGACATGAACAAACATTTTTCCAAAGAAGACATACAGATGACCAACAGACACATGAAAACATGCTCAACCTCACTAATCATCAGGGAAATGCAAACCCACAATGAAATATCATCTCATACCTGTCAGAATGGGTAAAATCAAAAACACTAGAAACAACAGGTGTTGGCAAGGATGTGGAAAAAAAAGGAAACCACGCGCACTGTTGGTGAATGCAAACTGGTACAGCCACTGTCAAAACCAGTATGGAGGTTTCTCAAAAAGTTAAAAATAGAATTACCATATGATCCAGTAATTCCACTAATGTGTACTTATCTACCCAAAGAAAATTAAAACACGAATTCAAAAAGATATATGTACCCCTATGTTTATTGCAGCATTATTTACAATAGCCAAGATTTGGAAGCAGGCCAAGTGTCTGTCTATAGATAGATGGAGAAAGAAGGTATGATGTGATATAGATTGATAGATGATAGATAGATAGATAGATAGATAGATAGATAGATAGATAGATAGATACACACACACACAATGGAATATTGCTCAGCCATAAAAAAGAATGAAATCTTGCCATTTGCAACAACATGCATGGATCTATAGGGTATAATGGTAAATGAAGTAAGTCAGTCAGAGAAAGACAAATAGACAAATACCATAAGATTTCATTCATATGTGAAATTTAAGAAACAAAACAAATGAACACGGAAAAAAATGAGAGACAAACCAAAAAACAGACTTTTAACTCTAGAAAAAAACTGATGGTTACCAGAGGGAAGGTGGGTAGTGGGATGGGTGAAATAAACAGGTGAAGAGGATTAAGAATACATTTATCATGATGAGCACTGAGTAATATATAGAATTGTTGGATCACTATATGGTACACCTGAAATTAATATATAACACTGTATGTTAACTATACTGGAATTTTTTTTAATTAACTGGACTACAGAATGGAATTCATTTACTCATCCATTCATTGAGTCATTATTGATTCATTCAGCAACATTTATTTAACACATATCATGGCCCAGGTCCTGCAGAAGGGACCACAGATACAGAAACCAATAAAATACTGTAGTCCACTGTAGTGCTTCTTACTCCCCTTACGTTACTTCTGCCCCACCTTTGTCCAGGCCCTAGAGCTCTGCAACAACCCAAGAGGACTACTGTCTACAGTTTTCTCCAGAATCTCCAGCCAACAGGCCGTTGTCAAATCCTCCTAATGCACAAATTTAAGTAACTTCCTTCTTCAAAAGCTTTTAGTTGCACCCCCTAACCTATGAAGTAAATTATAAATTCCCTAAATGACAATAATTTAAGGATCTCGCTATCTTGGTCCCAATATATCTTTCCAGTCCCAAAAAACTAACACATTGATGAGTGATTTATATTACCCCACACCTTCCATATATATTATTTCATATATATTGCCCTAGCCTTTTCACATACATTATCTTCATAATAACACCAGAGATTCACAGAGCACTGTTGTGTGCTCCCCCAGCACATTTCATTTTCATCCTGAGCACACCACAGGCTTGATTTGTAAGCCCCAAGAGCTAGGTGGAGCCACGTGACTGGTTCTGGCCAATGGAAAGTGAATAGATTTCTAGGCCTGGTCCCTAAAAGATCTCCCACCTTCTCTTCCTCTCCCTTCCCTTCTGCAGTGAATGTGGGGACCAAATGTTGAAGACAATGGCATCCCAGGGGGAATCTCTCATGGTCATCCTACAGCAGAGCCTCTATCCCCACCCTGCGTCAGTGCCACCCCCCAAAATTAAATTGGACTAAGATGTTAGGAAACATTCGATTTTTATTGTTCGAAGTCACTGAGGTTTCTGAGTTCATTTGTTGTTACAGCATAAACTATTTTATCCTGACAATGCAGCCAGAAATTAATTTGATATCATTTTAGAAAGAAGAAAACTAAGATTCCAAAAGGCAAGTGACATCCAAACTCTATAGTTAATAAGTAGGACTATAAATTCAGGTCTCTACTTTCTGTGATGTTTTATTTTATACATCAACTTCAATGGGCTAAGGAATGCCCAGATAGCTAATAACACATCATTTCTGGGTGTGTCTGTAAGGGTGTTTCTAGAAGCGATTAACATTTTAATCAGTAGACAAAGTAAAGATTATCCTCACCAATGCAAGTGGGGACCATGCAGTTCCTTAAGGCGTAAATAGAACAAAAAAGCAGAGGAAGAGGGAAGTTGCTCTCTGTCTGAGCTAAGTCATCTACCCTCTCCTGCGGTTGGGTTTACATTACCTTGCATATAAGTCACCCAATAATCATGTTGAATGAATAAATGTGATGGTTTAACTATTTAATCTATCATCAGTACATACATAGACTTACAGCAAATGTCAATGAAAGTCACTTCTGATAATAACATGGAAGGATAATATATGCAAAGGCTCTTCTGGACAAGATGTCCACTTTGATCTCCTTTTTAAATACAGGACATTAGTTCTGATTTTTAAAGTGTATTTTGAAATCCTCTGATCTTCTCTAATGAGCCACTTGATTATATAAGGCTGTGCCTCATGTTTCAGAAATGAATTGGTACTGTCTGTGTTAGCCAGAGCTGGGCGTAGGAAATTTGAATAGTGGAGCAGACTATTAACAAGCAGTTATTCCTGTGTTACTTTTGTTGCCACAAACCAATTTACTTCAGCAAATTTTACCTACTAAAAAAAAAAAAAAAATTACACAAATTAGAGCATGTCTTTAAAAATAAATTGCTTCTCAATAAACCTTAGATGCAATTAGAATTATGATACTTATTATGAAAAGCTGTGTCTCCTTCCATTTGGCGCTCATGACAAAGGTTAAAAATGCCCTCCTATAAAATACCATATCATTAAACAAAGCAATTTTGTAATTACCCACTACACAATTGGATAAATTCCAAGTTTCGTAATTATTTTAACCTATAGATGATCTACTTGTACAAAAAAAATAAATAAATAAATCCAAAGGATAGAATAGAATTTCTCTTCAGGACTATTTAGTTTTGTTTCCATTCTCTCATTTGCTAAGCTTCTCTTTTAAAAAATTTTTTTAAAAAATAGCGAACAGTTTCTGCTCCTTGTGTCTCCCTCCTCAAGTAACTATGCATAGATATGTGTGTAGAATGTCGAGCTTTCTGCTTGAGAATTTTTAAAACCTAGCACTGGAAGTGAGACATACGGTGGGACGTGACATATTAAAAACTGAAGCCCCACCATCAACAGGTGTAAGAAAAATGCCTCAGGAGAAGTTGAAGGAACTCATTATAATAATCTGATGGAGACAAAACTCTGTAAAACACAAATCCCTGTTTCCCTAGGATCAAATTACATCACTATGTAGGCAAATTCCCACCATGCCAACTTCCTGTGTTGAGCTTCTAAGTTTCAGTCTAAACTGCACACCATCTCCTCATCTTTTCAAAGTGCCAAGGGGACAGGCTCTCTCACCCAGCTCCAGATAAATGTCCAGCTACCTCAGGGTCCACCACCACTTTCCCTGTCACACTAAGATAAAGCATATCACCTATGGGTAATTCTACAGAAGGAATCCATTCTGCACAATCCAACACACTCTGATGACAAAGGGGAAAAAACTCTTTTAAAACCATCCTTCAGAATTTCCAGGTCACTGGATGATTTTAAAACCAAGGTGATGACCAACCACTTTCATCAAATATCCATGATACACCTTAGGCATTTTGTAAAGTACTAATCCTAATACCCTCACCAAATGTCACCATGGAGTAGGTACCCTTGTTAATGATTTAGTCATTTTATTTTGAAAGTGGTATTATTGCTTTAGGCTCAGACCACTTCCCCACAGTATTTTGAGCAATCCCCAGGTACCAGTAGGCTGGGTGGAGTTTCTCTAAATGAAAATCTAAAAACTGATGGTATCTGATGAAGTTGCATTCAGATCTCACTATAAGAGCTTGATAATAACTTTTCTGGAAGGCCGCTTTTACTTTCTGGAAAAGTGCACAACAGGGGCACCTGGGTGACTCAGTGGGCTGAGCATCAGATTCTTGGTTTCGGCTCAAGTCATGATCTCAGAGTTCTGGAATCTAGCCCCACATCAGACTCTGTGCTCAGTGGGGAGTCTGCTTGAGGATTCTCTCTCTCCCTCTGCCCCTCCCCCACTTGTTCTCTCTCTCTCTCTCTCTCTTTCTCTCTCTAATAAATAAATAAATCTTAAAGGAAAAAAAATAGTGCACCACAGAACATGTTAACCAATGAATCACAGGGTCCAAGTTCAATGTTCTTAGAAACTCATCTCCCAGTCTGAGCATTCAGACTGAGAAAGAACAAGAGTCATTATATGACTACAGTGGCCAGACAACGCAGCCTGGATTTGTCCCTCAGCCTCCCCTCTTTCCGAATCTTTGTATGAGGATAGATGTCTAAGTTATCTGATCTCCACATATATTGAACACCCAGGGTAAGTTTCAACTGGAAAACAACTTGGAGCAATACAAAGAGAGCATACATTTATTCATCACTTCTTATGCTAGACACCTTGCTAGGTGTCTTATAAAAATTATCATTTTTAAATCCATATGACAATACTTTTTTTTTTTTTTTGCTTGAGAACTCTGAGGTTCTAAGAATTTAAGTGACTTTGTCAAGGTCACCTAATAAGAAAGTGATATAACTGAGCATTTATCTCCACAGCCTACTGTCTTTCTACTATAGCATGTTACCTTCATGGATTTTAAGTTCAAAATTTTGGGTTTATGTTTCTTAACCTCTAAACCTTATTTTTTTCTGTAAAATTGTAACATTCCCAAAATCACACAGCTGATAATTGACAATGATGGGATTTGAATGGGAAAATTGGACAGCCACATGCAGAAGAATGAAACTGGACC
>NC_138371.1:168264232-168318168 GCF_054177405.1 Leptonychotes weddellii | reverse complement strand
ATGTTAAGAAAAAAAAAAGAAGAAGAAGAAGAAGGTAGCGGGAGGGGAAGAATGAAGCGGGGGAAATCGGAGGGGTAGACGAACCATGAGAGACGATGGACTCTGAAAAACAAACTGAGGGATCTAGAGGGGAGCGGGGTGGGAGGATGGGTTAGCCTGGTGGTGGGTATTGAGGAGGGCACATTCTGCATGGAGCACTGGGTGTTATGCACAAACAATGAATCATGGAACACTTCATCTAAAACTAATGATGTAATGTATGGGGATTAACATAAGAATAAAAAAAATAAATAAAAATAAATAAATTAAATTAAATTAAAAAAAAAAAAGAGTACCCCTTGCTGGAGCAGAAGCCAATTGAAAGAGTTCCCAGTTGCCAAAGTGAAAGCAATCTAAAAAGGAAAATGAGTGAAGTAGTACTGGATTATAACACAAATTATAAAATAAATATTCCTGAGATGTAAATAAATGATTGAATAAATTAATAAGTGGGGAGAAGAGACAAATATCCTATGCAAAAGAATTCCAAATAATTTAGGTAAATACTCCCATCTCAAGAAATGGAGCATAATCCCCCCACCCCCACCTCAACTGTGGACTGAGCATAGTGACTTCTTTGCAAAGAGTGTAGTACAGAAAGGGAGAGACCTGACCAACTCTACCTCAGCCAGGTGATCAAGGTCAGCTTCAGTAGTTATCAGTCACGTTGATGGTATGTACTCTTGATATGATGCAGTGAAAATGGCACTTCACCTCTGTGATCTTACTCCAAACATCCACAGGCCCAATCCAACCATGAGGAAAACATCACACAGATCCTGAGATGAGTACTTGACCAGTACCCCTCAAAACTCTCAAGGTCATCAAAAAGAAGGAAAATCTGAGAAACCATCACAACCTCAAGAGGAGCCTGAGGAGACATGACAACTAAATATGATGTGGCATCTTAGATGAGATCCTGGCACAGAAAAAAAGGACATTAGGTTAAAACTAAGGAAGTCAGAATAAACTATGGAATTTAGCAAACAATGTATCATTGTTAGTTCATTAATTGCAACACATGTATCATACCAATTTAAGAGGTTAATAACTGAAGGAACTGTGTGGGGAGTATTGAAAAATCTCTATATTGTCTCCCAATTTTCTATAAATCTGAAATTGTTCTAAATACTAAGTTCCTATTGAGAAAAAAAAAATAGCCCTTGCTAAACACTGAAATGACTGATGCCTTCTGAGGTGGTCCTGCTAGGTGTGGGTCCTGCCCAGAAGTCGATGTGTTTCTGTATCTGGGTTGAGTTGGAATGCAGGCTCCCCAGTTTGTAATCATATCTCACGCTAACCCAACACACTTGCTTCCTGCTTTCCCTTTGTCCATGGCATAGCCACCTCCCAGCTCCCTAAGTTCAAGACTTCAGAGTCAGCCTTTCACTTTTTTGTCCCACTTTCTAAGTTCAGTTGCTTCCAATTCATAATTTTATCTCCAACCCAGTACCTCAACTCGGTACCACTGTCTGAGTTCAGGTCCTCAGCATCGATCATCCACATGCCTTTATGATTCTCCCTGCCCTCAGCCTCTCTCCAGCTTCCATCCTCCAATCCATCCTCCAGGGTCACCAGAATTGACTTCTCCAAAAAGGTATTTGATCATGCCAACCCCTACTCAAAAGTTCTTCACTCCCTTAGATAGAATGCAGCCTACTAGCATTCATAGAAGGTTCTTCACACTGACCACAACCCACATTTCTACTTTCCTTCCCTCCCCTCCCGCGATACCTCTGCAGTCGGACCAGGTTGCCACCGCACTTCCCCACGTGCATCCTGGATTCTCAGGCCTTCATGCCTTTGCAGGTCCTTGGAGCTCCACCAGGAAAGCTCATGTCATCTCCTCCCTGTGCTTCCTCACTTGGTGAACTCCTCACCCCACAAACCTCATCTCAAATGTTACCTCTTTTAAAGTTTTCTCTGACTCCCCAAGCAGAGAGTCTCCCCAATAGCACCACCCATGTGTGATTACACTGACGTCCATGAGAAGAGTCTGTCCTGTGAAGACCACATGCCATCCACCCGTGTCCTCCACACCTACAGCAATACCTTATGCCTTTCCCATGTGGGTAGCCAGGAAATGTATGCCACATGCTTCTATTCTTGTGTGTGTGTTATGGATTTATTGTGGGTTTATTTTTTTAAGTTTTTATTTAAATTCCAGTTAGTTAACTCATAGTGTAATATCGGTTTTCAGAATAGAATTTAGTGACTCATCACTTACATATAACACCCAGTGCTCATCACAATAAGTGTCCTCCTGAATACCCATCACCTGTCTAGCCCATCCCCCACCCACCTCCCTCCACCAACCCCCAGTTTATTCTCTATAGTTAAGAATCTCTTATGGTTGGGGCGCCTGGGTGGCTCAGTCGTTAAGCATCCGCCTTCGGCTCAGGTCATGATCCCAGGGTCCTGGGATCGAGCCCCGCATCGGGCTAACTGCTTGGCGGGAAGCCTGCTTCTCCCTCTCCCCCTCCCCCTGCTTGTGTTCCCTCTCTCGCTGTCTCTCTCTCTCTGTTGAAAAATAAATAAAATCTTAAAAAAAAAAAAAGAATCTCTTATGGTTTGCCTCTCCTCTCTTTCTTTCTCCCTTCCCATCTGTTCATCTCTTTTGTTTCTTAAATTCCCCCATATGAGTGAAATCATATGGTATTTGTCTTTCTCTGACTGACTTATTTTGCTTCGCATAATACACTCTAGCTCCATCCACATCATTGCAAATGGCAAGATTTTGTTCTTTTTGATGGCTAAGTAATATTCCTCTGTGTGTGTGTGTGTGTGTGTGTGCACATGCGCGCACACCACATCTTCCTTATCCATTCATCAGTCGATGGACATTTGGGCTCTTTCCATAATTTGGCTATTGCTGATAATGCTGCTACAAACATTGGGGTGCATGTGCCCCTTCAAATCATTATTTCTGTAACCTTTGGGTAAATACCTAGTAGTGCAATTGCTGGGTTGTAGGGTAGTTCTATTTTTAACTTTTGGGGGAATCTCCATGCTGTTTTCCAGAGTGGCTGCAGTTTGTATTCCTACCAACAGTGCAAGAGCGTTCCCTTTTCTCTGTATCCTCATCAACACCTGTTTTTACCTGTGTTTTTAATTTCCAGATGCTTGTTCTAAGACTCACCCCAGCTGTTCTGGGCCACACTCCCTGGGGTCTCCTTCCTCCCATACACCATCACCAGCTCCCACCCCCATTAGAACTTTCTTTCCCAGATGACGGTGTCCCTGTTCGTTCAGCTGAGGATCAGCCAGGACTCTACAGCAAGAGTCAGCAGAATGAGAAAAGAATTGGCACCTTGAGCTTAATCATGGGCAGGAAACCAGGAGGCAACCCAAATGGTGACAGGCTCTCTCCTCTCATGTGAAATATATTTCCTTGTGTCGTTGTTATATCCTGCTGACTCGAGATGAAGCAGCTGCAGCCATCAAGGGGGCAAGGGAACCTGTTTGCTTTTCCTAAAAACTACAGCCTTCCATCACTTCCTCCCTGACTAATCAGAGTCATGGATTCCAACAGAGAGCATGAGAGTGCCCCCTCCCCAGTCCCAAGCCCATAGGCTGGTGTACACATGTGCATGCACACTCTCTCTTTTTCTCTCTCTCTAAAATAAATAAATACATCTTTTTTTTTTAAGTAAGCTTAAATTTGGACCTCTGGCCACTGAATACCAAATGAATATCAAAAGCTACAGCCAGATGTTTTCTAAAGTTCTTTTCAAAGAATTCTATTTTATCACAAGGAAGCCATTTCTTCATTTTGGTACAGTTTGTCTAAAAATGTAAATTATAAATCACATGAGTTTTTCCTCTTGTTTTTGTTTGTTTTTCATATACATTATCTCTTCTACTAAATAGTAATTCTTATTCTTCAAAACACATAAGACCAATGATGAGGGATGGGGGGCACAAAATTACTGGAGACCAGGGCTCCCGTAGGGGGGGTCCCAACTATGCTGCATGTCAGAAAAATTTCTCTCTTGCTGAAAAGCACTAATTTTTTTTCCACTGTTCTCCATGATCCTAACACCAAATGTGGTTCTAGTACCAAAGCAGAAATTCAACAAATGTTAAAGGTTAGCATTGTTATATGCTATAATTTTCTTAGTAAATCTTTACCAAATTTTATAAATAAGTGAAGAGTAACTAATATACTAAGAAGAATCAAAATCACAAAGACCATAGTTTTTTACTTCAATAGGTCTACGTTTGATCATTAGCTAGCAGTGATGTAAAAAGTTTCCTTTTTTAAAAAAATTTTTCCAAACTGATATTTGCATCAGAGTTAGCAGCTGATAACAGAGAGATTATGAAAATTCTGGCTAAAATTAAAATGCCAAAACTGGATCTTCTGGATAATGAGAAACTGATTGCCTCTATTACTGGAGAGGAAATGAAAACAGCAATAGAAAAATTTGCAAGTAGCGAGCCTCCTGTGGTGATGAGTACCAATTGGAATAGGATAAAGCTTTTGAGGGAGAATCAAAAGATCTGTTATGCAGGATTTATGAGGACTGTCTACTTATGAGACCCATGAAAGCCCCAACGCAAGAGCCTTTGTTCTTATAATCTGTCAAAAGTACCAACGTTGGTCCCGTTTGCTTAATTAATTGCACTGGAGAAGGAAAAAAAAAAGCCTTCCAGGTAGGAACTGGATGAAATAATTCAAGTTGAGATCAGCATGGTTGCACTTATTAAATGTGCAAAATTTCTAATTTACAAGTGCCAGCAGATAGATTTAGACCTCCCTTCTATTACACGGAAAGTCTTTATCATGTAGAAGAGGAGTATTTACAAAAGCTTTTAAAGAAATTTCATTTTCAAGAACTTTAGCAAATGACATATAAGGCATGAACTACCCGCATCAGTTACCAGTGAGAGCGTTCATTCCTCCAGAGGAAGAAATGTGTGGTATATAGGTGCCTTTTTGCTTCATTTCATCTGTTGACAAAAGTTTATGTTCAATTCAATAGGGAACTGATTCAAGGTAAAAGTTAAAAGTCACCCAGTAACTGAGTACTTCATTTTAAAGTAATGCATTCACTCCACTTTTCAAATTACTTTACAAACCTCACCTCATCAAAACCTCCAGAATCTACAAGTAAACACTTAACACAACAACCAAAAAAGACAAAGAGATGAAGCAATTGTGCTCAACAGCACTTAGCAAGTGATAAAGAACAAAATCCAAATCTCTCCAACTACAGGTAACTTTTTTGACAGATGATATCCAAAATTCCTTGGAAATTTCATAGTTGGTCACTTGTTATTCTCTTTGGTTCTTCTCAAACTAGAGCCCCACACTGCCCGGGGGTAAAGAAGAAGAGAAACCTTCATGTTGTTTCAGTTATTTGGAAATCATCTGATGAGACCGTACAAATATACACCCCCACAGCATACACCTGAAGGACCTGCTAACAGAGACACCCAAGCTTCTGCCCCATTTCTCAGCACCTGTTCTTTCTGCTTGACCTGAAAAATCCTTGATGCACACCAACAGGTTCCACTTAAGGCAAGATTTTCCAGACTGGTAGCTTATTTGACCCAAAATATTTTCTTCCCCTTCCTTTTCTTACAATTATTAAGTTATTTACTATTGTAAATATTAAGTTATTTATGACTTACTTCCCAATGAAATAAAAGGTAACTACAACATATTAAAGAGTCAGGAGCACCCCCGTGTTTACTGCAGCATTATTTACAATAGGCAAGACATGGAAGCAATCCTAAAATTCCATCAGTGGATTAATGGATAAAGAAAATGTGGTATAGAGACACAACTAGTCAGCCACAAAAGAGAATGAAATCTTGCCATTTGCAAAAACATGGATGGACCAAGAGGGCATTATGCTAAGTGAAATAAGACAGAGAAAGACAAATACCATATGATTTTACTTATTTATGGAATATTAAAAAACAAACAATTGGGCGCCTGGGTGGCTCAGTTGGTTAAGCGACTGCCTTCAGCTCAGGTCATGATCCTGGAGTCCCTGGATCGAGTCCCGCATCGGGCTCCCTGCTCAGCAGGGGGTCTGCTTCTCCGTCTGACCCTCTTCCCTCTCGTGCAGTCTCTCATTCTCTCTCTCAAATAAATAAATAAAATCTTAAAAAAAAAAAACAATTAAAAGCAAACTCATAGATATAGAGAACAAATTCGTGGTTGCCGGAGGTGGGAAGAAGGGATTGGGCAAAAAAGGGGAAGAGAGTCCAAGGGTACAAACTTCCAATTATAAAATAAATAAGTCTTGGGGATGTAATGTGCAGCATGGTGACTGTAGTTAATAATACTGTGTTGCATATTTGAAAGTTGCTGAGAAAGGAAATCTTAATAGTTCTCAGAATAAGAAAAAAAATTACAACTATGTGTGATGATAGATGTTAACTAGACTCCTTGTGGTGATCACTTTGCAATATATACAAATATTGAATCATTATGTTGCACACCTGAAACTAATATAATGTATGTCAATTATATCTCGATAAAAAAGGAGGAATTAGTAACACTAAGTATACTTAAGGGTACTTATTGAAAGAATCCTTTAAAACATTAACAACCTTGTTATAACACATATTTGACTTATAAACTGTTTTTTTGACATTTTCTTATCCTCTGTTTGCATATGAAATTAATATCTCTACTTTTTGAGTATCAAAACCAGGCTAACTAAAGAACCATTGTAGATTGTTATGATTATAGAAATACATTGTTATTTCGCTTTGCCAAAACTATTGCAGGTTCCTGGAGAAGTCATAACAAGAAACAAATTGCTAAGGAAGCTATTAACTATTTAGTATTTCCAGACCATATGGAACTACTAATATTATGTGTCCATGAGGATATGATAGGCATACTTAGTATACAATTAATATTCTCTCTGCAATCTTTTGGGTATTTTGTGTTTTTGCTTTTGTTTTTAGTATTTTGGTCAGATTCCCATACATGCCAGTGCCTCTCAAAGTTAGCACAGTTAGGTCTTTCTCATGATATGTCTGTATTTGGAAGACTGCATTCCAGAACAATTTATTACATTTGTGAGAGTTGTTTCAACTAATTGGCTGACCCATCTAAGAAGGCACTTGCCAGGCATGGAATGGTAACAAGGCATTGCTCAAGGAGTGGCCAGCTTTTTAGGAATTCTCTAGGGTTTCACTGAGCCCCACACTTATGACCTAGAATTATTGGGCTCCAGCGCTTATTGAGCCAGACCCCAAACCTAGATTCAATCTAAAAGGACTCAAACCGGACTGAAAGCAGACACAAGAGGGCCATCATCAAATGGAAAGAGTTGGAGGGAGGAGGTGCAGGTGCATGTATGTCTATACACAGCATTGGTGCCTAAGTCTGGCGAAAGGTAGGAAAGGTCAGAAGAGGTGACAAGTGAGCAACACCTTGAAAGATGACTAGGAAGATGTCTTATGAATAAGGAGGGGAAAGGCATCTTGTAAGAGGGAACTGTGGAGAGGTATAGAGGCACAGAGATCTGAGAAAGTCCACGGAGTTAAGGGGCAGGGAGATGCTCGCTGGGGCTGGATTGTAAGGTGCAAGATGGGGAAGGTAGTGGTGTCATATGAATTTGTGGGGCTTCCCCTGGGAAAGCAGAATGATTCTGGCCAAGCATCCTCCAGGAATGGTGTAGAGACACCAGCCAGGGTATGCGACCATTTAGGTTTTGGAAGGGTGACTGAAGAGCTCAGAACAGTATAATGTCAGCAAAGATTGTAGCTCAGATACTGGAGTGTCCACATCCTGGCTTTGCCCACTTCCAGCTTTGTGACCTTAAGCATGTTACTTACTCATCTGTAAAATGGGAAGTCACAGTACCTTTGTGTCCTTGTGAAGATGAAATGAGTTCATTACGTGTAAGGCATTTTGCATGCATCTGGCAAAGAGTAAGCATTACTTACGTGCTAGGTAAATAGAGTAATGGCTGTAGCCATTAAAGAATCAGCTCTTTACCAAGAAAAGCTGCGCTGGGATCCAGGCTTAAAGGGAGCCATATTTATTTACAAAAAAATATTCAGAAGATCACCAAGGTCTCCAACTCTAGAATCTTAACCCAATAACTTGCACTAAGGAAGAAGTCCAGTCTTGACCCAGGTGTTAATTGACCTGAGTCTTATGTAACAAGTTATGGAGTTCATCCTAAAGGGGGTAAGTATTGGGCTCCCCAACAGAAATCAAGTATGAGTCTCTTGGTTTGCTTTAGCAGGCAGGGGAGAACAAAGGCAACAGATGGATGAGTCCCAAGCAAAGCCAAGGGAAGAGATTTGTCCCCCTCAGGGCTCTCTGATTATCCTTTGCCTCTCTGAAAAACAATCATTCCTTTTTATAGGTTCTTCAGAAAGAAATACAAGGTTATTAAGAACATTTTTTAATTCACATAGCCCAGATATTTTTGGGTAACTATGTCATAATTATTGAGTTATGTGTCCAGATTGTATATAAAATAAATTGCTGTATATATATGAGCAAATGAAAAATGAACTACAATATTCTTTATAATTGCAGCTACAATCACCTAAATGGATCATTAAAATTTTTACAGGAACACTCTGGGTACTCTGTCTTTAGCTTGACATAAGGGTCATCAAACCTCATTCATACAAATAGAAATAGAGTCATGTGGGACAATTTGCTTGCTAAATTCTTTTAGATTTGTATCGCAAACTACTGACCTCTACTCAAAATAGTGAAAAAGAGAATATGCCAGTTTTGTATGTAACACGAAAGGCTGACTTTTAAATTCAATCATACTAATTAATAATATGTCAGGACCAGAGTTTATTAAAAACTAATTCTTGTAGTTAACAGTGTTAGAATAAAAATCTCTTTCAAATGGTTACAACTCAGTCACTGAACATTTCTTTAAAATGCAAATTAATGTGAATGTCCACCATACCATTACCCCTGCCTGAATATAACTTCATGTATAAAAATAAGGGGTGAGAAAACCTGGATAAAATATAATTTGTATGTAACTTGGGCTGACTCATGAGAACCATGAGAGTCTATTATAGCTTTCTATGGGATTTCTGGAAAAATAAATGCATCTGAAAATGTTTCATTTAATTAAATAATAAATTTTCTTTTAAAAAAAAAAGTAAATGAAGTTGGGGAAATAAAAAGAAGAATGCTTTCTAAAATAGACTAACAAAAGCCTTCTGATGTCACTAATTATATTACCTTTCAATACAACTGTGCTCCCTAGTGGGGACTTCTAAAAGGTTTAGTTTAAATTTTTTAGAAGTTTGTTTCATGTAAGCATCACCACATATGCCAAATGACCCATTAAGGACACTCCATTATAGCTTAAAGAGTTTTGAGTTAAATACATAGGGTATCGTGGCCTAAGATGCTAAGAAAGTACACAGCTCGATTTCCATTTGATGTAACTCTGCAGGAAGATATTACCCACGGAACATTTGCTGCATTAAGGCGAGCATTTATACAATGCCTTCAGGACGATTTGGATGCTTCTGACCTCTCCAGACAAAGTCCATCTGTCTTAAGATTGTGGAAAGTTAATCAATTCCCATGGTTCCTTTATGGGATCTGCATTTATAGAGAGTGCATTGCAAGCATGCCTAGAGATCTAAATTTTATCTTTGTGTTTTCAAGAGGACTTTATTCCACAGAGCCAACCCACTTTCCTGGCCCACACCCCCAAGATTTTCTATCTGGGGTCTTTTTCAAGCTAGCAATTTCAGAGTTTAAAGTAGGGACTATCCAAATTTTTCTCCAGTTATCCTGCTCTCATATGTACCATCCCACTGATGGGCAAGTGTCCTCGGAACACCTTTGAGACCAGAATTATGTAAGTTGTGCCTGCATACTTAGAAAGAAAACTGATAGCCACAAGTCACCAAGAATGTCCTGGACTCCAGACCATGAGCATGTCCTGAGAATGTTCTACCACATGAGCCCCTGAAGTCTGTTCAAAGTCAATGGTGCAAAAATATCCCCACTGAATCTTGAATGAGTGCCATGTTGAGAGATGGAGCCATTTGATACTCAACAGGCAAAAGCAAAAGATACATGTTCAAAAGTACTCATTTCTTGGAGGAAGATTTGATCGCTTATTTCAGGAAACTACAGTTCTTCCACATTGTCCTTTTATAATTTGCTTTCTCTTTCACCAGAAATCACCAAACCCAGTTAGATATTATAGAAAGAAATCCAAGAACCCCACTGATCTGAGAGAGGTTGAAGAGTGGTCAGAGAATACTGGACAAAATAGGTAGGATTCCATACAAGCATTTATTTTAGAATTTTGTGTAGGTGGAGGGAGGTGAAGGAAGGCATTCTTAGTGGGTGATAACAAAATGAACAATTCATAAAGACAGGAATTGCTATGGAGTATTCACGGAACAGTGAGCACACTTGCTTCACTGGGTCCCAGATCTGTGTTGGGGATAATGAGGTCGTTTGGGGCCAGATAGTAAATTTTCTTAAATATCAGCCTAAGTGGGTTGGAATCTACCACATAAAAATAAGAAGTCATTAAAGTTTCATCGAGATCATGAAAACCACATCTCAGGAAGGTTTATCTGATGATGATGTGCAGAAGAGACTTGGAGGTACAGGATGAGTTATAGAAAACTGGAAAATGGGGAGTATCAATATGTCCTAGGCCAAATCTCTCCCTTTAGCTCCATATGGTGACTTGATCTCAGAAGGAGAAACCCAGCAGAGGAAAACTGAACTGCTTCCCTCATCCGGTCTCACTGTCTCTCCAATCCCCAGGGCTAATCCAGAGACATCTGCTAGACCAACACCCCAGGGAGAATCCTAAGTCTAGCTCTGCAATCCTCCCCTCTTATTCACTTACTGAAGACACACGGCCAGGTAAGGAGAAGTCTTTCCTTTTAAGGGAACTGGATTCTCCTTAGCAGATAAGGGAGCTTTAAGATCAGTAAATCTCCACCTGGGACAAGGCCAACGGAATAGATCTGAATTGCTCTGGATGAAAGGTCTCAGTCTACAGAGGCTCCCGGTCAAAGCTACTAATCTTTCTGCGTATTCTTCATGCTATTCCAGCCCCGTTGAAGTTTTCTGCCACCTGCCTATCAATTTTTAGGTCCATAATGCTGCCTAATGCCAGACCAGACCTGCCAGTCTCATTCCCAGCATGGCCTACCTAACCTTCTCTCCAGAGAGACCTGTGCTGACCTCGGCTTGCTTGACCTGAGCTTGTCTCTCCAGCACTGCTGGTCTCTAGCTGCCACTAGCTGAGTAGCTGAGCCACTCTCCCATAGGGATGCTGTCATCTCAGGAAGTCAGAGGGGGATTGCAGCCAGCCATTCATCAGATGGTGAGGGTCTGAAACACACTGAGAGCAGTGGAAGGAAGCAGGAAGCCATTCGTTAAAGCATGCCTGATTTCTCCTATCGTACACAATAAGAGGGCTATAGACCAATTCGCTCCAGAAGACCGCACAACATACAGATCATTCCTGTGGCATCTTGTGATGGTCAGAAACATGTCAATGAAATTAAATCTCAAAAAGCCTTTATGGCAGTGATACTGAGTCCTGAGGCCTAGGTGCTCAGTAATTATCTACAAAGAGGCAGAATGAAAAAGAGACTTACTTCTTACCTTCTCTTCCTTCAAAGTGATTTAAATTGGGTCACTGAAGAAAAACTCAGGATGCTGGCTCTCAAGCATTCTTTATGACTAAACCCAGGTCAATTTCATCCCTTTTCTGTAATACAAATTTGAAATGTTTTTGTTATCGTCTGTTTTGTAAAATATTTACATTCTAAATGAAGATGAGAGAAGGCAAAAAAAGGGGGGTTCCTGGGTAGCTCAGTCATTAAGCATCTGCCTTTGGCTCAGGTCATGATCTCAGGGTCCTGGGATTGAGCCCCTCATCAGATCCCTGCTCAGCGGGGAGCCTGTTTCTCCCTCTCCCACTCCCCCTGCTTGTGTTCCCTCTTTTGCTGTCTCTCTCTCTCTGTCAAATAAGTAAATAAAATCTTCAAAAAAAAAAAAAAAAACAGGGAAATGGAATTGTTAACAGAATGAGGGGGGTGGGGGAATGGGTTAGCCCGGTGATGGGTATTAAGGAGGGCACGTACCGCACGGAGCACTGGGTGTTATACGCAAACAATGAATCATGGAACACTACATCAGAAACTAACGATGTAATGTATGGTGATTAACATAACATAACAAAAAAAAACTGAAAAAAAAAAAGAATGCAATACAAGATAACACAGTAACTGAGGGACTCTGCTATGGTAACAAAATACCACAACATATAAACAGCTTTCTACAAAGTAAGCCCAGCCCAAACTCCTCAAAACACAGATGTGTCTGGCAGTGATATCCAGGAATGTACAATGGGAGGCCTGAGTTTGTTCTTTCATCAAATAGGTATAAAGAATGTCCTATATACCAGGGACTTCTTAAACTTTAAGAATATCAAGTGAACTTCTTAAAAATGTTTTTTTCAATAGTAACAAAACAATCTCCTGTGATAAGTGCCATAAGCACAAAATGCCATAGAAACACCCAGAAATGGCACTGAATTCCAAAATGGAGTCAGGGCGGACTTCCTGGAAGCAGTGACTCCCAGGCTGCGATGCTGAGGATGAGTGGGAGCTGACAGGGCAGGTCAGCGGACCCTGCCAGGGAAAGCAGCTGCAGCTGTGAAGACACAGGCTGGGATCCCAGGACCGTGCCTGAGACACACGGGCAACTGGAGGTAGTCCCCCTGACCAGGGCATAGCGCTCAAGGAAGGAAGTGGGAAGAGAGGGGCGCAGGGCAGAATAGACAAGGTCACCGAGGTAAGGATTTGAATTTATCAGGAAGGCAATGCAAGACCATGAAGGGATTTTAGAGGGAACAGATGTGTCGGATTTGCTCTGAGAACCCCCTTACGCTGGCTTCGGAACTGAGGGTAGAGTGGGGTGGCAGCCCTTACCATAAACTCCTGGAAATTACTGAGAATCTTACTGTTTCGATTTCTCAGTCCGGCGGCGGGGGGGAACCTCATTTCTCCTACTCTTCTTCTATTTTGTAAACAATTTCCTACCCCAGATATGTCTATTTTTAATAGCTTTTAGTACAAAACATTGTCCACAACTTTTTGAAAAGTCCAAATATTGTCCCCTGCCATCTAAACTCCCTCAAAATCTTCTAATAAATTACTCAGATGGGCTGCTTCTTGACCAAATCCAGGAAGGATTCCTTCCACAGAGCCTATGAAATGCAGCCAAAATGACTAAATTTCTAGTATGTCTGGTGACTCAGTAGTAGGTCTTTTATAGGAAGAAGGCTTGTGTGAAACAAAGCAAGACTTCAGTCTAAATGGAGTTTATGCATTGTCATTACCCAAAAGCCTCCCAAATTATTCCCCATATTAAGACTTCCATAGAAGCATTTCCAGAACATTCCTGGGTCTTATGTTTCAGGCCACATTTGACTAGGATTAGGAAAGCACCATTCCCCGAGCAGCTCTGACGCAAGCCTGGGCTGATGTCTATCAAGCCACTTCTCACATGGCCCGTGCTCCCCCCCCACCTCAGCATCTCCCCTCAGCCCCCAGTGCTCATTCATCTACTCTCAGCACAGAAGCCAGGGAGCCTCTGAAACCACTGAGCCGAATTACAGTCCTCCTCTGCTCAAAACCCTCAGATGGCTCCCTCTTTCATCCAGAGAAAAAGGCAAAGTCTTCAATGGCCTATGGTGCCCTGCAGACCTGCTCCCTTCCTAACTCCTTCACCTTCATCCCCTATGACGAGCCCCCTTGCTCACTCCACTCCAGTCCCACTGGCTGCTAGCCCTTTGAAACTCCTGCAACAGTCCTTCCCTAGGACCTGTGCCCTGGCTGTTCTCTCTGCCAGGAATGCAGATACACATATGGCTCATTCACCCCACATTTTCCCATGACTGTCACTGTCCCAATGGGGTCTCTCCTGACCACTCTATTTCAAACAGAGGCATGCACCACTCTTGCCTCAAAATCCCAAAGTCCCTGACACTGCTCTACTTTTTTCTAACACTCGTTTATTTATTTATTGTGTTTGCTGATTATTTGTCTCTTCACACTAGAATATAAAGTCAGAGAGAAGAGGGATTTTTCTTCAGTGTTTTGGTGTTTAGTTTTGGTGCCTGGAACCATGGCTGGCACCTAATAGGCGCTCGATAGATATTCACTGAACGAATGTGAGTGCATAGTAAGTGAATTCCTTATTGCCAGCAAGAGTTTTCTGTGTTCATGTCTTATCCAGAAAGAAAAACCTAAGGCCAGAGAAAGAATGGGTAGGCAGGCTCAGGGACTGTTTTCCAAAACCATGCACCAAGAGCACACATTGGGGTCCCCATCAACGACCACACATCAGATCTCAAGGAAAGCAACCTTTCATTCTTCCTTTCAACCATTCACTCATTTCTCATGCATGCATTTTCAGAAATCTTTGAGTAAAAAGACTTTTAAGTATTATACACTTTAATGTTGATATTTACTCACATACAACTTGAAAAAATAAAACACATTAACTTCCTTTTGTGCTAGACATCATCCTAGGTGGTACAGAGGGTTTTTTGAAGATGAAAAGGTCTGTTTCTGGCGCTCAGGGAAAACCCAGCCTGGGTAGGAAGACCGGAAAGTGATTACATCTGACTAGGGGTGAGCTAAGAGCTTCTTCACAGAGGAGGAACATTCCATCTCAGTCTTGAGCATGAGAATGAGTTCGGCAAGTGGGATATGAGAGGAGAAAATTTCAGAGGGAAGAGAAAGCATTAAGGCCTAGAGGCATAAAGAGGCAGGAATCTACGTCAAAGTTTTCTTAGCCACCTGTCTATATTCATTTCAATGGAGGTAAATGACTTTTGAAAACTATAAAGAAATGAACAAATGTAAGGAATATTACAGTTACTTTTATCCTTTGGAAGCTTGATTTGTACAATCTGTATTTCATTCCAGAGATATAAAAAATTACATAGGATATTAGGGGCATTTTCCCTTTGGTTGACCATAGAGAAACTTAGTCCCATTTTTTCCTACTATTCCCTTCTCCTTCTACAGCGGTTCTCAATTTTGGTAGGTTCTGGACTCTTCTGAGAATCAACAAAAGTTATAGACACTCTCTCCAGGATATTGCACATATGTACTAGTGGTCAGAGCTCCAGCCAAAGAACAGAATCCATTCAGGAATTATGGTTTGTATCTCTGCATCCAACACAATATGAGAAGACACAGTGGAAGGAGGGAAGGAGATAAAAAGGCATAGAAAATGGGTGGATAGAAAGCAAACACACGGGGCACCTGGGTGGCTCAGTTGGTTAAGTGACTGCCTTCGGCTCAGGTTATGATCCTGGAGTCCCAGGATCGAGTCCTGCATCGGGCTCCCTCCTCGGGGGGAAGCCTGCTTCTCCCTTTCCCACTCCCCCTCTCATGCTCTCTCTCATTCTCTCTCTCAAATAAATAAATAAAAATCTATTAAAAAAAAAAAAAGAAAGCAAACACTCATGTAAACCTATTCATGGGCTCCTGACTCAAAACTTCCCCATGGAAACAGAGCCCATAAAACACCAAGCCAGGCACCAGAGATAAGATGAGTAGCACTCTGCACTGAGCCCCAAAGAAAAACAGAAGTGCCTATGTTCTCACTCAACCTTTCCAACTTACAATCCACCCTGCAAAGGCCGAATCCTAAAACCAGCAGGAGACTGCAAGGTCAGAGGATACAGTCATGTGACTTGATCTTCAATTTCCTCATCTGCAAAATGGGTATAAAAACAAAATCTTATCCTATCTATGCTGTAGCATTGCTGTGAAAATCACAATAGATAGCATATATGGAAAAATTCATATGCTCTCAATGCTTACAAATGACGGCTATTATTATGTCTGATTCAATATAGAGATCACCCTTAAGAATCGATAGTGAACTTCTGTAACTCACTGGAAAGGAAAATCTCTTACCTACTGAAGTGCTCTAATCAGTTAATAATAAACTGCATGATGAAATCAGCTGCTTCGATACTAAATACTATCTGTTGACCAAGTAGCAGTTCCATTAACAAATATCTATCAAACCCAGGTAAGTCAGCAATGTTACTATCAGGTTGAACAGGCATATAGAGAATGCCAGATGGGCCAGAATATGATTCAAAGGAAACAAGCATGTGAGCTCACATTCAGCTTTCCTACTAGAAATGCACCATAAACTCGAGAGATCCCACCAGAACTCATGTCCTCCCCTCTGCCCAAACATCCCCCTTGCTGCTTTCTGCTGTCACCATTCACAGGGTCCTGTCCACCTGGCTGATTTTCACCTCCACATCCTCTCCTCCAGCACGCATGCTCAGTAAGTAGCAAATCCTATTACCTGAACCCCGGGTTTCTATCCTCTCAACCCAGCAATATTGTTTTTGTCTAGGCCACATTCATTTCTTGGAGAAATGATGGCAGAATCTTCCCTGGTGTGAGTTCTTTATATTGGGAGCAGGTACATTAGATCAAGCTTTTTAACCTGTTGCTCAAATCCACTATAACCTTACCCACTTTTATATTGTATGATCTAACAATTACAGGTAGGAGTGTGCTACAAATCTCCCACCATGATGCTGGATTTGTCAATTTTGCCTTGTAATTATGTCTGTTTTTGCTGTCGAAATATAAGCTGCATTATTAGGTGATTTACAAGTTTAGAGTTGTTAAATTCTTATATTTTCCTCCTGAATTGTTCCTTTTTGTCAAAATGTAGTAATCCTCTTTAGCCCTAACAATGCTTTTTGCCTTAAGACCCATGTTGCTTGCTATTAATATATTAAACTAGCTTTCTTTCAGTTAGTATTTAGCTGGTATATCTTTCTGTACCCTTTAATTTCCAATTGTTTTCCCCTTATATTTAGATATGTCTCTTGTAAATTATATACAGCTGGCTTTGTGTTTTATTTTTGCCTTTTGACTGTAAAGAATTTTTTAATATTTATTTATTTATTTGAGAGAGAGCAAGAACGCGAGTCGGGGGCGGGGGGGCAGAGGGAGAAAGAGAATCCCAAGCTGACTCCCCACTCAGCGGAGCCTGATGCAGGGCTCGATCTCATAACCCTGAGATCATGACCTGAGCCGAAATCAAGAGTCAGACACTCAACCAACTAAGCCACCCAGGTTCCCCACCTGTCAAGAATTTTTAATCCATTCCAGGGGTACCTGGGTGGCTGTCATTAAGCATCTGCCTTCGGCTCAGGTCGTGATCCCAGGGTCCTGGGATCGAGCCCTGCATCCGGCTCCCTGCTCAGCGGGAAGCCTGCTTCTCCCTCTCCCACTCCCCCTGCTTGTGTTCCCTCTCTCGCTGTGTCTCTTTCTGTCAAATAAATAAACAAATCTTTTTTTAAAAAAAGAATTTTTACTCCATTCTGGTCATCTCTGGATAGTAAGTGGTAGATTTAATGTAATTATATTTATTGTGCTTACTTCTGCCATCTCACTGTATGCTCTCCTTTCATCTTTTTTCTACATTTTTTCCTCCTTTCCAGCTTTTTATTGTTTTCATCAAGTTTTATTTATTCTTTTTCTCTCCTCTACTTGGAAGTTACAAGTTCAATTTCCATTCTTTTAGTGTTTAGTGTTTTAGTATTTTTGAAAAACTGTCCCCACTTCTGGGTACACAAAAATAGGGCCGTTAATTGGGATAACAGGAGTGGTGTCTGGGACAGTGTGTGAGGGCAGATGTGAGGTGGTCCACTTCCAGGCCTGGCCACACTTATCCTGTGTGACACCCCAGCCTCTTTCCCTGTCTCAATGTGCAGAGAAACCATGTGCTAAAGGCTGTGGTGTCCCCAGGTCGAGGAAGGCGGCTTGCTGAGTCATCACCTCCGAGGAAATCACCTTGAAATTTCAGGGCTTATTTGTTACCTCAGCAGAGTCAAAAGCATATTGAAGGTCCAAAGATAATCAATATCTCCAACTTTAGACAACGTTGGAATGATTTATGTCCAGATACTCCCTCCCCACCTTTAATGTTAAGATTGTGCAGGAATTTCAATCCATCCTGAATTTTCCACTCTTCAAATTCATTGCCGTGTTTGTTGCTTATACATATTTACCCACATGCTCACCACTCTTTTTTCGTTCTCTTTTTTCTGAGATGGTGGGGGTGGGGGGAGTAAGTGCCTGAGCAGGGGTGGGGCAGAGGGGGAAGGGAGAGAGAGAGAATCTCAAGCAGACTCCCCACTAAGCGTGGAGCCCGACTCAGAGCTCGATCTCAAGACCCTGAGATCATGACCTGAGCAGAAACCAAGAGTCGGATGCTCAACTGACTGCACCACCCAGGCGCCCCTGCTCACCATTCTTTCTTAGACTCCTCACTCCTTCCTTCTGGGTTCCATTTCCTTCTTCCTGGAGTAAATTTATGCCGATGTTTTGTTTTTTTTTGTTTTTTTAAAGATTTTTTATTTATTTATTGAGAGAGAGAGAATGAGAGACAGAGAGCATGAGAGGGAGGAGGGTCAGAGGGAGAAGCAGACTCCCTGCCGAGCAGGGAGCCTGATGCGGGACTCGATCCCGGGACTCCAGGATCATGACCTGAGCCAAAGGCAGTCGTTTAACCAACTGAGCCACCCAGGCGCCCCTATGCCGATGTTTTTGATCAAGAGTTTTGTGGGTGGCAAACTACTCAGTCTTTCTCTACTTCTAAATGTCTTTATTTTGCCCTGTCCCTTGAGATACAGTTTAACTGCGTACAGAGTTGTTGCTAACCATTATTTTCCCTCGGCGCTTTGAAAATATCATTCCATTATATCCCAGCATCTGTTTCTGCTGAGGATAAGTCTTCTACCAGCTTAACAGTTACTCTTTTACAGATGAGCTACAGTTTTTCTCTGGTTGCTTTTAAGATCTGTTTGCCTTTGCTGTTTTGAAATTTCATCAGGATGTGTTTTGGGGTAGATTTATTTTATTTATTCAGCTCAGTACACATTGAATTTCCTAATCATGAAGATACATGTCTTTAGTCAATTTTTCCAAAGTTTCAGTCATCAAATCAAATATCTCCTTCCCCCTTGCTTCTCTTCTTTCACTGTGGAACTTCTACTAGAAATACACTGGACCTTCCAATTCTGTCCTCCACATCTCTAAACTTCCTCTTAACCTAACTCCACCTCTTACTCTTTCTGTGCTGTATCCTTGATAACTTCCTTAGATCAAGTTTCTAGTTCACTAATTCTCTCTTCTTCTGATCCCTACCTTTCTTTAGCTCTACTGGACTTTATTTCTCTTACCTGCTGAGATTTTTATTTTGATAAACTATATTCTTTCATTTTAAGAAATTCTATTTGGTTCTTTGTCAGATAGTTCTGGACCATTTTGATAGTATTGTTCTCATTTTGATCACATGTTTTATGCCTTTAACTCTGGTGTATTTGCTGTTTGGTACTTCTAGCACCTCATGTGTGTGGAGTCAGAGCTCACTGCTTGTCTTCTTTGCTCACTCCTCAGGATATACTGTTTTCTAACAGGTTTGAGTCCTGGTTCCGTAACTGAATAGGCACATACCTTGAGTTTCATGAGTTACTTAACTAAATTCAGTTTCCTAATCTGTAAAATGGAATGAAGAGGTAAAGCACCTGTCCCACAGTAATGTTGCAAGTAGCAAAAGAGATAATACATATAAAGCTCTATGCTCCAGAAACATAACTTTTGTTACTAGCACTCAGCTCTGGATTTCCCCCAGTACCTATCAAAGGTCTGCTCAGTAAATGTTTGATGGAATAAAACAAAATGTAGATGAAAAAACTTTAAAACTTAAAAGCACAAAATGTAGATGAAAAAAACTGAAAGTTAAGTCAGTTATGATAAATTTTACTCCAAATGCTAGTTCTCCTTGGCCTATAAATGCCTAACTTATATCTCAAACATCCATCCATTCATTCATTCTCTCTACAAGAACAGGCCACTGTTCTAAAGATGAGATAAATGGCAATGAATGATACAAAGTTCTCTTACAGAGTTTGCATTCCAGTGGGGAGGAACTGACAATATATAGATCATCTACCAGATAAGGAAGAAAATAAGGGAGGAGGGAAGGAGGGAGGAAGAGAGGAAATAGATTATGATTAAGACTTAGAGAATCAGGGGCGCCTGCGTGGCTCAGTTGGTTGAGCGACTGCCTTCGGCTCAGGTCATGATCCTGGAGTCCCGGGATCGAGTCCCGCATCGGGCTCCCTGCTCGGCAGGGAGTCTGCTTCTCCCTCTGACCCTCACCCCTCTCATTCTCTCTCTCTGTCATTCGCTCTCTCAAAAATAAATAAAATTTTTAAAAAAAGAGAGAGACTTAGAGAATCAAACTAAATTGATGCATTTTGGAAAGTCGTTGGGTCAATACTTTAGATGGAATGGACTTACTCTACAATGCCACTGAGCTGAGACTTCAAGAAGAGGGAACCAGCTATCGAAGATATAAATAAGAACATCCAGGCAAACAGGACAATGGAGAGATACAAAGGTTCTTAGGGAGCAAGTTCTGTTCTTTCAAAAAGCTCAGAGGTTAGTGTGTCTAGAGTGTAGTCGGATTAGGGGACTGATAGGGTCGGGGCCATATCTTGTAGCCCTTTGTAAACCAGGGTAAGAGTCTGGGGTTTATCCTACTGGTGCTGGGAAGCCGTTGGAGAGTGTTGAGCAAGAAAATGTCCTCATCTGAGTTCCATTTCTAAAATCTCACACTGGCTGATCCATGTTTGAGGTGGAGAACTGTTTGAGGAGATGCTCAGCACGTGCATACTTTCTGCCGGATCCCCAACCTGCCCTAAAACTGCTGTTGCTGCCACCAGCGCGGACCACACCAGCATCGCTGGGTCTACACGCAAAGCTCTGGTCTCGTTCCGCCATCTGGTGGCCATCATAGGAGCTGTCTGGGCCATCATAGGGTCTAGCCTCTGAAGATAACCCTGATCTTCCCAGAAAATCCCCCAGTCTTCTAACTTCTCATCTCTAATCAAATGCTTTCCAGTCCCACTTTTAAAAGCATCTGTTATTCAATTTAGTTCTTTTTTGTTTTCACAAATAAAATATCAATAGGATCTCTTATCATTTTTCATTGTAAGTAAAACAGAGTCTGAACTAAATTAATAGATTAGGTTATAATCTTAGCAGTGAAGTTTATTATTAATTATAATAGGTTTCAGAGAAAATGTGAGTATCAAGTTATCCTCCACCTTAAAAATCACTAACAAACACTTCTAGAACATAACTATGGAGTAAATATGATAATTTGTGATGTTACTTTACTCAAGAGATTGGGAAGTCAACCTCCTGTACATATTTTTAGTTCACAATGTGGTCCTAGATGTGTAATCATAACATCTGGAACAGCTGGTACGAGCTGAAAGAAGTTCACCATTTTTTTTTCTTTCCTTAAGAAAGTAGCAATTTGAAAGATGAGGCTTTGTTTCAAATGGGAAAGCTATTTATAACTGGCAGTTGGCAATTGTTGAAGCTTGCTCAGGAGATATATATACATATATATATATATATGAAACAAACTGCCTTTTTCAGCAGTATAATGGTCAAGTCTGAAATCTGAAAACTCAACTTTTTCTTGGCTAATACAAAGCAGCTCTTCTTATATTAATTTAAAAATATGACACCAGGGCCGCCAATCCCCTTTGAGAGGATTTTCTACTTGCAATAATGTGGCTAATTGCAATGATATAAGGAGACCTACTTCGCTACAATGATATTTTCTCATCCATCAAATTGAAAGATCTTAAAAGCAATGCTTACTGGCTCAACTTTATTCAGGAAACTTTGACACATTATAGCAAGTCTGTTAAACATTTATTTCGCTGGGCATAAAGATGTCCTGCTGCTTTGTTAGGCGGAGTTGAGGCCCTGAATTTTTACCCTGGACATAATTAGATTGACTCTTCCTTTGGGGATACTTTTGGGTCCTTCTACATCAAAGTCAGATCTGGATAAGAAGTAGCAAAAATTCCTCTTTCTGGGAAAATTAATTAAAGTGTGATTTCAGTAGCTGTTAGTGTATTATAATGAGACAGGCCTGTTGAAAACCACTGTGCTCTTGGTAATGATCTTCTCTCCCCCAGCCCGGCCTTATTGCTACATTATCCCAAAGTACCTCCTCTCATGGGCATACTCTATACGAAATGAGTTAGGGGTCTTAGCCCTCTTCTTAGCAGAGACTTGTCGCAGAATCTTTCACCACCATCGGCAGCAATCAGCACTAATTGGTACCCTGAGCAGCAGTCGAAGGGAAAGGTCAGTGATGGAGTGAGCAGGCAGAAGGAATTACCCTTTCACCTCTGGAAGTGAACTTATTGGTTCTGTGTGGAGCTGCTCTCTTCCTGCTACCTCTGCCGGGCCTGGGAGGTGGATGAAGGAAGGATCTATTCTCTCAGGCTGTCAAACAAGAGTATTGCGGAAGGTCAGCTCACTGAGCGGGCAAAACAAAGCTGCTGAGTTATGACCACTGAACAGCCAGAAATAGGGCTCCCCTCTGCACCCCATGTTACCTCACCCCTTCCTATCTCTCTCTCTTGCTTTCAGTTTCTTCCTATAATATTATAAATCCAATCAAAGCAAGTGCTCTGTCAGCATTTTCCTCTCCCTTGCCAGAGCCCACACTGTTTCTTCTCATTACTGTGCACCCAGGTCACTCGGTGGCTAGGAAGAGATGTCGTCATTTGTCTTAGCTTTGCTTCTTTATATATTCAGCCTACCCATTTCATGAGGGATGAGGGGGTTGAGGTGAAAATAAGTAAAATAAGGCCAGTGCAAAACTTTCTCTTTATAGAATATTAATTCTAGGTGCCTTTGTGTTTGCCATTTGAATCACTTTACCATAGCTACTTTAAGTCAGTGGTTGGAGAAATCCTTGAGAGAATTGTCAGGGAACAATTAATAATCTTTTCCTCTGCTACAAGTAGCCACCACATAACTTGGCATCACTTACAAGACAACAGAAGGCAAAGGAATGTTGGCGTTCTGCCACCTTATAAAACTTGCCCCTCCCGTTCACTTAACTCAGATGCCAGTACTTTTCTGAAGGCTGAGCAGACAGGAATATAGAAAAGGGAGTGAGCATTTGATTAACAAAATCACAACAAGTAAGTTAGAATATCAGCATATAAGTCAATGCCCTTCTGTCTCCTAAGAAGAAATCTGAAATTCAACAAAAACTAGGCACTTTCCACTTTTGCATTACCTAGAAAATCCTTCTCGTCTGACTTTTTAAGCGTTCACTTGGAGGAAAGAACCAAAAAATGGTTGACCTAGAAATAATTCAGCCCTGCAGAGATGCCTGAGCCCAGACGTGAGCCAAACCCAAGAGGAACCTATCAGGATCATTTATAACTAGATCAGTATGTCAACCAGCCCTACCCTCAACTCACTCAAGTGTTTGTTGGAATTGAAAGATTAGCCCAAAAATGAAACTGCCAGAAGCATGCAAGGAAACAAATTTGTTCCACTTAGTCCTCTGTTCCCATCCTAAAAACAATCCAAAATGAAGTTAATGAGGTACCTGGTCTGGACATCATTCTATTCTCAAAGGCTGGCAAAACACCAGACAATAGAAGTATTCACTACTGTTTGTGATATGAAAGATGGATACATAACTGGATGGTCACTTAAAAATCTAGTAAAGGAGTAAATTTTGTGGCAACTAATTGACTTCATTCCGTTTAGCCAAACTGATGCTCTTGGCCAAAGTCCAGAATTAAAGTGCCTGGAGCAAAATGAAAAATGTGTGACACTAGCTGAAGAGGTGACATGCTTCCGTTTATTCAATCAACAAACATTTATTAACACTTACGATGTGGCAGACCTGTGCTAGGCACTTGAGCACAATGATGAAAAGCATCAACTCTGCCTCAGTTTAGCGTTCAGTCCATTTGAGAGAGTAGAGATGGAAACCAATAATGATAAAGCAAGTGGTATATCTATCCTCAGCTGCACCAGCAGATAGAGAGAAGGGGCTACCAGCTCTGGGGAGTTGATACAGGAAGAATATTTGAGCTGGGTCTTTAGAGAGGGAACAGGAAACCAAGATAGGAAAGGGAACAGTGCTCTGGGCTGAGAGCAGGCAGAAGAGCAAGGAACAGACTGTGAGAGATCATAGCAACCCTGGGAAGAGCAAACAGCTGGGTGTCAGGTCCATGAGGGAAAGAGAACAGGGTAGAGAAGAAAGGAGGCAAAAGAGGAGGGAGAGGGAAGGGAACATGGTGGAGACTAAGAGAGCATGCATGGGAAAGTCTGACAGGGGCCCGCAGGCTACCTAGAAGCAAGTCTAGACTGTAAGCAGCAGGTGCACAAAAGAGCTAGGTAGGGAAGTGACCTGGTCAGAGCAGCTGAAGGACAATTCACCCAGTTTGATTAGTGCTCCTTTTGCTCCCCGTTCACCCCCTGTGTGTCCTTCTGGATGCTCTGAATAAATAAATGTTTGCAGAGAGATACTGTAAGACTCTGGGATTTTTTTTAAGATTTACTTTTTTTTTTTAAGATTTTATTTATTTATTTGACAGAGAGAGTGAACACAAACAGGGGGAGCTGCAGAGGGAGAGGCAGAAGCACGCTCCCCATTGAGCAGGGAGCCCGATGTGGGGCTCGATCCCAGGATGCTGGGATCATGACCTGAGCCAAAGGCAGACACTTAACTGACTGAGCCACCCAGGCATCCTATGATTCACTCATTTATTTTAGAGAGAGAGAGAGCGTGCGAGGGTGGGAGTGAGGGACAGAGGCAGAGGGAGAGAGAATCTCCAGGCGACTCCCCGCTGAGCGTGGAGCCTGACTTGGGGCTCAATCTCACGACCCTGAGATCATAAACGGAGTTGGCTCAGTGGGCACTCAACTGACTGAGCCACCCAGGCACCCCTGTAAGATTCTGTTCTTTAAAACAACACAGTAGAGGCGCCTGGGTGGCTCAGTCAGTTAAGCAGCTGCCTTCAGCTCAGTTCATGATCCCAGGGTCCTGGGATCGAGCCCCATGTCCGGCTGCCTGCTCAGCGGGGAACCTGCTTCTCCCTCTCCCTCTGCCTGCCTCTCTGCCTACTTGTGCTCTCTATCTCTCTGTCAAATAAATAAATAAAATCTTTAAAAATAATAATAAAAACAACATAGTAGAGGAAATCATTTGGAGTAGAAGGAAAATAAAGTCAGGGAGACTGCTGTCTATTTTAAGGGCAATATTTAGGAGATAAAATTGATAAGCCTTGATGATTAAGTGCCCCACAAGAGAGAAGATGGACTAGAAGAGACTCCTGAGGTTTCTAGAGGGACAATGGGGTGGTTGAAGAAATGCTTACTAGAAGAAGACCAGAACCTCTATTTTTAACTCCAAAGAAGAGGCACTTGGCCCTCAAAATAGTCTCAAAATGTCCATCACTATGTTGAATGACTATATGTTTAAAGGCATGAGCAAATGACATGTTTCCTATCCATGCCAGAAAACAGCAAAAAATACTTTAACCCAGATGAGCCTCATAGAGATCAAGGGAAGTATTATCTTAAAATATTATAGTTTCGGGAAGGTATAGTTTGTGCTTTAGGTACCTACGGTTTATAAGAAAGCAAATGTGACATTTGGAGTTAAGAACAAAGACACGTTTCAGTGATAAAACCCCATGCTCGTTCACTCCTAACCTCCTGATTTTAAATGCAATCTCAAATTTATCTCATCTGAGAAGAGTATGCATTAGTTTTCCTATTAAAGTTGGAGCTCAGAAACCAGTGCCACTTCCCAAGGTCAGGAAATAATGAACAAAGGATGGAGAGGTGAACCACATTTGATGTGCATCGAAGACAGAATACGAGGCAGCAGGTCTGGGCCCCGGGGTGAGCCCCTCCCTCAGCCTTGCAGACGTTTGCCTGCTCTGCCTCCCACCTTCGGGGATCCAAGCCTGTCCATTATTCATTTTGCCTTTGGCACCCAGAGCACACACTTTCAAATACTCGGACAGATGGATGGACACAGCTATGCAAACAGTCTCCTCCCCGTTGCAAAATGTACCTGAAAATCACATTTTCCCAAGCTTCCCCTCAGGCATTTTAAATACTCAAAACCAGGTAAATTTTTCCACTGACTCTGAAGTTAACAAGTCCTCCACTATGCAGGAGTTTTACTCCATTCCAAAAGGAAAAGGTATTTTTTTTTAAGTTATAAGCCACTTAAGTATGGTTTTGCACAATAAGTTATTTCATTTGGTTTTTAATCTTTATCAAAACTACATGGTAAAATTATTACTACTTCCTAGCTGGTTCCAGCAAAGGTTTTATGTTCTGTTCCTACTCTTTCTTTTCTTCACAATCCCAGGAAATTAAGGATAAAATGCATGTTAACGAAGTTCATGTTACAAATGTACACACAGGGAAGTCAGAAAACATTTGAATAAAGTTCTGAAAGTCATTGTAATTCATCCATGCTGCTCTCGTGCAAAATCATACATCCTTGTCCTGTTTTCTAAATATATAGTTTACTGAGGAATGCATATGTGTGGGTAAATCCCTGTTTGCAAAGAAAAATCTTCATTTTTACTTTTGTTGACTTAAATTTGTGATTCAAAGAAACTGAACTACTAAATTGTTTTACCTGTACTCTCAGTGAAGAGCATAATTTTCCTGATTGTATATCTTGGTAACACCTGTCAGGACAGTTGATCAAATCAACTATTCATAATCTACTCTGCCTCCGCAAAGCTATGTCTTTTTTCTCTCCAATTCACTCTCTGAAACACACCAAAGATGATCTGAAGCATGAGTGAATTTTAATCCTATAGGAATGGTGCCCGGCATTTGTATTCGCCTTCATTTTCAAGAAGAGCTTTTCCGATGAACTCTCTTACAGAGACTTTGAAGAAAACAGAAACCAGAGGTACCACACTGAGCAGCCTGCGGAGAGCCTCTCTACCAGAGGACCGTGGATGCCGTCTTCCGACTCAGTGCTGCCTAGACAGGATTTGTTAGTGGCAAACAATTTACTCTTCCTGAGCCCTGCATGAAACATTTTAAGGATCTAACTCCCAAGACAACAAATTACCTGACATCGAATCACAGCTACCTGGTTGTATTGCTGCTAGTCTATTAAAATTCCAAATCAGCTTATTACTGTCTTTAAGTATTTCTTCAGTGAATAAAAACAAGAATTCTAACAGAACTGTCTTTTTAAGTCAATAACAAAGCTGGAAACCATCAAAATGATAAGGCCCAAAAGCCTGGAGAATTCATTTTAAGTCGCTATCAAAGGAAAGGAAAATAAAAAATGTGGAGGTCACCCGACATAGCAACAACCTCTCTCCTAATAAAAATGAAAATGCCATGCATGCAGACACTGACCAAGACAAAGGAGAAAAGTTATGTCTGTTAAAGATTTTTCACCCGAACGGCCATTTTTCATTTGATCCTGAGCATTGTGAGAAAATTAAGTAGATTCGAGGCATCACACCTGTACATGCCTATTTCTATGAGAGACTTGAAATAGTTTAAAACAAGATGATGTGGTAAGATGATCTATCAAGACAAATAATTTCTCTAGAAGGAACTGAAGTTAGAAAATAAAAGTTTCTCCCCAACGACGTCATGGGGACCTATGCTCTGCTTGGAAGCGACCTTGTCAATAGAAATAGGGCTACGAGAGGTGTCTGCAACAACTTGACATGGACTAGAGACCCCTGGAATCCCTGGCAAGAGCTTCCGGGACTTCTGTGGAAGCCTCAGGAGACTCAGAAACCTCTCCCAGTTTTTCAAGACCAAGCAAGCTTTCTTGAGCAATCCAACGCATAGAGCCGTAATAAGACTAATATTCTTCTGCTAACCCTGGAGATTAGAGAATACCAATTTGTTCTTAATCTTTTAAAGTGGGAAGAAGAAGTATTTTTTTTTACATCAATATTATGGTTCATGTCTGTTCCATAGTAAAATATAAACAGACGTAGAAAATTCAACTCAAATGAAAAGTTGACATGACTATGACAACTCTAGGGGTCAGTATGCCTGTCTTTGGCTCTATGCTATTTTGAAATGATGAGTCTGTGTTGAATGGTAAGTAGGATTTCTTTTTAAAAGGAAAGTTCCAGGGCACCTGGGTGGCTCAGTCGTTAAGCGTCTGCCTTCGGCTCAGGTCATGATCCCAGAGTCCTGGGATCGAGCCCCACATCGGGCTCCCTGCTCCACGGGAAGCCTGCTTCTCCCTCTCCCACTCCCCCTGCTTGTGTTCCCTCTCTCTCGCTGTGCCTCTCTGTCAAATAAATAAAATCTTTAAAAAAAATAAATAAATAAATAAAAGGAAAGTTCCAAAGCGGGTTTATGACTGACTTGAGCTTCCTGAAGAAAACAAATAGTTTTAAGAAAATATTGAATGGCTTTCAAATTCCCTGAAATGTATCTACGCAGATAGGAAAAATGCCTCATGTCAAATATAAAGATCACACCCCTTCCTGTCCCTTCAGTTGGGAGCCAAGTTCAGGGAGGTACTTGAAATTTCCCAGCTCCTCCAGGACAATGCCTCCTCCCTCCCACCTATTACTCAACTCTTGCGTGGGTTTGGGTAGTGTCATCAATTATCCAAAGGGAAACATTGAACCCTGATCTTGCAAAGCAAGTGATTCTTTGAGTGTATAGAGGGCAGGAATTTCCACAGGAAATCCCAGGTATCATACTCTCTCGGGTGGACCCAGCCATGGACACCGGTGCATTCCAGGACTGTTATTTCCTACAGACTGAAGTCCGATTCCTAGAAGCAAGAGTTCTCCATCCCTACTATATCTGTGAATTTTGACCACTGCCTGTATGCCACTGGTAAAATATTAAGTATGTCTGGAAAAAGTGCTCTCTGTCTTGGTCAGGCCACCTCTGCAGCTCTGCCTCAGGTTTTGTGGACCACAGTTTAAAAGGAGGTATTGAGTGACTGGAGTATGCCCAAGGGATATACTCAAAATTCTCAAAGTAATGTCCGATGACAAGTGATTGAAAAAGGACTAGAGATGTTGAGCCTGAAAAAGACAAACTGTCTTATACTCTTCTCATTACGATTTTATAGAAAAGGTTTGTTTAGGAAAGTCTTACTTTTTTGTTGGATATGAGAGGCAAGCAGATTTCAGCTCCATATAAGGAAGTACTTTCTTATAATTAGAATATGCTGCCTTGTCAGAGATCAGGGTCCCCTCCCTGAAAAAATTTCCATTCACCATCTGCTAGCAATACTTTAGAAGACTATTTTGCACTAAATAAGAGGTCATACTCCTAACCTCCAAGGTAGCTTGAAATTCCAAGTTTCTAATACTTTATATATTTGGTTAGTTCATAATATACTTACAAAAAAAATTTTTTTTGCATGAGAATTCTGAATCATTTCTGGAACCAATAGTTTCTTCTAAAGCAGTTCAATAAGCCAAAAACACTTGATTTGATGCCAGTAGGTATGATTCCCATTCCCTTACAGATGGGGTAGGAGATAAAACTGTGAAAGCATAGGCTTCAATATTTGACTACAGTTCAAATCCCTACTCCACCATTTGTAGACTATTGTGACCTAAGCAAGTCTCTTAACCTCACTAAACTTTAATTTCCTCATCTGTAAAATAGGATAATAGTATTTAGCTACAAGACTGTTGTAAGGATTAAATGGGATAATGAAATTAAAGAGCTTAGCAAAGTCCCTGGCTCAAGGAAACTCAGTATAAGGCAGCTGTTATTATTAGACAACTCATATGCCCCTCAATATCCCCGTGCCTGAGCATTGCACTGTTGGGAGACTTTTCCACCACATGCCTCCTAGACCTGCACATACAGAAGGTGGATGGGGGAGGGAGAGGACAAAAACTTGTCACACACATATGGGTGTGTACATCACCCATATATAAACAAATACATCTTAACATACATGTCTTTTAACTTTTCATTTTGAGATAATTATGGGTTCACAGGCAGTTGTAAGAAATAATACAGAGACATCTCATGTGCTATATACACATTACACACCCTTTTATGTAACGTTATTTTTTTTTATAAAGTTAGGCATTGTTGGGCGCCTGGGTGGCTCAGTTGGTTAAGCGACTGCCTTCCGCTCAGGTCATGATCCCAGGGTCCTGGGATCGAGTCCCGCATCAGGCTCCCTGCTCGGCAGGGAGTCTGCTTCTCCCTCTGACCCTCCCCCCTCTCATGCTCTCTATCTCATTCTCTCTCAAATAAATATATAAAATCTTTAAAAAAAAAAAAAGTTAGGCATTGTTGTCAGGTCTTTTTTTCTCCATCCAACTTACTGATGCAGAGTAGAAATAATAAATGTTGCTGAAAGTCCAGAGAACCTGGGATAGCTCTCACCCTTGGGACCTGTGCAGTCACTTTCAATTTTTCCCTTTAGCTTGACACATCTCACTCCCTGCTGAGGCTTCCTTTCTACATAACACCAGTCCACAGCTTTGCGAAAAGCAGAACCCCTGTTCTAGGAGACTGAACTTGGGATCTTAGAAAATGGTGGTGTTGTGGCTCATTGAGCAAAGGTTGTAGTTTTTGTTTAACATGGCAATATTCCAATTTCTATTGATTAGAGCAATTAATATTCCAGTGCTGAGGTGATATAGTATGTTTTCACTCATCCAAAAACAATTAATTAATCTGTATTGACTGGAGCTCCAGAGGAAATGTATCTTAGGATATGTCTGGGGTTGGTTTCAATACAGTTAGAGGCATTCATGTGGAAAATTCTCTATTTAGCAATTACATGCAATGAGAAAAGTTGAAATTCATAAGCGATTCAGTAGCTCAAAAGCCATGAAGAGTGTGATAAGAGCCAAAGAGGGACAATCTGGGCATGATGAGTCAATACTCCAAACCAGTAGTTCCCCCCAGATGGCCAATCTACAGAATTGGGAATGGGAGGTTTTTAAAAATACAGATTTCCACACCAAATGCACCCATCCCAACCCTTGAGGGTTCTTAGTGGGTTAAGGCAGGGCCAGGGAAACATTTCTGATTGACAGCAAGATTGAGCACTACTGCTCTGAGCAGACATATTTCAACATGACGAGTGTGTGCTCATATTAGGAAAGCAAAAATACACTTCTTTCCACCCCAACTTCCAGAATTTTCTGATTGCTTTTATTTTTAAATTATTTTTTACAACGGTGATGATGAATTGCAGTTTTTCAAGTTACTTCATGGACATTATCTAGTTGGAGGTACTAGAATGCCAATTTCATGGAAGAATAGGACTCTAATTTATCACAAATTTGAAAAAAAGAAAAAAAATATTATACCCCACTACCAGAATAATTCATTTGTTGTTTAAAAAAAAAATCTGGTAAATGCCAACATCTACCTTATCCAGCAGGCGGTGATGATAGATTTGTGACCAAAGGGGTGCTTAATCAGGTACACTTTTTTTAAAGATTTTATTTATTTATTTGACAGAGAGAGACACAACGAGAGAGGGAACACAAGCAGGGGGAGTGGGAGAGGGAGAAGCAGACTCCCCTCCGAGCAGGGAGCCTGATGCAGAGCTCGATTCCAGGATCCTGGGATCATGACCTGAGCCAAAGGCAGATGCTTAACCAACTGAGCCACCCAGGCGCCCTGGCCAGATACACTCCTACAATGATGAGATCGAGAACTCTTCTTGGCTGAGCTTGCCACACCCCAACCTCCCCCTGACAAACTCCTTAGCACCACCACAGATCCTGCCCCAAATGCTATCACTATTTGTGTGTACTGGAACTTTCCCTATAAAGACAATATAAGGGTTGGGAGTCAAATCTCTCGTATAGGAGCACCAACACATTGTTTAATTAAAAGCCCATCTGAATATAGAGCTATTACATGCTGTAGCAATAAAATTAAACACTGTCACTGTCTGTTCTTTAATAGCTTATAAGCATTTTATATTCAGAGTCCCCAAGCTAGAATTTCCAGAAATATCCCTTTAGTCTTTGACTGTGAAATAATCTCTGTGCCATTTTTCTCATTCCCTCTTTACTTCAGTCTATTTATAACTATGCTTAAAGTGTTCGACTCAAAATGGACATAAATGGTGCATAAACATAAAAGAACATTAAGTACAAGCAAAAAAGATTAGTCTGTAATTTGCAATGTTGAATAAAGGTGTCCTTCCAACAACTTAGAAAGGATGGATGAAGCCTACAGGGATTTACCTGGGGGGGTTCATGGAAGGTTTCATGGGGAAGAGAAGGTATTCATTCCAGGAAGAGGGTGCATTTTAAGATATGAATCATCAGATACAGAAGATGAATTGAATAGAAGATACATAGAACAATTAGATGGAGGCATCTTCCTTATATGCCAAAAGGCCCTAGTCTCAAATGAAGAACTCCAAACGTTAGAATATAATGTATGACAATAGTGGTTCTCAAGGTGGGGTCCCCAGACCAGGAGCATCAGCATAACCTGGGAACCTGTTAGAAATGCAAGTTATGGGTGGGGGGGGCGGGGGGGCGTGCCTCGGTGGCTCAGTCAGTTAAGGGTCCGACTCATGATTTCAGCTCAGGTCATGATCTCAGAGTCATGAGATTGAGCCCTGCACTGGGCTCCACATTCAATGGGGAGTCTGCTTGAGATGCTCTCCCTCTGCCCCTCCCCCCACTCTCTCCTTCTCCCTCTCTCTCTCAAATAACTAAATCTTTTTAAAAAAAGAAAGAAAGAAATGCAAATTATCAGGCCCCATTCCAGATCCACTGAATCAGAAACTCTGAGCCCAGGTTTGAGAACCAATACATTATAAGAAATCAAAATCTGGCAAGTCTGGCCAGGTATTTTCTCTCCTCGGGCTGCAAGAATCAGAACCTGTCCTCCCACTGTGGCACAGTCTCTTTCAGCTTCCCCTCCCCAATCTCTTACTCTTCTCCTCCGCCCTCTCCTCCCTCCCCACTCACACAACTGCACAGACACGCACAGCCAGCCAGGTGAACAGCCTTCGAAGACCTGGAAACCAGCCCTTACTTTCCTTTTCTTGGAGAGTTTATTTCATAACTGTGCACAGTGCTGAGGCGAAGGGTGGAATTTAAACAATCCCTAATTAAGGAGGACGGCACCACATATTTATCACATTATACTGTTGTGTATTTACCCCTTGCCGCTCTTGATGCATTTGCATATAATCTTTCATAATTCAATTCACTTGTTTAAATCATTTCTTTTATTTTCACTTCTTTTATTCAGAAGGGAATGTTCATTTTTACGGAGTACTGGGGCCTCCCAGTGGCAATCTTAGGTAATTTCAGACTCGGGTTTTAGTCTGGAAGCTTTGGAGGAATGGCATCCAAATCCTTAACTTTTCACCTACTTGTTAGAATAGTATGGAGTCAAATCCAGCTTTTTATCTGAGGTAGATGATATGTCCTCAGATGTTGGCCTCAACTTCTTGCATCTATCAGACTCCTCATTGAGTCACTTGCTTACTAGAGACGTCCGTCAGCAGGCGTCATTTCGTACTGGTCCGTGTAAACCTCAACCAGGAATACATCCCACAGAAAGACGACCAGAGAAAAAAGTATCCTGCGATTCGTCTTCCTCGCTAACTCCAGGTTTGCTCCCTAGAGATTCCGTTCCTATCATCCTGCCTTTGAAGCTGTGACTGCCCAGAGAAGCCGCCTCCCACCAAAAGTTTCAGATACATCATTTTCCCTCCTCTGGACCCTGGAACATTCCGTGGCTACCCCGGCTCACATCACTCGTCAGTGGCAATCGGCACGGCCCTCTGAGCTTCACCCTCACAGGATGGCCTCTGGGAGCCTGCCCTCGCCTCGGGCATCATGGAAGCACACACTGAACCACAGTGGCTCACGTCCTGCCACCTGTCCAGGCCTCCAGCCAGGGTCTGAGGCTTAGTCAGCAATCCCACCCTCCAGAAATGAGGTGCCTCTCACCGGATGAACCTCAGGCCATTTCAACAGAGACAAGCACTTTGCCATGGAGATGCTGGTAAACTTCCAGTCTCCCTGTCAGAGTCCCTTTGCCCTCTCTTTGGTTTCAAAACCACTGCCTGAGTCAAGACTGCCCTCATCCTGAAAGACTGCTGAGAGGTGGTTTCTGGGAACTGGTATGCTCGCGTCACCCCAGGGCTTAGTTCTGTGCTGATGCAGCGAGGGTCACCACCTAGTAACAGACCTGTAAACACCCGCATCAGGGACAGACAGATCGGATGATGTTTGAAAGTTCAGCCCCACCCCCTTGGCCTCTCCTGCTGAAAAGTCACCCGAGGGCATCCTACACTTCCTTCCCTTCATTTGGCCTATGCTATCTTCCAAGAAAAAGAACAGCTTTTGCTTCCCCCTCCAAGGCACCTGTTATACAAGAGAGTCTTTTCTTTGTTTTTAAAAGATTTTATTTATTTATTTGTCAGAGAGAGAGAGAGCATGCACACAAGTGGGGGGGGGGGTGGAGGCAGAGGGAGAAGCAGGATCCCTGATGTGGGACTCGATCCCAGGACCCTGGGATCATGACCTGAGCCGAAGGCAGATGCTTAACCAGCTAAGCCACCCAGGCACCCAGGAGGGTCTTTTCTGACCCCCACACTGGCTGTTCGAAGATCACTACATATCTTTAATGTAATATTTGTTCAATATTCCTTGCAAAGAAAAAATTAAGTATTTGCTGGGTACATACATATATTTATAAAATCATACTCTTCTTGATATATCATGAAAGGCCGTTCATCTTGGTAGTGTTCCACTAAAGCTAATTTGTGCTCAGGAGGCAAATAAAGACAATATTTGGTAAACTGGATTGCTCTGAATTAGCTAAAATAAAATTCAAATTCGGGATTTTCTTGCAGGGCTGAGAGTGGAAAGGGGGCATGAAACAGTACCCTGAAAAGAGCACAAGCTGTGGTGCCACAGGGACACAGGTACAACCTTGGAGAAGCTGCTCACCTCCACTGAGACTCAGTTTCTTCATCTGTAAATTGGGCGAATACCTCTAGGGTATTAAAGGTATTCAGTGAGATGCCGTATGTGAAATATCTAAAACAGCGCCAGAAACATAAATGGAGTTATTTCAGCAAGGGACAAGAGAGGCTACCATTTGTCCAGTGAGTATTTCACTGTCTCTCAAGTTTCCCACGTGATGCTCCTTCTGCCCAGAATGTGTCCCCTCTTCCTTCTCTCCATCTCCTTTGTCCAGCTATTCAGTTTTCTTCTCCAGGAAGCCCTCGCTAACTTCCTGCTTGTGGATTAGGTCCTCTCCTATCAGGACGGTCCATTTCCCCTCCGCATGCACTGATTTCTCCGTCTGCCCAGTCACACCTAATCCTAGGTCTCCAGAAGGAGTGGCCCATCTACCTTATTCACCGTGTGTCTACAGCCCCTGCTTGGCATATTGTGGGTTTTCAACAAATACTGAATTGATGAGTGAATGAATGACAGCCATCAGATGACTTCCTAGAGAAGAATAAAATCCAAAGAAGGTAAAAGTAGTTGCATTAACTATTTTGCCTTCTTATAATTGCCTTTAAACCTCCTTGAATTCTTTCATCAATACAGAATCTATTCCCAACCCACAGTAGCAGTTTGTCCTCTCTACCCCAAGAATGCTGTACATTCTTATTATATGCATTTATTATAATAATTGTATAATAGGGGCACCTGGGTGGCTCAGTGGGTTAAGCATCTGACTCTTGGTTTTGGCTCAGGTCATGATCTCATAGGTTGTGGGATCGAGCCCCTCGTCGGGCTCCACATTAAGTGAGGAGTCTGCTTGAGATTCTCTCCCTCTGCCCCTTCCCCCAGTTGCACATGCTCTCTCTCTCTAAAATAAATAAATCTTAAAAAAATAATAATTGTATTATTATAAATAATTATAATCTTATTATAAGTATTCCTCAATTCTTCTTTTTAACACATGATTATGAAATGTGTTTATCATGTTTGACATCTTTCTAATTCTTAAATTGACTATCTATAAATCACAGAGATCCTAAGGAAGGAGGAAATCCTTGGTTAGAAAAGTGTTAATAATTTACTAGATGCAAAGTGTACTTTTACCTCTGAACAGCAGGTGGGTAGAAAACATTACTCATGTTTTTTAATCTAAGAATTTCTTACATTTTTATGGCCTGTTCTTTGGGCTTATTTATGATGGTTTGTGACAAAGAGACAACCTTTGCTATCATGATTTATACTCTTCCAACAAAGGAAACACAGAAAGAGATAAGAAACCCAAATTAAATCATGGCACTAGATAAGAAAACCCAAATTAAATCATGACACTAAAAAAAAAAATAAAAAATCCAGTGAAGGGGCTACTCATAATTTAAAATTATGGACAATGAAAATATGAAAATTCTCAAACCCTAAACTACAAAATCTAGCATTTACCAAATAAGTAATTTTCAGAAGCCTGTGTCCTGTATTTGTGGCATTATGAAATAACGTCTGGCTATTAAAACATTTTTTGAAGGGACTGTTTTCATTTTATTTGGCTATGCTTTTGTTTGGAAAACCAAAGAGTATTTTTTTATATGGTAAAGTGTTAGTAGTTGACAGCAGATATCCCGTATTCTTCTACTTTTTTCTATTAATGTCATTTATCACAAAACTGACCTGGACATCTGTTTTCATTTTTAATGATGCTTTTAAATTCCTTGATGTTCGAGTGCCAATTCTAAAACTTGATTGGATTTCAGGGCAAGACAACTGCCTTAGAATCAAGGAAACAAGGAGAATTGAGAAGAAAAAAATCCTGCCTCTGAGCTGTACCAATAAAAGCTCTGTTCAAGACAGAGGCCAAAGGTTAATTGGGTAGAATAGACAGTGGTGCATGCCCAGCAACCTAAGTACTACACAGGTATACACAAGCTGAGTAGACACCAGTGTCCAGCCTGCGCCCTCTTCATAGAGGAATTAATAGGAACTAACTGATACTAATAAGGCCCCGAGAACACAACTGCCCCATTAATAGGGCCACATAAGAATACAGACACAGTCTTTGATTTTGTGTAGAACTTGGAAGCAGAGCAGACGTTGAAACTGGCTTGCAGGTAAATATTCCAGACTGAATTTCACATCACAAACTCAAAAATACCAAAACCTGGATGTGGAAATCATTTGTGAACTATTTCCAGGCTTCATAAAGAAGACTTAAAGAATTAGAAACACAAACATACAAATGTCTATGGTTTTTAAATTTACTTTGCCCTGATTGCCTACACTTTGTGAAATTATTTATCTGTTCCAGACCCAACTTTGTTTCTTATTATAGCCCTATAATTTGGTGGAGAAATAAATGCACATATTTGATTTTTTTCCTCTCCATGTAGATATCACCAATACTAAGTTAAAATGGAGTCAAAAGAGGAGGCACAATATATTAATTTCCTTCTAAGCTTATCAATAAGTATCCTTAAGTAGATCAGATACTTTTATTTCTAGAACCCAAGGTTCTCAGTTTGCCTTCAAAATTAGTACATGTAAATCTTTTCTTACATGAAAATCCTACCCAGTGGACATGTTTTACTTCCAAAGGATATTTGGAAATGATTTACCTGCCCATACACCAACAACAAGTGGGAGATGGTCTCTGTCTCTAAAGACCAGGCATTTACAGAGAACACCATGCTCCTGGAACCCAAGGATTCAAAAAAATAAAAGAACATTCTGTTATGCTTCCTCTCTTCTTTCTTCCACAACAATGAATTTATACTCTTGGCTCCAAATCTGTTAGGAAGTTACCCAATGTCACAATTCTTTACCCAAAAAAGAAACAGAATGAAAATATGGAATAAAAACCAATTTTTGAAAAATTCTGGTTGACAAAAATTGGCACAAGTGCAATAGATATATTAGTAAATTCTAAGATAGAAGATCTTAGTACAGTATTAAGTTTCCTAGAGACGATTGATACAGTCTGGGTCATAACAACTTTTGTGGTTACATGTGTATAACAAGGACACTTTAAGCTACAGAGTATCACTAGCAAGTTGGTATGTCTTCTGTGAAGCAAAAACTATTCTGTGATAACTTCTATTAAAACCTTGACAATCGGTGTGTTTATTCTATTAGAAATCTGGAAAGTTACTCCAAGAATTGGACCAGGTTCTCAGTAACACAGTTTAACTTGTCAAAAAAAGAACACACACACACACACACACACAGAGAAAGAGAAAAAAGTGGAGTAAAGGCAAAATTCACAGTCAACTCCTTTGGACTAAAGGTAACAAATCAACTAACCATAAAATAAAGTTTTAGGGTAGAAAAAGCCTACTCAAATTACATCTTTTGAAATTAAATTATTATGAAATTAAATCTAGACAAGTGTGGAGACCCTAGAGCAAAAAGATAAAAGTAGATGCACACACAGTGTGTGGGGGTGGGTGTTAAGATCTGCAAGTGAATGCTATAAACAGAGTAAAACAATGGCTGTAGAAACCCTTGTGTTTGACAGATTGACACCTACAGAAAGAGGAACCATATGGCTGGTTTGGTCCTAACACAGTCTTTGAAAAGGACCCTTTATCTCTTCTACCTAAAAATAGCTTAGTAGTGATATACAGACATTTAGCAGAGGAACCACTTAGTTACCCCTAAAACACTCCAGAAGCCCCTGAGTCAGCTGGAAGGAAATTTAGAACTCTACTGACCAGTTCAAAAACCACTGTGGTAGTAAATTCAAATCTTTCAAACGTCAACAGATAGTAATATAACTTGTGGGTGAGCAGCAGAACCTCAAAAAAAGTCTCAAATACACACGTCTGATCTTAATGTCAGCCAGCCCCGGGGCTCCATCCTTCTCTTATTCTGTGTTCCTCCTACTCCCTGAATGAGCTTTACAGACCATCTCTAAACTGAGGACTCTAACTTGACATCCAGTAGCTGGGATCAAACACCTAATTTAGAGTCAGCCTTGACTCCTCAATATGGTGGGAAGGTCTGTTGGCTCTAGCTTCCAAACGTGTGTAGAAACGACTTCTCCTCACCACCTCTAGCACTCATTCCCTGCTGCAGGCTCTTCCTCACCTACCTGGATAGCTGCTGCAACCTCCTAACTGGTCCCTTCGCCCCTTCATAGTATTCTCAAAACAGTGGCCAGAGTGGTCCTCACATGGGGTGATACTGTTCCACTCGACTCTAGGTCATCCAGTGATTCTCCCCTTCCCTGGAGAAAAAGCCAAAGTTCTTTCAACTGCCTGAGAGGCAGTGGTGCCCAGACCCCCTCCAGAGAAACTAAGTAGCTGGATGCTGCAAGACGGCCCTCCGCTGCAGAGTCACCTGCTGCAAGGTCACAGAGCCTTCCCGGGGCAGCCACATCCAGGGACGAGTGACACAGATCGTCAAGGCCCAGAAGGCTTACCCCGACACAGGACCACTCGGAAAGGCCAGTCTCGGTCCAGGGCCCCACGTGGTTGGGCCTGCCCTGCAGCTCAACCTCTGCCTCTGTCCGCCTCCCTCACACAGGTCTCGACCCTAGAGGCACTCCATGGTAAATGCCAGGCAAACCGAACTCCACCTTAGAGTCTGCTTCTGAAGAAGCCAGATTGCCACGAACATCGGACATGACCTGGCCCCCTTTGACCTCCCTGACTAACCAGTGTCCCCTGCTTGCCCTGCTCCAAAGCACACTGGCCTTTGCTGTTTCTGCGAGATGACTGGCATGCCCTGGGGCACGCCTGCCCCTTTTGCTTGGAACACACTTCCCTAGATATACACACTGCTTCTTCCCTCATCTCCTTCCTGCTTTGCTTAAGTGTCACCTCCCAAATGCACTTGCCCTGACCACCCAGTTAAGGCCAGAAACAAGAGGGAAAAATATAAGGAAGGGCAATTCTCACTTCCCCTAATGTATTTGCTTACCTTTCTGGGTACCGATTCCATTTTGAAGAGATGACTTCACTCATTTACCAAAGAGCTTGAGAATTGCTGTTTTTAAAAGCGTATAAGCAGTGCAATGGTAAGAACACATGCCCCAGGCTCAGACAAGCCCTCTGCACCGTATGCCTGGGGCAAGTGACCGCCCTCTCAGCCCCAGCAAGGCTGGTTGTGAAGTAGGGATAATGACATTCCCTCAACTTCTTAGAAAGGTCATAAGGATCACATGACTTCATGTAGTAATGGGCTGTGAAAACTGGAAGAAACCACGTAAACTGGGAGACATCCCTATGGGCCACACAACCAAAAACCCACTGGGAGTATATTGGCATCCTCCTTACACATCAGGACCCTAGGAAGTCATTTTGTCAGTTGTGCTGGACCCTGAGTGGCTGAGAACTTCCAGCAAAGCACAGGGCTGGGCCTAGGAGAATAAGCACCACCCCAGGGGCCCTGTGACAGCCTAAGGACTATTGCAAGAGTAGACACCCACCAATGGAGTCTGAACCACTGGGACACAATCTTCGATTTTTACCCTCCTTGCACTGACTTTAATTACTTCGGTCTTTGTTCTAATCTCTAAGGTCCGTGTGAAGAAAATCACATAGGATTTCAAATATCTAGGTCTATATATGTGCATCACAAAAGCTTGAAACTTTAAAACCAGTCCTATGTCTGGTTATTTGAGATTAGAGGCCTAAATCTTTTCATGTGTATTTTCAACCCAGAGTTTTTATATTTATCTCTGTTTCTGTGATTCAACATAACTGTACTTGGCTTAAAAATAAAACAATAACTCCTCCAAAATCTCAACTGTGTTTATGTTTGCTTCCATTCATTTTTCATTTACTAGAGTGAAATGTCCTTGCCCATAACCTCAAATCCATAAACGTGATTGATTTCAGAGGTTGCACTCGAGGCCCACCCCACAAAGCAGAGACAACAGACCACCTATAAACTGGCACTAATGAAAACCACAAAATATAATCTCACATTTACCATCACATTATTCATCTGCCTTTTCAGATTTACCTGCAGATCCCATTATAAGCTATTTCTTTATTCCTAAAGAGAGAATCAGAGAAGCTTATGTTTAAAACAATAGGAATGTTCATTTTAGAGATATTAAAAATTATCCTATAGTTATACATTAAAAGTAATAGTACCATTTATTAAAATGATAATAATAATAAGTGGTGCTATAGAGGGATAAGGAAAGCAGATCTTGTCCTAACCAATGACCACACAGTATGACAGGCCACCCTCCAGACCCAGGTGCTGTATCTGGGAAACTCCCTGTCTGGGGTGAGGCAAGTTCATTGGGGGGGGGGTCCCCCTTGGGAAAGTCATGCTACGTCAGATCATCCAGGATCTTCTTTAAAGGAACACTCTACTAGAAACCATCTTTGCTTTTGAAGCCCTCCTTGAGGGTATCACGCACTCCTCCGACTTTTCTTCATGGCTTTATACAACTTAATATTCAGGCTAGGGAAACTGGAAATCTCCTCCAGGTCAAACAACTCCTTAAATCTATCTATAAATTTATTTTCTTTCTCCAATCTGAATTTCATGACCCAGAGGATGATGGTAGTTTCTTTGCACAGATGGTCAAAAGTAATGAGGAGTTCTTCCAGGAAAGGGTGGGCGTAGACAACGTCAGCTGCCAGGATGTAGTCAAAATTGTTGGAAGACCTGGGGAAGTTCTCATCTAAAGCTACGCCCCAGGAGAGCTCTTTAACCCGAGGCAAATGCTTGCATTTCATTTTGGTGTTTCGGGAAATATTATATTGCAGGTTTCCAAGTAATTCAGGTAAGTCTGTGGCAGTCACGTGTGCACCTATGTATGAAACAAAGAACAGTAGGAAAAGTAACCCTCGAGGGATAAGGTAAAGCAATCAGTTTTCAAGCCAAGGTGCATTTGCAATTCTGCACAATCACTAACCCCAGGGAAAGACTGGTCGGTACACACAGGAGGGAAATCCCTTCAAAACAGATGCTAAGGCAGCTTTACACTTCCCCTTAAAAAAAAATTTAGATTCCCACTGCACTTTTTAACTCCCTTGCATTTTTCTGTTCTCCTGGGTTTTTTGTTTGTTTTACCATTGTTGCTGTGGCTATTTGTTATTTATCTACTACATGCTAGGAGAAAAATAAGCTAGAGAAAGAGAAAAATCAAAATATTTGGAACCTTCAATGGAACAATCAGAAGTCACTGTTGAAAGGCACATCTGTTCTTTGCTAAAAGAATTCTGAGCCCAAGTCATGTGAGGTCAAATGAGTGTATTACAACATCAGGCATCCTGTTGTTGAACAAGAGGAGCTCAGGTGTGGAAAGAAGGCTTTTCAATAGAATTACATTGGAAGTATCATGACATCCATGTTTATGCCCAAGTTTTCAGCTTGACCCCCTTACAAGTATGAATCTTCCCATCAAAAAATGTTTAAAACCTAGCCACAACATGTGCATAGTGTTCCTACAGCCAAAGACCATAGATGCAGGACAGAATACTCAGATGAAGAAAATATGAACAATCTCCAAGTTAAAAGTGAAGAGTAGAAGGAAGAAATTGGGAGAGGCAAAATTGTAGAAACCGATAATCAATAAAATTTGGCCCTAAATTATGAGCTGTGGCAGAGCCTGAAAATAATGCGTAACTAAATCTAGGATTGGCCAATTCCACATCATCGGACAAGAACAGACTGGGGTAAGAAATAGGAAAGCAGAACTGGGAGAAAAGTCTAGTGCAGCCCAGATCAGTTAAGAACCCATTCCTTAGTCACATTGACAAGCTCCTCTGGCCATTGTGATTGTATTTTGTGGGAAATATTAAAGTGGGAGGACAATATGCGTATCATTGGCAGAATCACAGAAATATGTTGGCACATTCTAGTGTGGGTGGGTCTGTCATTTTCAACAAATCCTTTTAAAATCCCAAGAAAAGGGAGACTCCCCCGTGCACAGTGAATATAAACCATCTGACTATTAAGATTTTTGTGTCTAGAGAGGTAAACACCACCAGTCTTAGAACACTAACTAAACAAAGCCTCTATCTTTTATTATTTGTGTCAAGTTATACAAGCAGCCTAAAAGGATCAATTCTTTTTAGTGAAACAAATTATTTCCCAAAGCACAAATGTGCTCCTGATCAGGAAGCCTTCAGGTATAAATCCAGTGGTGCCACTGACCATCCATATTAAACGGAATGGTGACTTTAGAAAGCAGTATCAGGAAGGAGCAATTTAAAAAAAAAAATATTTGGGGAGGATTTCATTTCCCCAGTGTTTAGAAAGTTGTAAATTGCTAAATCTTGAATTCCTCTCAAGATTTTAGAGTGGCAGGTATGCACTTCTAGAGATCAAGGAAATCAAGACAGATTTGGGTAGCGCACACCAGAGAAGGCAGCTAAATTAAGGCAATGAAACAGGTAACAACAACAGAGAGAGACTGAAGTGAAGCAGGCTCAGGCATTCATAGAGACTGTCACACGTGTCATGAGAAAAGGAAATGCTGGTGAGAAAAGAAGGGGGTCCCCAAAGAAGAATGGAGATGAACTGAGAAAAGAAATTCAAGGGGAGCCTGGGTGGCTCTATCAGTTAAGTGTCTGCCTTCGGCTCAGCTCGTGATCCCAGGGTCCTGGGATCAAGCCCCGCATCAGGCTCCCTGCTCAGCGAGGAGCCTGCTTCTCCCTCTCCCTCTGCCTGCCACTCCCCCTGCTTGTGCTCTCTCTCTCTCTGTCAAATAAATAAATAAAATCTTTAAAAAAAATAAAATAAAATAAATTTTAAAAAAAGAAAAGAAATTCAAGGGAAAATGTGTAAAATTAGAAGCAGACATGATTGATAATACTCCTTCGTTCTAACAGGTGCTTTTTCATGAAAGCATAGGACTTCAAAATCTACAAGGAATGTACAGCTACCTGGGAATGTTGAAATATGGCTAACATCTAAATAAAGACCACCAGAGCCAGCAGCAGAAGATTCTGTCTGGGCCTTGTGGCCCACACGCCTCCTCCAGCAGCCAGGAGGCCTGAGCGCACCTCCCAATTAGAATACACTTGTGACATTGGTGCTCCATGAGCAGAATTAATACAACTTCTCAGAAAATTCTCAAACAAACCAGTAAGGTGACTTTAAAATTGGTAGTATTTCTTGATGAAGCCCATTCAAACAATTAAGGAGTTAAAAATAGGCCTAGGTCAGAGTAAACTGGATAGTAAAAGCAGCTAATAACATCTGATCATTAAATTCTCTGACCCCGTTCAATCAAAAATACCTACTTACCAAGTAAACTTGCCACAATGGAGACTAGCCCTGTTCCAGCTCCAATTTCAATCACATTTTTGTCAACCATATTATAGTGCTTCACATTTGTTTCCAGAAAATAGCATAGAACGAGGGCCTATGAAAGTTTTTAAAAAAGAAAAAAGTAGTGCTTGGCAAGTAATAACAGAAAGTAAAATAAAAGTCTATTATATAAATATACTATATACACTAATGCTATGATGCATGGACACATGTGAATGTATGTGTGAATATGTTCACACCACTACAGAAAATTATCAACAGAAGTACATCCTCCAATAGGTTCAACATTTAGACTAGAAAAAGTCCTTGAGGGTTGTTGGGGAGATAAGAGAAATGAAACTATGGAACTCAGTTGCTTAGATATGATTATCTTTAAAGAAAGCAACTTATAGTAATAATAATAATAGTCACTTAAAAGAAGTGTGTGGGATTGGGGCAGACAGTGGAGGGAGGGGGGGGGGTCTGCACCCTTCATGGACAACTGGTAAAGGATTGGTGACCTTGTAGAACATTCTGCATGTTGAGACTGATAGATTTCATTATGATTATTTAACTCAAATGGAGCCAACTGAACGGGAAATAAAAATGTTTGCTATTCTAAACTCCCACAGTCACAAAACACTGAAGGTTTAAACAGCATTCTCTATTAATCCTACAAGTCAAAAATAGAATTAATTGGTGGAAGCATTTTCCCAATCTCGTGATTTCTAAGTTTTAGCATTGTTTGAGGTCACAAAATAGAACTGTGGAACCTATTTTTTCCTTCCAAATAGTACACGATAAGGAACAAAACTGGTTGGAAAACCATTGAAATGTGCAAATTTTGTGTGAAATTATACCGATGGCCAAACAACAGCACCATAACAATCCATGGCTTCAGTAATCCGAATCTCATGACCGACAAAATGAAACCCCTCCCAGGAAGTGGTTGTTATTAGACTTGGAACAAAACATCTTGCCATGATCTCTGCAACCACCTTCTTGTTGTCATCATCTCTCTTCTCTGAAAGGAAAAGAAAAAGTCAATGGTTGTGGTTGTGTTGGTAAGAACCGGGAAAAAGAACCTGATGGAAATGTAGCATTTCTACTCATTCTAAGTTACTTTTGAATATTCATTGACTTTAAGTGCAGTGTAAGAGTAAGGTAAACTATTTTAAAATAACTCATACTATAAGCTAACATTTCATACATCCACAGCCATGTGAAACAAATAATAATTTGTTTCTGCAAAGCCACATGAAACAAATAATAATTGATACACTTTTTAAAAAGCAATATATTTCAAGGGCTACCAATCTATTCATCTAGAACAAGAGAGAAAGATTGGTGATGGAACATAAGATCTTGACTATTCACAATGGCTACATAGTGTAATTTCTGTCAATAATGTATAGTAGTATATCCTTTATGACCTGCCTTTACTTAGGCAAAAGATATTTAATACCATCCAAAAACACACCTTTGTATTATTTTATTATTACTTGTTTTTATACCATTACTTTGGGCAACTCATGGCATCTTAACATCCGCGACATTGGATAAAGTTCATAAGCAACAATACCAATTACTGAGCACATAGTTAACAAGCCAGACCATGTTAAATATATCATATACGATATTTCATGTAATTTCATTTTATTTCATGTAATTTTTGCAATAATTTTGTGAGGTAGGCATTATTATTTGCGCTTTTACAGGCAACAAAACTAAGATTCAGAGAGCCTTATTAACTTGACCAAGTTCATGCAACTTGTAAATGAAGGAGCCAAAATGTGAGTTCTTTTTTTTTTTTATTGTTCCAAAGCCCCCTCTCTACTCCTAAAAAGCTAGAATGTAATTTAAAAAAACTGGTTGTCTCTAAGAATTTACAAACTAGTTATGGAGCAAGACACACATCTTTCTCTACATCTCTATTTCCTTCTTTGTAAAATGTGAAAGATAGAAGATAGCACCAAAGAGTGCTGGGTGATTTAAACAAGATGCTGTATGTAAAGTGCTTAGCACCTTGGCTATTACATGGAGCTCAATAAATCATTATCATTATTATAACTTATTATATCTTGGTCATGAAACTAAATAATATTAACATGATCACCATATAAACAAAAATATTGGATTGTGAGGTATCAGAACTGAATTAATTGAAAATTCTATACTTACTCATAGAAGCAGAGAGTAGAATGGTGGTTGCCAGGAGCAGGGGTAGGGGAAATGGGGAGATATTGGTCAAAGGGTGCAGTTTCATTTACGCAAGATTAGTAAGTTCTGGAGATCCAATGCATAGCATGGTGACTATAGTTAATAATAATGTATACTTGAAATTGGCTAAGAGAGTAGCTCTTAAGTGTTCTCATCACAAAAACAAGAGAACAGTAACTATGTGAAGTGATGGATATGTCAATTAGCTTGATTGCTGTGTTCATTTCTATATATCTATACATCTATATATATATCAAAACATAATTCACACACCTTAAATATCTACAATTCTTACTAGTCAACTATAACTCTAGAATAAAAGAAAATTCTAGAGTTAAATAAGTAAGGGGGAATGCACTGTGGTGAGGGTCACTAATGAATGGCTTCAGGAAGGAAATGTGGCTTAAGTTTAACCTTTGATCTATGATTTGCATTAATAGAGAAGCTTTGTATTTCTTATACCAATTCTTAAAACCCATTGACTTTTCAAGTCTCCTTTCTATTCTCTGAGTCTGGCTAGAGTCCTGCTAGCCACTTCCCCGACCCAGCACTCAATCCAGGCCTAGTTCTCTTCAGCATAGTTCTTAATGCTTAAAAGAGGAAGTAGGGAAAGGGAGGGGCAGGGAAGAAAGGAGGGGAGGGGAGGGGAGGGGAGGGTGGAAGGAAGGAACATACGGACGCATATACATACAACGGTGGAGTCTTGCCTGATGGGAGTGCATCATGACCTGATGGGCATGATTAACTCACACCTCAGTCCTGAGATCCAAAAATAAGCAAGTAAATAAACAAATAACAAATACAAGTATTTCCAAGAAATTTGGGGGCAATACAAAAATTTCTCATTCTGGTCCTCATAGAAGACAATCTCCTCCTAGAAAACTTATTTCCCAAATCTCAAAAATTAAAAACTTTCACAATTTCCAACACTGCAATTATTCAAAGTTTTAAAACAGATGCATCACTCAAAAATAAAATGTCATAGAATCCTAGAATGTCAGGGCACCTGGGTGGCTCAGTCACTAAGCGTCTGCCTTCAGCTCAGGTCATGATCCCAGGGTCCTGGGATCAAGCCCCACATCAGGCTCCTTGCTCAGCGGGAAGCCTGCTTCTCCTCTCCCACTCCCCCTGCTTGTGTTCTCTCTGTCAAATAAATAAATAAAATCTTTAAAAAAAAAAAAATCCTAGAATGTCAAGATGGAAAACACTTCAGATACCTTCTATTGCACCTCATGCTCATGTTGGGTGTAAACTACATATCAGCTTGTTCAGCCTCTTTGAATATTCCCAATAAGGGTAAATATGTTACTTCACAAGATACATTTAGAAAATATGATTATTGAAAATTCTTCTCAATATTAAGCCAAAATCTGACACCACCGATTTTTTGTCTATTACTCCTAAAAGTAAGCTCCAAGGTGAGCAAACTTTTATTTTTAAAACATGTTCCAAAATTTTAGGACAGAGGAAAACAAGCAAAAAAAAAAAAAATTATATATATATATATATATCTCCAGTGCCAGTCTTAAAAATTCTGGACTCAAGAGTATGTGAAAGCCTCAAGAGACTTTTAAACTTCTCCACTGCATTGAGGCAAGAATAAGTAGAAGTGACAATGTTGAGTCCCTAAGTCCTAAGAGATGTTATTTCCAACTCTGTCCTATGAGATCTGATAACATCATTCCCCAGTATTCAGGGAGCAGAATGGCTAGATGGAGGTAGATCAAGTTTGACATTGTTGAAAACTTCCCTCAGAGGCCACAATCCTGGGGGGACTTCCTGTCAATATGATTTCCTATCCTATATTCTGTGATCCCTCAGTAGAGTCCTTCTAAGGATCCACACAGAACCAGGTACTCCTCAAAAAAACTCTAACTTAACTTCATGCCATAGGAAGGGCCCAGTCTACACCCACTCCACCACCAGCACAAACACTGACCTTTGGCAGAGATACAGGAAAACAGAGATGAAAAACTGATATTCTTCAGCAAGAGCCGCCTCTTCAAATCCATTTCACTGTACTTCTTCAACTATGGCATGCGTTCACATGCAAGAAGAGCTCTAAGAACCAAAAATACAGGGGCGCCTGGGTGGCTCAGTCAGTTAAGCGTCTGCCTTCAGCTCAGGTCATGATCCCAGGGTCCTGGGATCGAGCCCCGCATCGGGCTCCCTGCTCTGCGGGAAGCCTGCTTCTCCCTCTCCCACTCCCCCTGCTTGTGTTCCCTCTCTCGCTGTGTCTCTCTCTGTCAAATAAATAAATAAAATCTTTAAAAAAAATATTCGTAATATGTTTTACTGGAACTTGAACTTTCATTTCATTATATTCACAGGCCTTGCTGAGATGGGGTGGGGGTGGGGGCAGCATTTGCTGCAGAAGTTCCTTAGGGAAAAGCAGGAAACAGTAATTGCTTCCTTGACCTTTCGCTGAATGTGCCCTCTTGGGCCTCCTTGCATACCCTTTGTAAGTGGAGCACTTTTTGACAAGTCACCCAAGGTATCAGGGATTAATAGATGTTAGAGTACACTAAATCCCAGGAGCATCTCCTAAAGTTCCAATCTTTGATATAAAAACTTTGCCAGTGAATATTTACTGCTACAACCTGACGTCTTTGACTTTGCAGTTTCTTTTAAAGGTTAGTGGACCAGATTAATGCTACAGTCCTAACAACAGTATAATAACAAATGAGTCCTGGTTTTTTACTGTCTTTCTCAATAAACAAAACCAGCCATTTTTTTAGAATGGCCACATTTTTACCTTTATAAGGAAGTGAGATTTAAAAACATATACGTGAATATATTATTACAATCAAAAATTACTTATACCTCCCAAAGTAAAAGATCTTCAAAGAGATTTAATGAAACAACAATAGCCACTATTAATTGCATATACACTTAAAAGAGCACAGCTCTATCCATCTATATGTGGTCATTCAAAATTAATTACACACCCAGGATGACTATGTATCTTACAGAAAATATTGTCAGGTTGAATAAAAATTAATTGATAATGTTTTATATTAATATTCTCTTTTGCATTTAAATACTATATAAACACTACAGGCATTCCTTAAGAAGTCAGTCTCATAAAATGTTAGTATAATTTATAAAAGGAAACCAAAATGTACCAAACTTGGCTGCTTAAAATACTTTGTCTAGATGTAATATGTAGGATTTTAAAAGCAAATATACACGTGTGGTTATTTCTATCTTAAAATTTTGACTGCTGTTTTTCAGCATTAACTTTGATTTAAAGATTTTGAGGTAACAATTTTAACAGCAGTCATTTATTTAAACCGAAAGACATGTTTAATATTAAGTTTTAGCAATATCACCACCTTGATGACAAGAGCCTCCAAACTGAAATCTAGTGGAAAGAGCAGCACTATATATCCTTATGTGAGCCTTGTAATAAAAAGGAGAAATCTATCCCCCAAATAATATTCAAAGAATATGTTCCTTAAAATACATGCTTAGTTATTTATTGAATATGGGATTGAATCTTGAGAAGATTAATGAGTGATTAGAGTAGATATTCTTTGGCCTTTAGTTAAGATTTGAAGAGAAATTTCCTCCAAAAATTAATAACATTATCATACAATAGAATTCTAATTTACATTTCTGAAGAATATTGTTTCCACACATATTCTCTCCTTGTTACCTAGCACTTAGGCCCTGAGACAAGTAACTAAAACTGAGTAATGTTACACAAAATGTTGAATCTTGACTTTCCTATATGAAAAGCAGAAAGCTGTATCTTTTGATAAAAGCTATCTACTACAATCTTAAGAGTGTATTTTATTAATGAGTTTAATATTAAAACATAAATATCAAAACAAACTAAATAAAACATAATCAAGACAATATTACAATTATGTTGCTATTTTGGGCTTATTTTAATGCTCTTTGATACAAAAAAGACTTAACACTATTTTCCTGCTATTAAATCTTTGCTGATAGTGAATAAAATCTACCAGGTGCTCTTGTTCTCCTGAGAATTAACAATTTCAAGTATGAAGTGAAAATTAGCAGGATTCTGCTACATTATGATGATGCTTTTCTTAGGAGGAAAATCTAACAGTGAATTCACTTCAGAGGCTAGATTACAGCTAGCCTTCAAAAACAGAAGCACCATCTATATTTTTCTCTTTTATACTTTTAAGGTCAATAACAACAATACTAAATGGAAGGGTCATATCACAGAAATACACCAAAAAAATGTCTTTAATAGCTATGACAGGTGAATTTAAGCTTCCATTTGAGGGCTGTCATGAAAACCTGTCAGCAAAATTTAAAGTAAAATCCCCTCTACTACATGAAAGGGTCTTGTCATTCAACAGAATCTTCTATTCAAAGATGAATGTCATGTGCCTCTTAGAAATAGCCAGAGATTAAAAAAAAAAAATGTTAAAGATATTTTCCAATTAGTAAATGGTCACAGGCTAACTGAAAGATAGAATTCTGAATGCCTCAGCAATGTCAAGGTCTTGGGCCTGATGTTAAAATTAATTCTTGAAAAGAGTTCACGAATATTTTTTGTCTGGAGGTCTGCTTAGTTTCAAGAATATACAGAGGTTAATCTCTTTGATCAAGTGGATCAAATGATGCTACATTTACAGAAGAAGGACAATTCATCTTTTACTGGGCTGCTCAGGATGCAAGTGGGAAACAAAAACAAAACAAAACAAAATTAGTTGTACTCGATGTCTGCTGCTGGATTGTTGTGGGGACAGACACCTAAGCAATTGTGAATGAAGTATGATAAGCACAATAAAAGAAGTATTTCTAAAGTGCTTTGGGAAGCACCACTGGTTGGTGAATCAGAAGAAGCATTCTCAAGGAGGAGACATTTGAGCATGCGGGGGGAAGAGGAAGGCGGCCAGGCCGAGAAGGGAGATGAACCGCCTACCACTGTGGGGAGACAGGCCAGGGGAGTGGTCAAAAGACCCATGGAGCTGGTTTCCAAGGTACCTGTTGGGGTGTTGTAGAAAATAAGCCTACAGAAGCAGGTCGGGGTTGCACTTGCGGGAACAAATAGAACAAATGTTGACCTTTGTTCTCTAAGGTGAGGAGTTAGGGCAGGAACTGACGTGAGCAAATTTGTCACTGAGGCACTCACCTCTGGCAGCAGCGGCTGAGGCTACACTAGGAGCTCTTGGAAGACTACTGCAATAATCCAGGCAAAGCTGAACTAAAGCAGCAGCACTGGGTCTAGGAGCCAAGCATGAATTCCTGAGCCTTGGAAGTGGTGGTAGACCCCCACTCCAGGGCAACAACTGACAGGCAAACTTGACACTCACACTTGTGTTCTGAAGACGTTTGAGGCAGACTGATATATTTAAGAGTGATTTTTATTCAATATGTGGAAAATACATTAGTCTTAGCAGATAGTTGTTCAGGTTACTTTTTAAACACATACCATGAGTTGATGAATGATTCTCACATTAGTAATTATACATGCTGTAGTCCTTCAACCACTACGTTAAAACTACTGCCTCAGACTATAGTTTGATACGTCCCTTAAACAGCAATAGAATTACTCATATAAACTTTCTTCTTCGTAATCCAACTCTGTAAAGATTTATAAAGATGCTTGTGAACGATTTTCACCTGATATCCCTAAATAATACATTATACTCGGTTCTGAGAGGAGCCAACGGACTGGGGACCAGAAACACAAGATCATTACCAATGAGCAAACTGCAAGTCCAACAGGCCTCAGTCATAGCTAATTCATTCATTCACTCGTTTTATTCAGTACCTGGGTGCTATGAATATAAAGATAGAGCAACATATAAATGTTATAATAGACTCAAAAATAGATAGAGAAAGCTCCACATCTTGGAGAGCTCAGAAAAGAATGACCTGAGCCCTGATGATGATGAGTCTACGAGTCAAATAAGAAGACAAGACACATTGTGCAGAGAAAACAGCACATGCAAAAGCCCACTGGCAAAAAGACTCTTGGCCAGTTTTCCAGTTTGGGAAACTCTGAGAACTAAAATGTAGGATGAGTGGCGTTGTAGCATGAGATAAAATACTTAAGTCATGCTAAGAAGTCTTGATTTTGTCCCATTGGAAATAATGAGACATGGAAGAATTTTAGGCAGAAGGTGAATGTGACAGGATTTGAATTTTTGAAGAGATCATGCAGCTATAGAGAAAACTAAAGAGGAAGATGTAGAGAGGATAAAGAAAGGGCCCTGGCCCAGAGTGGGGCAGCCAGGTAGGTAGAAGGTACTTACAACAGTCCCAAGAAGAAATAATAAAGACCTGAATCAAGACAATTGGTGGTGTCAGAGGGTATGAGGAGTCAGGAAATATAAGTTGGTAAAATTGGTGGGATGGAATGATGAACGGTATGAGGAGGAGGGACCGGGATGATTCTAGATTTCTGGGCAGCCAGGAAAATGAAGTTGCCATAAACTGAGATAGAAAATATAGGTTGGGCAGGGGTGTAAATCTGCAAAGGGAAATTATTTTCTTAACGTGCATTACTCTGTGGTATGACACGCTGGCCACAGAGGTGTGTCGTTCAGGTTAAGGGAGGGTGCCGCTGGGAGCACAGCTGCCCGATGGCTCCAGCTCGGTCCCTTTGGCTCCTCAGAGGCCATGCCTCCCCCGGGACTGCCCCCTAATGCCACTTCCCTCCCGTTCCACTGACAACACGCGTCTAGTGGGAGACTTGCTCCCTCTCCTCTTGCACGTGTCAGAACTGCATTGTGATCTGATGGCTCTCCCCACCGACTTCTGTCCCTTCTTTCTTTATCGTCCACAAACATTTCCCCCACTAAATCCCCTGCACATTTAATCCCATTTTGGCATCTGCTTCTGGAGGGCTCTGAACGGACACAAGGTAGTACGGAGGACATCAAGTAAGCAGTTAAAGGGGCAGATTTGGGAGTCATGCACAGAAATCACTGAGCCTTGGGTTAGGATGAACCTGCTCCAAGGCCACAGACCCTGAGGAGCTATGTTATAACACACTGCCATGTGGGATAACAGCTGGAGGGTAGCTGTCAGCAAGAGGTAGGCAACACAAGCTTTTTGGAATAGTTAATGTGGATAAGGTTTTAGACAGCTTAGACTCTTAATGTAGCATTAGAAACCATAGACAGAGGACTATTTGGTATGTGCCATAGTCCTAACTGTAATCTGTGTATAACTTAGTGACATCCTATAATTCTTGGACCTTCAGGCAAGCGCTGAAATAGAACTGGGCTATAGGTTTGCTCCATCTTTTTCAAGCACAAGATACTAAGTATAAGAGTTAGGACAGGTAAAGTCAGTATCCTTCAGCACTAAAGAACTGAGTGTTCCTCTGGTTAGTGGACGTCTTTCCAACAAAAAGCCATCTGACTCTGCCCCAACAGCACACATTTAATCTGCCTGTGAACATATTTTTAAAGCTTTAGGCTATCTAGATGATTATGGGTGTGTTTTCTCGTGTTACAAAATTTTTTAATACTAGTTCTGTCTCGACCTTACCTTGAACTTCTCCCATTTCCTTTGTAATTTGACAAATTATCGTATGCACAGTTGAAACCAAGCATTGTTACTAATGATAATGATGAAATTTTATTCATAAACTGCACAGAAATTGCA
>NC_138371.1:168220673-168264132 GCF_054177405.1 Leptonychotes weddellii | reverse complement strand
TGATATTTAAAATGATGTAAAAATGGGAAGTCAGTTTCAAATAACTACAATTATAGCAGAATTCAAACTTAAATTCTCCTTATACTGAAAGGTCAAATCACATTATATATTTGTCTCTATTAATACATCAGAGGAACCATAAACACAGACTAAAAATATTTTTATAGTCTAAAATCATCTTTCATGCAGGCATTCATAAAAACTTGTAGCCTTACACAAAACTATTTTTATCTCTCTTCCTATCTAAAAAGAAATATGTTAGAAATCACAATCATGTATGTAGTATATAGCACTTGGGGAAAAAATTTATTCTTCTTTTTCATATCAAAATAAAAATTCTAACTACTTAGCAAGTCTATATATTTAATTTGTCAAAATTATCCCTAACATATCATCAGGACCATAGGTATCAGAGTAGACATTCCGCATTATTATAGATATTTTCAGGTTAGCAAACGCAAGCCAAGATGCAATATGCAATTGACAAGTCTTTGCTCTCTTTAAGACGTTAGGGAACACTGAGAAGGTAAGCACTTATATTCTATTAGCTGTTTGTCTTCTTAGAATTGGTCAAATTATATAAAGAAACATAAAATAATTTACCTTTTTCAACTCCTGGATCCATTAAGCGATGAACTAATGGATGGCTATATATTGATGTTTTCTTGATCATTTCTTGAAAACTAGGCAAATAATACATTAAAATATCAACTGGTAATAATTAATTCAAAAGTGTGTGTTAAGTGCTTTTATATACCTAATAAAGCTGAAGTAACATCAAATATACCATAGAAAATTCTATTAAAATTTCATATATTAATAAATTGTGATTTAAGATAGACCCCCCCCAAACACAATCTATGCAGTACAAATCAAAATTTGGACAAAGGCTTCAGAGTCAGAAATTTTAAAAGCTACTGGAAGAAAAAAAGACATTACTTCACTAGAGACTACCTCAGCTATCACCAAGAAAGGCATCTTCTTTATATTGACTGGTCGGATAGCAATCTTCACATTTAAGAGGTGATTAAAACATTGGGAGAAAATGAATTTCGTTCAGTGTAGTGAAAACCACAGCATTAATCTAAAATAGCAATAGAGGCAAAGTTCACTTGTTTCTATCAGTATATCATTAGTAAGAACCCAATGTCTAATAGACCAACCACCAAATGGTCTTTTGAGTAGCTTTCACTTTAAAGAACCCATATACCATGTCAGCAAATATATGTAAAATTGAAGAAATTAAAGTTTTTTGTGCCTCTGAAATAGAGCATATCATGTGAATAAGTTTAACCAACTGTTATTCCAACTTCAGGAAAAAACGATTTGATGTTTTACATTTCAGTTTTGGTTCATATTATAAATAATCACCGTTCTCCCGTGAATTTATATAGCACTCCCTTCTTCCAAGGATCCCAGAACACTTTTCACAGCCACCACATTTTTCTTTGCAGTATGTCTCAATAAGTTAGAAGACAAATCATTTTCTCCTGCAGCTTACAGATGAAGAAAGCGTGAAGTTAAATAACGTCCCTGAGGTCACCAGCTAAACAACAGCAAACGTGGTCACGCGTTTTGTTCCCAATTTAGTTCCTCTTCCATTTAAGGAAAAAAAAAAAAGCAGTCTTTACTACACGTGTCTGCCTGAAGGTCAACGTTTGTTAAATGTTAAGTCCGGACATACCTAAACGGGTTAGCTGAGTTCTAGAAGTTTAAAAAATATCATCCACACAGCTTTTGTTTTGCTGAAGAGACCTCTGAGGGTGCTTGGAAAGGCCAGCTCCGAAGCAAGCCGGCAGGTTACTACTGTACACACTGGCAGCAAGTCCTCGCAGGAGGGATTAGGATCCTGACAGCTGCAGCTTCCAAGCCTCGGGGGTACGGCAATGAGGCTGGAATGCACGTAAATAAGGGGGCTGGAGAATAGGAATATTCCCTGTGTCTCACAAACAGAGCTAGAGCCAGTGAGTGAACATAAACCATTGCTACAAGCGATTGAAGACTATTTGAGCAGAGTGACCCCTTTTTTAACTTCGATGCCAAGAGTTATTTAGGACTCCACAGCTATGACGTCCAGTGGGACGGAGGCTGCGTACTTTTTCTGTCACATGTCTGGATGTGAGCATCATTTTTAGAATCAGACAGCCGCACCAGAAAGTTAGAGAATGTGTGCAGTAGCACTCTGGGCACAGGCATCAAACTGTAATTCCTTCCGACTAGGACTGAAGCGGAAGGCTGAGGGTGTCTGTTACCCGAACAGTTGCACGTGCACATGCATGGCTGCATCTCAGAGCACGTATAAATCTCCCTGGTCACTCAGAATGTCCTTAATAAGAAGTTACTATAGGTAACAAAATCGAGCAATATTGTAAAGTTAAATAAACTTAGAGGAGTGTAGGTACAGCTTCTAAGAAATACTTTATACAAAGTTGGCTTGAGGTCACGTGAATGTATTGGATGGGACTAGCAGTCTGGGAGCCTAATTTTAAATTTGCTTGGGATTTGAGGTATTTACTTAATGTGTTTCTTGGCTTCCTCATCTATAAAACAGGGATATAAAAGGTACTCTATATATCTGTGAGAGGAATATGGTAGGTAAAAAAAAAAAAAAATCCTGCAAATTGCAAAATCCTAAACAATGAAAACTATTATTCATAGGCAGTTAATTCTGGGCAGAGGACATCCTCTTTTTTGGCTTTCTTTAAAACAAGAATAATCATTTGGTGAATAAAAATTACCTTTTTCAAGGAGTTATTTAAAAGATCATGAAACCTCAGTGCCAGATTTCTTAAGAGGCAGAATCCCTAAATCGATCATTTAAACTGACATGATGACAATGATTATTTCAGTTACACTGAACTGTTTGAAAAGTACATAGAGACCTCTGCCTCCACCTGTAAGTAGCTTATAGCACACCTCTGCTTCCGAGAACTAGAAAAGCAGATTACACACACACACACACACACACACTAGTGGTCAGGAGAGAGCTGCCAAGGTAGCCAAGAATTCCATGTTTTTGCTGATTATTGATAATAAAGAGGCTGAGAAGCCAAAGGGAAGGCAAGGAAGGATGCCAGGAGAGCTTCACGTGATCGCACAGAACTGGGAAGACAAAGAATAGTGTTTGGAGCTGGCAAGGCAGCCAGGAATTGGGAGCCCAAGATCCCAGGAAGCAAGAGAAATAAACCCCACACTCAGCACTGACTCTTCACTCAAGGCATTTACTCAATAAGATGTTAGGGCAAGAGGCTAATTTTCCAAGCAAAGAGTAGCTGAAAGCAGAGTAAATCGCAAAATAAGAAATACCCCCGGTGTCAGTTGGTACCCCCGAAAAACTACTTTTTTAGTAATGGGGAGAAACTGGAAGATGGAGTCTTATAAAGACTGCAAGCCAGCCTTGAATCCACTCGGTCCTGCTTATAGTCAGGTGATCTTCCCTCTGCTGCCTGCCAGAGTACCTTCCGGAATCCTCTGCAGAGGAAGATCCACAACATCTACAATTCTTTATACACAATGTCCAGCATTCACTCCGAGTTTACTAATCATACCAAGAAACAGACAACAGAAACAAGCCCACAGGTAACCCAGATATTGGAATTGTTTAACACAGACTTTAAAGTAACTGTGATGAAGATATTCAAAGAATAGATGACAAGAATTACACCAAAGAACTAGAATCTATAAAAATTAGTCAAGAAAATAGAACTGAAAGTACAATACATGAAATAAAGAACTCAACAGATGAGTTTAACAGCAACAGTAGAGAAAGCTGAAGAAAAGATTAGTAAGCTGAAAGATAATTTTATAGAAAAAGTATATATATGATGGTCATCATCCTACATCACACCCATGTATACCAACTCACTTTGAATAGTGATAAATTTGCTTTGCTGCTGCTGGTTTTAAACAGGCAACCTATTTTATAGGTAAAATTGCACCCTGAATTTCAAATTAAATTTGGGGGAAAAAGAAAGATTTGGGTTCAGGTCACACTTTCCTACTGGATGGGTGAATTTGGTAAAGATGGTAAGTATCTCCAAGCTTGTTTCTTCACTTGTAAAAGGATATGCCTTGGTCAGAGGATTTACAGAAAAAAAGGATAAATACCAAAATGTTCTATAAATACCATATTTGCAGCATAAGCTGTATATCCATTTTTCCTTTTCCTGGGTACATAGTCCAGGTAGAGATTACATTTCTGAGTATTTCTGAAGAATACTGGATAGTCGATTCAATTCAACAGAATAAGTGATTTTTAACAAATGACATTGTGGGGGCGCCTGGGTGGCTCAGTCGTTAAGCGTCTGCCTTCAGCTCAGGTCATGATCCCAGAGTCCTGGGATCGAGCTCCGCATCGGGCTCCCGGCTCAGCGGGAAGCCTGCTTCTCCCTCTCCCACTCCCCCTGCTGTGTTCCTGCTCTCACTGTCTCTGTCTCTGTCAAATAAATAAATAAAATCTTAAAAAAAAAAAATGTCATTTTTTTTTTGCCAGGGCTTTGGTTCTTTCCTCTTCCAGCAGGTTGAAATGCAGATATAGCAGTGACCAAGACCATTCAAGCAAGACAGCAGCCTAGGAGATGGCTGAACCTGGGACCCTGAATGACCTCATGGTGGACAGCCACCTAACCAGCTCAGATTGGCCAGCCTGTTGAGGAGGAGATAAATAATGATCCAGCTTGTGTAGGCCATTGTATATGAAGATCTCTTTGCTACAGCAGCTTAGCCTTCTCCCCAACTAGTGTAGTGCAAAACAAATGTAAATTATCTATGAAAGGCAACAAAATTAAATTTTAACAAAAGTACTACTTACATATATGCAGAAAACTCCCAATTATAAGTAGCTTTGAGAAATGAGAATAATATGAAAATATGCAGAAAACTCCCAATTATAAGTAGCTTTGAGAAATGAGAATAATGTGAAAAAGTTAATGTCTCCCTACTCCATCCTCTCAAGAAAAGTGTTCTGCTTCAAATACCTCCAGAGAGAAGACGCATTAAACAAAGATCTGAGTTTATTTACATGGAAGTCATTGTCAACTCTAGAAGAAAGCTGCTGGAGAAGAGTGGAAGAATCAGAGGAGATATTTCTAATTAGGAAAGAATAAATAAAAAGCAAGGAAAAGCGCAGCTGTAGACCAACTATCTGAGAAGTAGGGCAGAAAAGTAAATATAAATGAAAGCCTTAAAAAAAGCGTCCAGTAGTCAGTACAAGGCTGTTGAAAGTTATCTGTATTTAGTATTCATTGGGGTAAAGATTTTCAATTATTTGAAGGCGGAGGGAAGAAAATCAGTAAAGACGGAAATACCAAAGATGTCAGAAAAGATACAGACTTGGGTAGACAGTACCTCTGAAGGCCAAAGAACCCAGGCTCCAGGTAATGGACGATGCCCGCCTCAGACTGTTCACAACTGTAAGCAATCAGAACTCAGGGAGCTGCTGTTGTGAGAGCAGCGGCCGAGTAATAATAAACTAACCTAGGCTAGGCCACTCAGAAGGAACGTCTCTGTTAACGATAACCAACCCCTGGAAGCCGCTCTTAACGGAGGCCCGCCTACACCGGTTCAACCACAGCCCTGAGCCCCCACAGCCATTTACACAGAACAGCTCGTGACAACCAAAGTATTTTAAAAGACAAACATCACAGTACAGAGGTTCCGTATTTGGTTAATGCTCACAGGGGAAATCACGCACCCCATCTAGGTTTCCTAATTATCTTGCTATAATTGCAGCAGACATACTCTTCAAAGTATGTTGTAGCAGTGAGGTTCCCTCTTGCTTTAAGTGGACCCTGAGGAAAAATGGGAAGCAGTTGGGGGTGGGGGGAACAGGACTTCACATAGGTGTGGGAAACGGCCGCTGTTATGGAATTAAGAAATACAGATATATTCCTTCTCATCTGGGTTGGAAAGTCAAAGAGAATGCTGATTGACAGTGACTACTGATCAACAGAAATCCTTTCTCCCGGGCGCCTGGGTGGCTCAGTCGTTACGCGTCTGCCTTCGGCTCAGGTCATGAGCCCAGGGCCCTGGGATCGAGCCCCGCATCGGGCTCCCTGCTCTGCGGGAAGCCTGCTTCTCCCTCTCCCACTCCCCCTGACTGTGTTCTCTCTCTTGCTGTGTCTCTCTCTGTCAAATAAATAAAAATCTTAAAAAAAAAAAAAATCCTTTCTCCCTTTTGTAATGCTGTAGGAAAGCATCAGATGTATAATAATAGAAACATGAGCAAAGACTGCGAATGCAAGGAAATAGTCAATGACATGTAAAACACTAGAAAAGTGTAACATGTCAGAAAAATAAATGTCAGCATCCATATTTAAAAAAAAACACAATACAAAAATTGTGCAAATACTTTTAATTGTATTATTTCCTCACAACAAATTCATTACGAAATGTTAAGTTGTGCCTGATGAGGGAGAACAAACGGGCTTAAATTAATTGGGTTTTTCTCCTCCTTCCTCTTGGACCGCTCCGTTTCCCCCTTCTCCTCCCAAACACAGATCCAGCGGTCACCAGCACCGGCGTAGGCCCCCGTCCCTCATCATCACTAGAGCTGCTGCTGGTCGCGCCCTGGTCGCTGGCGGGAGCTGGGGTCGCTGCGCTCTGCAAACCCGGGCGGCTGGCGGGTGACTCCGGGGCTGCTCTCTCCTGCTGCGCCGTCGCTGAAGACACACACTCGGCGTCCTCACCCGAAGAGGTCCCGGATGACGGCGAGAGGCAGGCCCCCCCCAAAAACCCGCCACAGTTACTCTCTCGCTTAGAATCAGAAAGCCTCTTTCTTTTCAGGCTTGATGACTCTTTCCATTTATTTGCTAGCCTTCTCTTCTGGGTGTTTCCTTCTGCCTTATCAGGGAACTCAAAGTCGTTCTCCATGGCAACCGACACTGCTTCTATTTCGCTGGCTGTGGCTTCTCTCTCTTTTCTCAGCATACAAGTCACAGCTCTGTTCAGTCTCTGGCTCCTAATACCCTTAGCATCTTGTCTCTCCTGTTGAGCTAATCTAAAGAAAGAATCAATTCGGAGCTGCGTCTAAAAAAATGAAATGAAATGATAAAAAAAAAAAATCAGGCGAGTCAGTCAACTTTCTGAAGCAAATCAAAGAGCTCCACCTTGGGTGCCTGGGTGGCTCAGTCGTTAAGCGTCTGCCTTCGGCTCAGGTCATGGTCCCAGGGTCCTGGGATCGAGCCCCGCATCGGGCTCCCTGCTCTGCGGGAAGCCTGCTTCTCCCTCTCCCACTCCCCCTGCTTGTGTTCCTGCTCTCGCTCTCTCTCTGTCAAATTAATAAATAAAATCTTTAAAAAAAAAAAAAAAGAGCTCCACCTTGGTCACTGGCTTTGAATGACTCTTTCAGGGAAGGTGCCTTCCTTACCTCTCAAAAGCCAAATCTCTACCCCAGGATTTACTGAGAGTAAATTTGATTTTCTAGATCACACTGGAAGCAGTACTCACCACCTGTCACCTAAGCCCTCCGTCCGCATCTCCAATAAGAACCCCCTTCCCAGGCACTCAAAGAGAGTCAGGTGTTTTTCAGTAGCCAAATATGCCAACTTCTTTTGGAGCAGCACAGTTTCGTGGGGTCTGTGTCTAAATTCCACTCCTCCCTTCTCTTCAAAACATGGTCATTGTGCGGTTCGTTGAGGGGGCAACCACACTGCATACTGGGAAATGGTCATGCTCTTTGTTTAGCAAATCCACATTTAGCAAGACATTTTTAAAATAATAGTTGCATGTGGAGAAAGTTTTATGCCTAATGTTCAACACAGCATTATTTATGAAAACCTGAAAATCAAGGTTCCACTAAGTGCGCTGAACCCGTTAAGTGAAATCTCTTTGATGCAATGTAATCTGGTCGTTTGAAATTATGAAAACCATGCAATATACAGAAAAAATCTTATGTTAATAAGTACGAGGGGGAGTTATATAGATCAAATTGCATTTATGTATGATAAATATATGTGCAAAGGAGGGGGGGAGAATAAAAGAAAATAAACCTGTATGTTAGTATCTGTGTCAGAGAAAGTAAATAATGGATCATTTTAATCCACTTTTTTCTAATTTGGGGGAAATAAATTTATATTAACTTCTATAATGTAAAGGAAGAAACATAGTACAACACAATGTACCTGAAATTAAGGAGTAATCATCACAAAGCCGACACACTTTCCTTGGCTGTCGGCATACAATGGCTCCATTACAGAAAGTCATCGCATAAGCAAAGGAGACGTTTTTCGGAAAGGCCATCCACCTCAGTTTTATTTATGTTTTTTCTAAATTAACCAAACCTAATGACAATAGATTTAAATATGTGTACTTTCTAGGATATGGTCTCATTTCTACTAAGTGGTTTACCTGTACATATATTTTGGAGGCTGTTCCTGGGGTGGAACAATCTTCGGTATGGGTGGGAATATACTCACAGATACAGCGAGACCCGATTACCTACACCCACCCCACGGGAGAACTGAGAGCCATACAAAGTCCTCATCTCAAAAATCTCTCCTGCCAACATGCCATAGTGATGATGACTCATTTACAGAATGAAGGAGTACTCGTACTCGAAGAGAATTCAATGATCAGGATTTGCTTTGGACTGGACACTTCCCAGACTTTTTTTAAATGAAAATAGCTCTGAAAAACTAAAATATTCAAGCATAAACATCTCAGTACGCAATCCATTATTAGCCTGGTTTTTTCAAAGTCAGAATGAACACGCACAGACACGGAAGTCCAGCCCTAAGAGTGAAATTGAGAAATGAAGACAAAGTGCAGTTTTCCCTTTTTCTGTTTTCTTCTGTTCTCTTATCTAAAGTGTAATATTTTTAAAATGTATGTTACATGCTCTAAAATAAAAGAGTAATGGGTCTTTAATAGCTGCGACTGGCAGCCTTTCTTAGTTCACTCCTCACCCTGAAGTTAGGAAAAGAGCTGCACTGATTACCTGCTGGGCGTTCAGTTGCTTTAATACTGGAAACAGAGACTCATCTGTCTTCATCCTGTTCCACCCAAAATAACGCTGACAAAATATGCAGGCAGTTAAGGCTTCTACATGTTTTTAAAGATATTTAAACAAATGATAAATAAAAAGGTGCAAAGAACTCACCTGTAATTCCATTCCCCGTATCTCTAAAGATTTTCATATTTATAAAGAATAAAGTGGTAAGAGAACAGAATGACAAAACAAACTACTGCAACATAATCATGTGGCATGTCTCCTGTTCAATGTCCTCTAAGATAAAACATACCCAACTCTCATTTTAGGACATCAAAGACTCGTTACTCTGAGAAAAGGTTAACCTAGAATAAAAACAAGTTTCAGATATCATACATATTTCTTTGAGAGAAAAAAACTGTAGTTAGACTAATACTATTGCAAATATTTAAGCATCTATCCAAATGATGATTTAAATATGTAAAAAGGAACATATAAATAATAAAACTAATCATCTTTTCTATTCTTTCAGAATAAATAATAATTATGTGGTTGTACCTATGAATGTTTATCACTACCTATTTCAAATAAAGATCCTCTTCACTCTAAAGAGATTATTCATAATAGCTAAAACCATGTAAGCAACCCAAGTATCCACCAACAGATGAATGGATAAGCAAAATGGGGCATATCTACACAACGGAATATTATTCAGCCTTAAAAAGAAAGGACATTCTGACACGTGGTACAGCATGGATGAGCCTTGAGGATACTGTGCTCAGTGAAATAAGCCAGACACAAAAGGACCAATACTGAATGATTCCACTTGTATGAGGTACTCAAGTCCTCAAAACCCTGGAGACAAAAAGTAGACTTGTGGTCGCCAGGGCCCGAAGGGAGGAGATGGGGAGTTGTTGTTAATGGGTCTAGAGCTTCAGTTCTTTTCAGATGAAAAGAATGGGGATGGATGTGGTGACTGGTGACTGTTGCCCAACAATATGAATGTATTTAATGCCACTGAATGGTACGCTTCAAGTGTTAAGATGATAAATTTTGTTATGTATATTTTACCACCAAAAAAACAAAACAAAAAAACCTAAGGAGAGAGAAAAAGGAGCATCTTAAAGTATTAAGAAAAAGCTGATCCAAGTGTTCCCTACAATTCAAATGAAAACATATATTTGGCTCAGTGCTCCTTTAGGTTTGAAGGAGTAAAAGGATATTCTCTAATTTTGTCCAGATCCGGCTTCCCCCACAGAAACGACCCCCTGGAGTCATCCACCACAGGTTTGAGGTAAGCGTCTGCAACAGCTGGGTTGGGAAAGCCAGGTGTGAGCTGCAGCTTGCGCAATTTTTTTTTCACTTTGGTATCATATGGGTTAGGTCTTATCTTCTTATTTTTTTGAGCTTCATGCCACCACTCTCTACAAGGCAAAGGAGACAAGATTTCATGACATTATAGTGGATGCACTGCAGATAAAGGGCTATGCTTAGAAGATGTAAACTCAAGCCCCAGAACAAATTCCATGAGCCACAGAGTAACCATGGCAAACACTGACTGCAAGCTTACTCTGCGCCTGGCACCGTGTCAGCTGTCATACACGCCGATCATCACCCGAGCACAATCCTACCTACCACTGTCATCACCCCACAGAGGAAGAAACCGACCCCAAGCACAAGTCACTACCTGCTCAAGACTTCACAGGGGGCACTGGTGCGGTCAGAACCTGAGAATCGCCCGTCGGGGCCCACAACTTCTCTGGGACTCTTTCTCAGCAAGAAAGGAGGTCATATATCTGTATCATTTACTTCAAATCAACTACAGTAATAGACCCAAGAATATTTAATAATATGTAAAAATGCCAAGAACATGTTACATCTTAAAAATGCAGAACAGGACTCTACAGAAAGTAGAACCTCAATTTTGGAGAAAATGCATATATGTGAAGAAAGAAAACATATACAAGGCAATTTAAAATAATAAAAGCAATGACAACCATTATTTTACTGTGTTAGGCAATGTTCTAAGCAAGGATACAGCTGTTCATTTTCTTCTTTATATTTTATTCCTTTTTCAGTTTTTCCATTGTGATCGGAAATTACTATGGCAAGTTAAAGACTGCCCCACATTCTTTGCTTCTCCTCCCATCCAGAAGTGGGGCCTATGTCCCCTCCCTGGAGCCGGGTGGGCTCTGTGACGGAGGAAGGGATGCTGTACTAGGTCTTCAGAGCCTGCTGTTTCCACATCTGGACCCTTAAAATATCTGCCTCGGAAGCAGCTGACATGCTGTGTGAGGGAGCTCCAGAGGGAGGGGATCCACATGGAGGGGGTCCAGATGGAGGGAGTCCAGATGGAGGGGGTCCAAGGCCCCAGCCCACAGTTCTGGCTGAGCTCCTGGCTGACGTCAGCACCACTGGCCAGACACGTGGCTCCCTCACCAGCGGATCCTCTAGCCCAGCTGAGTTGCCCCCTGACACACATGGAGCCCAACAGACATACCCACGCAGCCTCACCAAACTGCAGATCCATGGGCAAAAATCAATGACTCCTGGAAGCCACTGAGGTTTAAAGTATTTTACAACGCGGCAAGAGACAACCGGAAAAATTTATACAGTTAGGAAGAATGAATAGCATAAAGTTAAAAGCAAAGAAAACCCTCACCAATCTACACATTCAATGAAACATTAAAAAAAAAAACACACACACACTCTGTCGTGTTGCACTGCTTCCCATCCTTGCCGGGTGGGACACGGACTCAGATCTGCTCTCAGTCAGTGCCTCATTTCACCAATGCAGGAGTGCCTCCTAGCACCACAAAAGACTAACTGCAGTCTTCACTACAGCATCAAAAGGCAAAAAGGAACTAAGATCTGTCTTCATCAGTTTTACAATACCGTTTCCAGGAGTGCACTAAGAGAACACCTATAATTCTCCCCTACTCTCTTTTGAATTTCCATCTTTGAGATAAGCAATCAGGATTGTCAGCGAGGATGATCAGCACAACATACCGAGCGAGCATTCATCCCACTGAGAGAATCTCACCCTCCTTAAAGCAGGAGGGCCGGGCACTGCCATAAAGATGAAAGATGGCATCTGCCAGTCAGCTGAGCTGTGGAGGACACGGCAGGGAGTGGGAGTGACCGTGCTAGGACGGAAGGATCTGTGCCCGGGCCAGGTCGGTGGGGGTGACTGCCATTCTCTGTCCCTGCTCTTCCAGGGACATCTGGGCATTTGGGCCCAGTGTGTTCAGATCTCATTTCCCCGCAAGAGAACCCAAAACGTTCTGTGAAATCTCCCCTAATTTAAATGTTGGTAGCCAATTCACAATGAAGGCTCCACAGAAGAGGGCACTGTGCAGGCCTAACCAAACACAGCTGGGCTGAATTCAGTGGGTAGGCCCGGAGTAGCTCCACCTTAAAGGGGGGTGACAAGCTGGAGTCTGGTTAGGGGAAAGGGAAAGCGGAAAAGAAAGCAAGGCAACACTCTCAATTTCACTGCCTTCCACCTCTCCTCCGGCTCTCTAACTGCATCTGTCTTCATGTTCCCGAGCCAGGCACAGTTCCGGCTGCTCCTCTCTGCCAGGCACCAGCTGGACAACCAGACAGAAATGGCTAAAATGTAAACCACTCAACTAACGAGAGAAAATAAATAAGGCATAAATAGGCATTCACTCTATCAGAAATGCAAATTTTCAACAAACAAAAAATTTCAGGATACCAAATTAAAAATCTAAATACCATTTTTACTTATCCTATAATAATCAGATAAGAACCCAACAATACGTCTCTGAAGGCATTCAATCATGTTTGATCAGACTTTTAAAAAAAAGAAATAACAATAAGCATGTGATTAATTAATCACAATACATCAAAAGACTACTATGGAGTCATTAAAAACTGTTACTCATCTATACATTGTTGACAGAATGCCTTGTTCTATCACCAAATGAGTTATAGGTAACATAAAAAGAAACAACACACACTTGTATGAGTACAGATGTGTATATATATATATAATGTCTGAGTATACTGTGCAAAGTCTAAAATTATATAAACCAAAATGTTAACTATAACCATCTTTTTAATTCATATTTCATAATTTTTCTATTACTATTTGTACAGTAAAGTTGTTTGTAGTTTTTCAAGTTATTTAAATACCATGACCTACGAGCTACCCAGTAACTTATTGCCAGTATATTATTTCCTCAATAATATGAAAATCATGAGGAGAGATACAAAGAAAGCATAAAATAAATACACTGGTACATATGCTACAGCTAGAGAAGGGCAAACATTAAAACGACTTCTGCATTTAAGTTTTAATTTTAATCACTGATTAAGAATCACTGATTCTTAGACCAGAACATCTGAGAATTTTTCAGACACCAGGAGATACAACTGGAAAGAACTCCAAAGAACCATTAAATCAACTCCTACCAAATAGTATCTCATGACAAGTTGGTGGTTAGAAAATGCCATCACAACCTTGTGAATAGACTAAAAACCGCTGAACTGTGAAATTTATGGTATGTGACTTATAGTCCAATTTTTTTAAATGCCATCGAGGACCAACCTTAAGAAAGAACTCCTTTCATGGACATCCTCCTAAATACCACTGTCCCAGAAACTCCATAATTGAAGTGTACCCCATGGGCAGCACAATGGTGGGTTCTGGGTGGAATGCACCACCATCACTAAACACATCAGAATACACACAGCAAGAAACGGGACAGCAGGGCCCGAGGTACAGTTCTCAACATTGTATTTCCATGTCACTCTGGCTCCTCTTTCAGAACACTTAACACAAGGAAGTACAGGGACATGTTTGCTTCTGTCCCCCCCAAGAGTGTGGAGCTCCTTGAGAGCGCAGCCTACAGCTTAGTCAACTTTCCTACCCCAGCCTAGCAGGGCGTCTGACACAAGAGCAACCACTCAATCCATATCTGAATGAATGAAATGGGAATTTCTACTTGCCTATGGAATCCCACAGACCTGGCTATGTAGCCCCTTGATCTAGGATAAGCCTGGTACCTCTAAAAAAATTGTCTCTGATTTCACTGAAGTCTAGAAAGGGAAAACAAATTTGGTAACCCAGTCAATTCCGGTGATTTGTGACAGTTCATGATGCAAATAATAGTTTTGTTTGTTAAACTGGGTATTTTTTTTTTTTAAGACTTATTTATTTGAGAGAAAGAGAGCAAGAGAAAGAGAGAGAGCAATAGAGAGCATGTGCATGCCTGTGCAGGGGAGAGGAGCAGAGGGAGAAGAGAATCCCAAGCAGACTCCATGCTGAGCACTGAGGGCTGAGCGCAAAGCCCAACGTGGACTTGATCCCACAAACCCGAGGCCATGACCTGAGCCAAAACCAAGAGTCAGATGCTTAACCAACTGGGCCACCCAGGCACCCTAAATCAGACATTTACATAAACGTTTTAATTAAAGAAATTAAGAAAGAACTTACGAGAATTTTAGGAGAGGTTCCAGGCCATGTCCAGGGAATTCATTGAGAATTTCCATGGCTGTAACACAACCTACAGTTGGTATTCCTTCTGTATAATCACTTCCAAGCAAATAGGCCAAATTTATTAATTTGTTCCGGTCTAATCCTATAAAAGTAAAAACATTTTATATTTTTTAAATTTTTATTAGAACACACCAAGCAAGATTCCGCCTCCGGGCCTTTACACTCTCTAGGCCCTTTGTCTGACGTGCTCATCCCTAAGGTATGTACCACAACTCACTACCCCTTTTCTTTAGGCCCTAGCCCAAAAGTGACCTATTAGTAAAGACTTTCCTGACCACAGCTCCATATACAACAGCAAATGCTCTTCCTGTGACTGCAGGTCACCCTCTCCTCTTCTACAGCTTTGTTTTTCTACATGGATTATGTTTATTATCGTTTCTCCTACTAGACTTGTATTCTCCAGTTTCCCCACCGCCAAGAACAAAAATTGGCATACAGGAATCACTCGATATGTATTTGTTAGATGAATGGAAAAATGAAGAATCACTGCCAGAAATACTAACACAGGGCCATGGAGCTCACTGCCTCCCTTCGCTGCCACCTTTGGTTTATTCCAGAGATCTCGAATAACCGGTCAAAGTGTAAGCAGGTCAGGTAATTAAAACTGCAGAAAATGCCTAAACATTACTAGGGTTTTAATTTCTTAACTCTAATTTAAAACTCCTATTCCTCTCTAGAAGCAAAAGATCACTTACATGAAAACTTGTAGAGACCTACCATTTCCTAGTTAATACATCAAACTAGTTCCTTGGAAAGGAAAAAATTCATAATACGAATTCTAAAGGTAAATCTCAAAGAGTACTCACACTCTGAAGTCTTACCAAGTTGGTTGTGAAAGTCCACATACTGGTAATACTCTACAAACTTGTTTTTATTAAAGAAGTTTTTATAGACATGCCGTGCTCCAAAGAGCCAAATATCACTATCATCAGTGATTGTTCCAGAAGTCTGATCAGTCAGATCCAGGATGGCGCACTGCGCCTCTGCTTCCATGGGAGCCTCGATGTAGGGAATGCCAAACAGGCGAAGAAGTTCCTGGAGAGTGAGAGACACGCGTGATCCCCGGGAAATGCAGGACCCGGCCTTGACCGGAAATGGGAGCAGTGCGCACACATTTCACTGAAGGCATCCGCCTGGGGAATCGGATTAAGTAAAACCAGCAGTAGGAATTGCTAAAGGAGGCCTGGCTTGTACACCTACCTGGCTTTCCAGGAACATCTGCCCCGTCACGGTAGCAGCAATCCGTTCTTGCTGCTGTTTTTGTGCTTTCAACGAATTCTGCTGTGCTAACAGGCTGCTCTCCAGAGTTTCCAGTTCCTCCTGCAAAATAATTCCATCTGTAGATAATTATATTAATGATCCAATTAAGCTCATGTGTTACAAAAAGACTGCATTTAGTCTGACTAAATTTCCAAATAAGCATTCCTCCTTATGAAGTTTCCCACTTGGATTTCTGAGCAGGTCTGTAATATCTTTAGAGTTCCCTCACTAAATCACCCATGTTTTAGTTTAAACAAATTGAATTTTTAAAAAACACAGAGTGAGGGGCACCTGGGTGCCACAGTCCATTAAGCGTCTGCCTTCAGCTCAGGTCATGATCCCAGGGTCCTGGGATCAAGCCCCGCATCGGGCTCCCTGCTCAGCCGGGAGTCTACTTCTCCCTCTCCCACTCCTCCTGCTCGTGCTCGCTCTCTCACTCTCTCTCTCTCTCATAAATAAAATCTTAAAAAAAAAAAAACCCACAGTGTGAGAAACCACTTCCCACCCACTAGGGTGACTAGAATCAAAAGGACAGTATTAGTAAGTGTTAATGAGAATGTGGAAAACCTGGAACCCTTATACACTGTTGGTGGGAATGGTGCAGCCACTTTGGAAAACAGTCTGATGGGGCCTCAAAAGGTTAAACACAGCTACCTGTGACCAAGCAATTCTATTCCTAGGTGTACACCTGAGAGAAATGAAGATATATGTCCATCCCCACAAAAACCTGTACATAGATGTTAACAGCAGCATTATTCATAATATCCAAAAAGTGTAAACAACCCAAATGTCCATCAAATGATAAATGAATAAAATGTGGTTCATATCCATACGATGGAATACTATTTGGCAATAAAGAGTACTAACACATGCTACAACATGGACGGACCTTGAAAACATTCTGCTAAATGAAAGGAGCCAGAAACAAAAGACCACAGGTTGTATGATCCCATTTATATGCAATGTCCAGAAAAGACAACTCCATAGAGACAGGAAGTAGATGAGTGGCCCCAGAGGTGGAGAGGAAGGGACAGGGAGTGACAGCTAATGGGTACAGGGCTTCTTTTTGGGGTGATGGAAATGTTCTAAAATTGTGATAGTTATATAACTCTGTGAATTACACTAAAAGCTATGAATTGTAAAAAATAAAATGTCAATTACTATACCCTCAAAAATATGAAATAATTGGAGATAAATCTGACAAAGGATGTGTAAGATTTGTACACTGAAAACTGCAAAACACTGCTGAGAACATTTTAAAAATTCAGACATATCTGAATAAATCAAGATATATCCTTTATTCACAGATCAGAAGATAGAATGTTGCTAAGATTTAATTCCCCCCAAAATCGATCTGTATATTCAATACAATCTCATCAAAACCTTAGGCATTTTTCATGTAAATTGAGAGGCTAATTCTAAAATTCATATGGAAATGCACAGGATTTATAAAAGTGAAACAACTTTGAAAAAAACAAAGCTGGAAGATTCACACTCGCACTGCCTCGTTTCAAGAGTTACTATAAAACTACAATTTGTGATGTTTTGAGTTGATTTTGGTGTATCACACACGGCACCAAAGTTGTTTTTTTTTTCCTAGCACCAGTGCAAAGACTCTCCTTTCTCCATCCAACTGCCTTTGTAGCATTGTTGAAAACTTGTTCTCCATATATGCATGGATCCATTTCTGTACTTTCTATATTATGTTCTATTGATCTATTTGTATATCTTTATGCCAAGAGCAACCTGTCTTGATTACTGTTGTTTGCTTCTGTTGCAGGACTCTATTTTGTTCTAGTGATCTATGTATCTATCCTTTAGCCCATATCATACTCTCCTGATTACTATAGCTTCATAGTAAATCTTGATATCAGGTAGTAAAAGTCCTCCAAATTTTTTCTTTTTCGAAATTGTTTCGACTACTCTAGCTTCCTTGCTTTTCCATATAAATCTTAGAATCAGCTTGTTAATATCCATCATTGGGTTTTTATTGGAATTCTATGAATCTATGGATCAGCTTGGGGAGAACTGATATCTTAATAATATTGGGTCTTCCCATCCAAAACCACATCTATTTAGGTCTTCCCTGATTTCTATCATCAGTGTTTTATAGTTTGAAATACCTATCTTTCACATACATTGTAAGCTCTACATGTAAGTGTTTTATGCTTTTAGGTGTTATTGTATGTGGTTCTTGCTGTGGACTGAATTGTGTTCCCCCAAAATTCATTGTTAAAGTCCTAACCCCAAATGTGATTGCATCTGGAGATGGTGTCTTTAGGAGGTAATTAAGGTTGCTGGCGCCTGGGGGGCTCAGTCATTTAGCGTCTGCCTTCGGCTCAGGTCATGATCCCAGGGTCCTGGGATCGAGCCCCGCATCGGGCTCCCTGCTCCGTGGGAAACCTGCTTCTCCCTCTCCCACTCCCCCTGCTTGTGTTCCCTCTCTCACTGTGTCTCTGTCAAATAAATAAACAAAATCTTTAAAAAAAAAAAAGGAGGTAATTAAGGTTAAATGAGGTCATAAGGGTGGGGCCCTAATTTGATAGGACTGTAGCCTTATAAAAGAAAGATATCTCCTTCCCTCCCTACCCTCTCCCTCCCCCACCCCACCCTACCCCCTCTCTCCCCACCACATGAGTACATGGCAAGAAGGCAGCCATCTGCAAGCCCGAGAGCTCTCACCAGGAATCAAATTAGCCTGCACCTTGATCTTAGATTTCCCAATCCCCAGAACTACAAAAAAATAGTTAAGAAAAAAAAAAGCATGCAAATAGCTGATAAATGTTCATCCAGTAACTCCTTAAAGCTCAAAAGCAATTTAACTTGGCTCTTTCTTAGCCGTAAGTTAAAACTCGATGTCATATTATTACCAAATTAATATCTTGCCATTCATTGAGTGAACGGTCTGCATCTTTTTCAGCTTCTTCATGTGGCTCAGTGTCTGAAGCCTCACTTCCAGAGTTGGGTCTTAGGAGGCCCTCAGAGTCACCAGTGGCTTCTTCCTTCTTAGTTCCTATCAGTTCTTCTTCATCTTGTCTGGAGGGAGATTTAGAAGCTTCATGTAACTCAGCCTGAAGTTCATCATTACTATTTATACTCTGTACTTCGATGAAACTTCCTGTACCAAAATAACAAGGTCACTTTATTTACAAGTGAAACATTAGAATTATCCCAAAGTCATCGAGAGCATTCCAAAGTATCCTGAAAAATGTTTTACCCTGAAATGATCTGAATTTACTAGAAAACATGTAAGGCTAACATATTACTATTAAATAAATTTAATAATAAAAAATGCCTAACTTCAAAATAAGCCTTTTCCATTAAACTGGCACTACCTTTGAAATTAGGAACCAGGCTTTCAAAGACTTGTATATAAGCTTTATACAAATATGCTAAGTTAAAGGAGAATTATCAGAGGATGTCAAATATCATGTAGGTTGTTATATGTTCTCATTTCACTATGGACATAGCAAAGAATAAAGCTGTGAATTAGTGGAAAGAATCCTGGAAAAGTACTCAGGAGAAATAGCTCTTCTCTTCCACCTTCCTTCCCTCCTCTCCTGTGTCTTGTCTTTTCTTTAAAAAGAAATGTGATTCCCTTCTTTTGCTTCAGGTGGAGGGGGATGGATTTCAGGATGCAATCAGGACAGAGTGGGCTGGAGACCTCAGAGTGGGGACTGGGGCCAAGGAGACAGCCAGGACCAAGGAGAACACCAATGGGACCAGGAGATGGTTACAAATTAAGAGAGAATAAGCAGGGGCGCCTGGGTGGCTCAGTCGTTAAGCGTCCGCCTTCAGCTCAGGTCATGATCCCAGGGTCCTGGGATCAAGCCCCGCATCGGGCTCCCTGCTCCGCGGGGAAGCCTGCTTCTCCCTCTCCCACTCCTCCTGCTTGTGTTCCCTCTCTCGCTGTCTCTCTCTCTGTCAAATAAATAAATAAAATCTTTAAAAAAAACAAAAAAAACAAATTAAGAGAGAATAAGCAATAAGTCAATATATTAAGGACAATGGGAGTAAGGTTTATCACTCTTAGAAAGGGAAATCACAACAAAAGTGGAAGCTAAAATGAAATCTGTGATGTTGGATTGGAATGCAGGTATCAGTATGAACTCATAGATTTTTATACATGAAAATATACATTTATATAGAAATATGTATTTATTTGTAGAGAAATAAATACAGATGGGTGTGTGCACATGCTTGTGTGTATATACATAAATATACTCCCTGGCTCTGTCCCTGAGAGGGCCTGAAGCAATGCCCACTCCAGTACCAGTGAGCACACTCAGGGTCCAGATCTTGGTTTCTAAACATCATGCTCTATTACCAGAGAGACCGAGGACTCTCTGGTGAACTGGCTGGATCCAGGGACAGGGCAGGGCAGGGAAAGTATAAGATAAATCTGGAATGTCTTGATCAGAAAGTAAAGAAATGCTCAAACTATAAGAGGGAAGTGTCAAAAGTCACAGAAGCCAGCCTGAAGGGGGCCCCCACTGGCCAAAGCCAGGACGACTCCAACCATAAAGTACAACAGCATCATAAATCACTAAATAAAGCAGATAAACTCTTGAGTCCACATGGATATTAAAAAAACAGTAAATGGGGAAGAGGGAAAGATCTTCCTTATAAAAGGATGTAAACTGAAAAATATGTAAGGAACGATGGAACTAGAAAACTGCCATTTGGCAGCCATCATAGTAACCATTTATTTAGGTAAAAATCATCAATGAATGCTGAAATAAGTGAGCAAAGATTTGTTCAGGAACAACAGCCTTTACATAGACAGCCTTTCCAAAAAATTACTTTACACAGCCTTTCCATAAAATACTAATTACAAAGGAGAAACAGTAACTTTAGAATGGAGAAACGGGGGGTGGGGGGATGGGTTAGCCCGGTGATGGGTATTAAAGAGGGCACGTAATGAATGGAGCACCGGGTGTTATAACGCAAACAATGAATCATGGAACACTACAGCAAAAACTAATCATGTAATGTATGGTGATTAACATAACATAATAAAATAAAATTTAAAAAAAAAAAAAAGAATGGAGAAACTCAGCAGACACCAGGAAAAGTTAGCTTGTGTGTGTGTACAATCAATTCTTGTTATTCACAACAGTATGTTCTATAAAGTCACTGTAAACACTTAATCCACGAATACATCCTTGTTCATAGAGTAAATATATTTAAAATCGCAAATCCTAAAAACAACCCATCTTGGCAAATTCTAATTTCTTTATCTTACGAAAGAGAAAATGAGGTTTAGGAGTGTTAAGAGACTTGCCTGAGGCTGCCCCACTAACAGGTGCTGGAATTGGGATTCAAACCCCATCCAACTAACCCGAACCAGAGCTTCTTGATCTACACTGCGCTGCTCTCTCCCATATTCACCTTCTGGTCACCTCTGTGGGAGAGCTGCAACATGAAGGCGGAGTGACACCTTGTTCAACCTCAGCTAGGAGTGGTATGGCAATTCAAACTTCTAGCCACTTTACTCAGGTCCATGAGTGACCACAAAGATATTACCGCTGAGTATTGATTCTGGGGTTACAAATAAATTTTAGTAAGCAGGCAATGTCACAAATAAGAAATCTGTGAATAATGAGGATCGACCACATAGAAGTCTGTATAGATGTAGATATATAGTAAACATGTATATGTATATAAACATATATAAAGAGATATGATAAAGCAAATGTGGTTAAACGCTAGCCATTGAGGTACTGGGTGAAGGAACCAGAATGTTCTATAATATTCTTTCAACTTTATTAAGTTTATAATTATTTCAAAACAAAAAGTTAAAAAACCTAAAAGACTCACTTCTACCTTTTCCAACTGGTACTCCCTCCTTTTAAAAACAACAACAAAAAAGAACCAGCTGTGTGTCCTTGGGAGAGTCATTTCACCTTTTTGGGGTCCTCGTTCATCATCGGAACAAAAGTGGGAACTAGACTACACTGCAGGATCTCTCCGTTCCTGGAGATGTAAAACCCTACAGTTGTGTATATCTGGAAGAGCACAAGCACCTACCATCAGATTCACTTTCTTCAGAGTCCATTTCCATTGGCTCCACGGCCTTTGGAACTGAAATTAAGTCCTGGTCTGCAGATTCCACTGTCTCATGTTCTTGGATGGTTTTCAGGAAATTCTCGTGCTCTTTAGAATTAAAGGATACTGCATTTTCCAAGTTACTTATTGCCTCTGCAGGGACACTTTGTGTATTACTCATTTCTTGCCAACTGACAGTGTCCATGATTTCAGAAACGGGATTTTTTTCACCTTCTGCTTCATCATCACTTGAAAGAACAGAGGAATCATATTTGGGGCCTGATGGACAAAGGTCTTGCAGCCCAGGCTCTTTGGTGTATATTTCATTTCTTGATACAGAGCGTGAACTCATCGAAGGTACTAGTGTCCGTTGTGTCCCACTCTGGAGTCCAGGTGCATCGCTGTGCATCACCACTGTGCTTTCTGAAGGAACTGGGTCTTTTCTACCCTCAACCGTAGACTCATCGCTTGTCTGAAAGGCTTCACTCACCACGTGCATAAGTGACATTTCTTCTTTTGAAACACCAGATTCGCTGCCTGGACAGAAGACGGGATGGAACAAATGAGCAGAGTCTGCCAGCCTCCTGTCACTGTCAGGGCTGGTTTCATGTGCAGAGTTCACACGAGTTAGATGGGGTCCTGATGGCAACAGCATTCCTTCTCCGTCTCCCTCTGTCAGGCCTCCAACAACTTCTTCATGGCAACTGTTCTCAAGCAGTGTTTTCACTCCTGACCCTCCTGCCTGCACGTCATTTCCAGCATGTGCTTCCATGTCTTCATCATCATCAAGAACCTTCTGAATGGCTAAGAGAGTAAGCGGTGACACAGGTGCATTCTTCACATCAGACTGCTTTGGAGTCTCGCTCTCCCACCCCTCTTCTGAGCTGCTTCCCAGCATGGCAGCCTGCATGGCCAGGGAAGTTCTTGGAGAAGGAGGGGCAGCAGCAGGCTCTTTCTCTGGCTTCAGTTTCTCACACAGAGATGACTTCATGTCAAAAGACCTGCTGTGCATTTCGCTGGAAGAAGGAAGAGCCTCTAAACCCACCTCTGCAACTTTCTTAGCTTGAATACCTTAAGAAAAATTAAAACATTTCTCATATAGTTTTACAGTGAGACAATATGCTTCTAGTAAGATGAATAAAAGAATACTGGTTCTCATGAATGAAGTTATAAATTTTCATTTAAACAGCACTAAGAGTTAATTTGTTATGTAATTTTAAAGTGGGTTTGTACACGAGCACTGAGTAACGTACAGAACTGTTGAATCATTATATTGTAAACCTGAAACTAATATATAACACTGTACGTTAATTATACTGAGAGTAAATAAATAAATAAATTTTAAATAAATAAAAACAAAGAGGGTTGGTACAATAGTAGGTATCCATTAATAGCTACATATATTTATTATTACATAAGTAGGGTGGTAGTTCCTAGAATTCGGAGACATAACATATTTTTGGTTTTTAACCATCAGGTAAGTGATGGTACCGAATACCTCTTATTAAGATGTAATGTGAAGTATCTTCAGAGACCACTCTCCTTGACTCTACCTCCTTCAAAAAGCCCCCTTCATCTTCATATTGCCTTTGGATTTGTCCTGACTGTTGCTGATTCATTTCCTTTTGGACATTTTCTATGTGTTGGTTTAGGTAGTTTTTTTTAAGCAAGCCTTTGAGCTGATACTGTGAAAAGTCATTAGACTCCTAAAATAAAATAAATAAAATTATTTTTTTGTATTAAATACAAATAATATTCCCACACTTCCATCCTTTTCCCCACAAAGGGACAAAGAGCAACTGGTTTTTTCCATTGGTGACATTTTCATATTATAACAGTAAAATTTGAATACTAGGAAAAAAACTGTAACTGCCTTATTAAAAAATAATCTTTAAAACAAAAAGATTTAGGCAAAAGAAATCATGGATACCGTTTGTGCCTTAATCGTTTATTCAAAAAACATTTATTAAGCAGTAATGCATGCCAAGCACTGTGACATTTTGATTATGGCTTAATAAATAGATAACCTTCTGGAATGCAAGTAAATATGCAAGTAAAGTGGGGCACCTGGTGGCTTAGTCGGCTGAGCGTCCAACTCTTGGTTTCGGCTCAGGTCATAATCTCATGGTTTGTGAAATCTAGACAGGCTCCACACTCGGCAGTGGGGGGAGTCTACTTGAGGATTCTCTCCCTCTGCCCCTTACCCTACTCATGCTCTCTCGTGCATGCTCTCTAATAAATAAATAAATCTTTAAAAAAATATGCAAGTAAAGTGCCTAGCACAGTCCCTGACCCATAAAAGACACCTCAGAATTCATGGCAATCACAGTTATTAATGATAATAGTTAACATTTATAAAGCATTTTCTGTGAAGGCATTCTTCTAGGAGCTTTCATGTGTATCATCCCATTTTATTTTCAACCACCCCATGAGACCTAGGTCATTATCTCCAGTCTACAAATGAAGAAGCTGAGACAAACAGGTTCAGTAACCTCCCTAGAGTTGCAAGGCTAGTGAGTGTTAGATGTGGGATCAAAAACAGGTTGCCAACGCTACACTGCTTCTATTGCTATTATGTTATTACTTACTATCATTACTATTCTCAATATTGCATTTGCCCAATGTACAGATGATACAGAGGTCCACCCTGGATGACTCAGACCCTCTCTTCCCTATCAGAATTACAGGTCCCATGGGCTGCTGAGCCACACTACCCTCTACCCTACCATCTACCGATCCCAGGCTCCACGGTGATGGGGAAAGAACAAAAGGGAACAAATCATTAGGGACCATCTCCCTTCTTCCCATGCCTTCCCAATGTTGTTTACATAACCCAAATTCCATTTCCTCAAAAGCCAGCCAGAGATCCTTTCACACGCAAGAAATAAAGTGCTTGATACACAGGCTAAGTGTGGATTTTTTCCCCTGAAATGAAAACAAATTTACTTCTGTCCTTCGTATATCATTTCAGTGTACCTTAGCATTTTCCTATGTTCACACTGTTTGTGGAAAAACCAAAGGACTGATAGAGAAAGAAATAGGACCTGCCTGCCTGCCTTTTTCATATTTTGGTATCAATTTAAGAAATGTCCAAAAGTTTATAGAAAAAAAACCACTACATCCATTCATTAGGAACAATGCTGCTGCAAAATGTATACTCTGTCCTAACAGTGAGTTAGAGAATGATGTGAGAAATAACAGGTGGTAGCAATAGAAAGGAAAACAAAGTTCATTCACCCACTAAAAGCAGGAGTAATTAATGGTGTACCATGATCAGGAGACAAGCCTGACCCCAACTCCGCGCACCACCTGCTCCAAGGGTCTGTGGCTGTAGAACCACCAGAAGATGCTCCAAGTTGAAGAATTTATCACTGAATTTCCTATTACCACTGTCTAGAAAGAGGAAGAGGGAAGGTGAAGGTCCAATTGCATTTCTAGGCCTGCAGCCAAAGAAGAGACACCTGGAATATCAAGTTAGATTAGATTCTGTATTACTATTAGTATTCTACAGACAATGCATATTATGGGTTAAAATAACTTTTATGAACTAACCTAAGAATTGAACCACTAAGCATACGCTGAGCACTTACTATGTGAAAGATACTGACCTAGGGGCTGAAAATACAGAAGTGACAAAACAGGCACATTTGGATGCTAAGAACCATAAAGAGACATTATAGGGTGTTATGAGAACACAGGAGAGAACCAGGAGATAAGACCTGGTGTTTTTTATTTCATTTTTTATAGACTTATTTATTTTAGAGAGAGAGAGAGCACACACAAGGGGAGAGTGAGAGGGAGAGAAAGAATCTCAAGCAGACTCCGTGCTGAGCATGGAGCCCGATGCAGGGGCTCGATCCCATGACCCCGAGATCATGACCCGAGCTGAAATCAAGCGTCAGAACCTTAACTGAGTGAGCCACCCAGGCATCCCAAGACCCGGTCTTAAGTGGAAAGTCAAAAGGTTTCTTTGAAGAAATATGTGTAAGTTCAAACTTGTAAATACATGATGCTTCACAGACTCTCTGAGACACAAATGCTGTTTACTGGAAACAGATACTATATAAGTAATACTTATCAATTTCCTCTTTTTTCTAATAAAAAATTTTGCTGACGCTCTAAGCATTCTAAGCATTAATATGCTGTTGTATATTTCACCTCTGGCATTGCTTCAAATAAGGTTCGTCTTCGCTTGGTAAATTCTTTCATATCAGTCAGGATTTCATGCTTTATTTCAAGAGGCAGGCTGCTGAAATCTTCAGACTCAATATCTATGGCATGAGGATTATGAAAGAACTCTTCCTGTAAAGAGTAAAAGTTCATTTTTTACATGAAGTTTACATTTTGTACACTTAATTCTATTTACCCTGATATTTATTGCACTTATGATTGCACTTATGATAAATAGTTCTACAAAATCTGCAACAGACTAAACACAGTTGTACATAATTCTGCAATAGGTATCAGTGAATAGGCAGATTGGGGAATGTAGCCGTTCACTCACTGATTCACTCTGAAGAAAAAATACTTACCAGACCCCCCTAATGTGCCAGGCACTGTTCTAGGTGCTAGGGTACTGTGCAGATCATGCCAGACAAGGTCCCTACTCTTAGGGGTAGAGTAAGACAGAATAACCAAATAAATAAATAAATGAACAAGAAAATAAAGCTGGTTAATCTGATAAGAGAGTTGATTAGAACAGGAAGAGAGAAAACATTTATTTGATAGACAGAGAAGACCTCATTAAAAAATGACGTGTGAGCAGGGACTTGAAAGACACCAACGAGACTGATCAGGACATCCCAGGCGGCAGGAACAGCAAGGACAAGAGCCCTAAGGCAGGGATGAGCCTTATGAATTTGAACAATATCTGTAATTCCCTTAATTAGATTAATTTTGTTTTGCTCTTAACCTATAATCAGAAGTGAAGACAAGTGAGAAATTCACAGGCATGAAAAAGTATAAAACTTTTCTAAATTTAACTGATTACCAAAAGTACTTAAGACTCTTCATTAGTAAAGAAAATAAAATAACAGAATTTGCTTTCCTGTAGGTCGGTATGTTGTTTGTGCATGTGCCAACCAGCCAGCACTTAGGACAGGCCAGTCATGCTCAGAACACCCCTTGCTTTCCCCATACGGAGGGAACACCTTAATGTTCCCATCAGCCCTCTGAGGAAGGCATCATTATCATTTTTGTTTCACAAAAAAAAAAGGGGGGGGATGGGAAATAAAGCCCTGGAGAAGTTAATTTGTCTAAGATCACATAGCTAGTGCACAGGAGAGCCTGGACTTAAATGCAGGTCTTTCTGACCATAATATTCATGGTCTTCACCAAGACTGCTCTCATTTGCTGTATTAATAATGCAGAACCTCTACAAGTTGAAGGAGCCTGAGGTTGTAGCTCAAAAGTCTTTCTCCAGATGCACCAAAATAATAGGAACATACAAAAACCAGTTAACTTGGGAATCAAAGAATGTTATCCACTATTCAAGAAACTTGAAAAAAACTCCAAAAACTTGTATATTACAGTACAACCTCAATTTGTAAAAATGTCATTCATTAAAATAACTGTGGTGGTGGTTTTAAAACATGACCACAGGTTCTCTGACACCTCTTTTCATCTAATTCCCGCCCCTTAACTAAGGGCTGGCCTCACTGACCAGCTTCTCACAGACAGAATGCGTAGCAAGGGAGGCCGCGCTATGTCCAAAGCTGACGAGAAAAGGCCACAGGTCCCGGCAGGCATCTGCTCTCAGGATGCCTGCCCCTGAAACACAGGGCCATGCTGTGAGCGAGCCCAGGCCACACGGAGGAGCCACAGGCAGGTGTCCTGACTGACAGTCAGTGTCAACCACCAGACATGTGAGTAAGGAAGCCTTGGAGGGGACTCCAGCCCCAGCTATGGTCAGCCTGCATTTACACGGAAGCCGTGCAGACAGGACTGCCTCACTGAGCTCAGCAACCCCCAGAACAGCAAGAAGATGATAACAAACAACCGAATTCACGCCTCCAAGTTACACAGCAATGGAGAACTGGAACATCAGCACAGACATACATTTACATATATATGCACACATGTACACCTGACATGCACACACATACCCAAATACGCACACGGACATTCAACCATAAGGAGAGGGGCAGGAGAATGGGCTAATATATATCAAAATGTTACTTGAAGTTATTTATGGGTGGTACGTTTTCTATATTTTTATAGAAGTACGTATTACTATTTATACCCATTTACTGTTTAGTTGATTGGTTGTAAAAGAAAGATGGCCTATTTTGGATACCCAGACATGCATGATGATAAATGCCATACAAATGTGCACAGCTGCCTGTGTGTTTGTACATACGTACACACGCACACACGAATACACACACACACACAATGAAGAAGGCATGTGTCTATTTTTATCAGGAACTTCCATAAATTCATAAGACCTCATTATTCATTTTCATGTCATTCATTTCAAATAACAGAATATATTCCGAATTCACAAATTACGTAAGTACCTGTAATGCTTGTTTTTGACTCATTCTTTCTTGCCATTCTCTTTCGTCTTCTTCTTCTGAACTGAAAGTCAAGCATACATTTACAGTATCTATGATTTAATGACAACTTATAAAAATACCTCTGGAGGCAAGGGGCCACTAGTTCTAGGGGCTACGATGGTGAATAGGTTGGCACGAAACTCACCGTCATTGTTCCCACAGTCGGGAGGGGACACATGCCAGGGAGCAATTACAGTATGATCTGATGATGTCCATCACAAGGGAGGAGCAGGTTGCTAAAGGTGCAATAAGGGAAGTCACCTCTCTCCAACTGGGGGGGTGGGTGGTCCCTAAAGTTTCCTGGAATCTCTGGCAACTGCACTGCTTGGACTTAGCCACAAATAAGAGAGGGGTCTAGTTGTAGGGTCTGCAGAACGTTCATGGAAACAAGTGTTCCAGGCAGAAACACTACGTTCTATAAACATCTGGAAACAAGGGAAAGAAAGCCTGCCTGGAGACGGTATAAAGAGGGCCTGGTGAGGTTGGGGAAGCATGTGATTAAGAGGCTGAAGTTTTATCCTAAAGAAATGAGAAGCTAGGAACTGTTTCAGGCTCCAAAATAACATTATCAGGTTTGGGTTTTAACAGATTCTACACCACAAAGCAGAGATTGAATTTGACTGGTAGGGGTTCCAGCAAAAGGGAAGATCAAAGACAAAGACAGAGAAAGAAGTGTGGAAGCCTTTATGGTACTTGATGGTGGCAGCGATGAAGAGAAACAGAACTGGCCTGATTCAAAAGCCACTTGGTGTCTCAGAAGACTCCGGGAAAGGAATGCAGGCAGGTGGGGGCAGAGACACACTGCCAGGCCCTCTGCCTGCACTTCAGCCACAGAAGCAGCTGACAGTGAACAGAGAGCCAGAGAAGAGTCCACAGAGGAGCCTGAGAAAGAGTGGCCAGAGAGGTTCCCAGATAGCAGGATAGCAAAGGTGCCGAGTCACGTGCAGCTAAACAGTACAGTGGGCTGACACCTGCAGAGCTTCTACTGGATTTAGCAAGGAGGACGTTGTGTGTGGTCTCTTGGCGTGGTGCTGAGAGTCCGAAGACACAGGCTGAGAAACAGGTAGAGATAGTACGTAAAAGCAAAGGGTAGGAAACATGAAAATCCACATCTTCAGGAACTACACACGAACAGTGCTAACACACGATCTGCAGAATGAAGAGACAAACCAGCACAAACTACCAAAACACAAGGCAAGTTAGTCACTAAAAAATTCAGTCTTTGAAAAATATTCTAAAAGGTGTCAAGAATGCATTTGCAGATGCATTAATTCCCACATGCCTTATCATGTAGATAAAAACACAAAGGTCTGTATCTGTCTGAATACATAGACAATTACTATTTTTAAATAGTTGACCATTTACCTGTTTTTTTCTTCTTTCTGTAAAGGTGGCAAAACATAGATGTCATCTTCTCTTTGAACTTGAGTAAGACTGGGCAGTGCTTCATCTCTGAAAAGCACACACAGACGTAGGCAGAGGTGACAGGAAATAGGACACTGAGTCAGGAAGACCCCCCGCTGATTACACAAGCCCTGCTGAGGGGGTGAGAAGGGGAAAACCACGGGGCTGGAACAGGTTTCTCCCTGCTGCCCAGACTGCCCAGGCCGCTGCTGTAGGAAGCAAGCGTGGCCTCGAGAGAAAGGGGAAGCTCACTGCGGCTCCCGGCACCCCGGCCACAGCCTCAGCTGCAGGCGCGCAGACGCGCCTTACGGAAGTACATAGTGTTGCGTTGCGGGCAACACAACACTATGGCTCTTCTCTCTCCGTATCCAAGCTGACTCTCACTTAACAGAGAATTTTCACAACTTCCAATTACTGGGTCAAATGGGCCCACTTATCCCTCTGATTTCACCGTCTGTGATCTGCCAAGTTAAAATCAAGGAAAGGGAACCAGAGGAATTCAAGGGGAAAGTTAAAAGCCTTTAGTCTTTAAAATTAATGTAATTTGCCTCTTGCCTTTTGCTTTTTAAGGCAGTTTTGATAGCTTGTCTTTTCAAAAATGTTTTCAAAAGCTTCTCTGTAGTTTTTCTGGAATCAGTGGTTGCCAAATCCTTTCTGTGCCTTCTCTTAGCCTGTGAAAACAAAGGACATAGGATTCTGTTTCAGGGTATGAGTATATTAAAAACATTTCTGTGACTTTTTTCCATAGAATTTGGTTTGTCTGAGTTTCAGATTATGACTGCTTTAGTATTTCCTCCAAACTGTCGTATCAGTGGGTATATTCAGGTTTCTGCTACATAAAGAACACTGAGTATCCATCTACCTACTACTAAATGGACTGGCTAGGATACAGTATTTGGCAAACTATTAATTTACTTTCAGTTTCTTTTAAATGGCCCTTAATGTCCCCAAGAAGCATACAACTTAATAATATATAATTAAGTAAACATTTCTCAAAAGGGATTATATTAATGTATTCTTTAAAATGTCACTATTACGCCAAACCAATTTCTGGCATTGGTCTCTATAAAAATACATTACTTGGGACACCTGGGTGGCTCAGTCGGTTAAGCGTCTGACTCTGGACTTCAGCTCAGGTCATGATCTCATGGGTCATGGGATCAAGCCCTATGTCGAGCTCCATGCTTAGGGCTTGAGATTCTCTTTCCCTCTGCCTCTGCCCCTCCCCTGCTCTTTCTCTAGCTCCCTCTCAAAAAACATAAAATAAAATTAAAAATATGTTACTTACATGCCACTCTGTCCCTCAACATTCAAGTTTATATCATAAGAAATCCTAAAATGTATAGAAGTTATCTTGTAAAAAAATGTCCATGTAGGAAAAAATGGAATACTCTGCATGCTTATGGTGGAATATAAGGAGGAAATACCAAAACATTCTTTTCCTTTTTTAATTAAGATATAACTGACCTATAACACTGTGGAAGTTTAAGGTGTACAACGTGTTGATTTGGTACGTTTATATATTACAAAATGATTACTAGAGTAGTGTTAACTAACACCTTTACCATGGGGCTGGGGAATTGGGGAGATGTTATTTACTAGTAGATAAATAAATTCTGGAGTTCTTTTTTCCTGTCTAATCCTTCCAAGGTGTACCTGATAGAATGTGCCTTGGATAATTTAAAACTGCAACATGCAAGTCTAGACCTTTTCCTAAGGGAATAAATGTCCCCAAGCATTTACCGATCCTTACTTTTATCCTACATCCTCACTTAATTAGACAATGTCTGTCTGGTGTGAGCATGAAGTGATGAGCTGGCATTTTCAGCACATAAAAGTCCTATGTCCAAATGGGTGCTGTCATTCGGGGGGGGGTGCTGGGGGTTAATACAATTACTCCAAAGTTCACAACTTTGTTCCAACATTGTTTTAAACTACCTTCAGAATAAAGAAACTCAATGTCATTCTTTCATATCCTGGCCAATTTCCTTCCTCAATAATCCACCTCAGTCACACCTGGCACCACATAAAATCCAATTACTCTTTACTCCAATTACTCTGATCTCAGATTCAGGGAGGCATTTTCCCCAACAGGCTCTCTATCATGCTCAGCAGCATAGCTAAAACACACATGGGACACCTAAGAAGATACTCTAAAAGGAAAACTCTCAATTATAAGAATTTTAGTAGTTTTTTTTTTTTTTTTAAGATTTATTTATTTGAGAGAGCGAGCATGGGGAGCCCTACTTGGGGCTCAATCCCAGAATCCTGGGATCATAACCTGAACCTAACTGACTGAGCCACCCAGATGCCCTCCCCTTTTTTTTAAGATTTTATTTATTTGAGAGAGAGAATTTTAGTAGTTCTATTAAAAGTTGAATTTTATCATGGCACCCAGGACATAGTCTCACAAATAATCCTTTTTTAAAGGAAAAAGTGTTGACTGTTCAAGATAAACTAAAAAAAAAGTTGAAATTAAGTGGGATATATGTCAAAATAAGTCTTGGCTTCCAAAATTCTAAAGAGAAAATCAAAATTCTACATGAACTTTTCTTCCTTTCTAATAATTCAAGAAGAAAAAAAAAAAGATGACTCTTACCAAAGTTTGTTTCTTCAATAGTGGAGCATCCCCATCAAACACAAAAATAGGACGAATTCGAAAAAATAAGAGTTTGCAGAGCCGATGAAACAAAGTGAGAAGATGAGCATTTTCTATTGAGTTCCCATGGCGATCCCGGACTCCTCTCAGTGCCTGGTTTAACCAAATACTGATATCTGGAGGAATTGTTAAAGGAAAGTGTTTTGGAATTTCTTCCCTCATCCCCACAATTTCAATTTCCCAATAACTGATATCATCTAGACACTAAAATTAAGCCCTCATCACAGTTCATGTGAAACTGAAAAATGTTTAGCCCTGATGGAATCTGCCTAAAATCCATTAACTTTATTTGAACCCTTGTTACTACTGTTCGCAGACTGAATTTTAAAACGTTACATCGACAGATGTGTCCTTTAAAAAATCTAATTGCAAACACTTGCTTCTTTAAAAAAACTAATACTCTCTATAGAATTTTAATAAATTAGCACAACTCTTGTGGAAAATAATTTGGCAATTCATAGCAAAAAATGTAAAAACTGGCATTCTATTTTACTACTTCTATCTCCAGACACTTATTCTCAGAAAATCATCATAGATTTACAGTAAGAGTTACTTCTAAGAATGTCTGCAGTGATGAAAATATGATAAACAGGGCTCCTGGGTGGCTCAGTTGTTAAGCGTCTGCCTTCGGCTCAGGTCGTGATCCCAGGGTCCTGGGATCGAGCCCCACATCGGGCTTCCTGCTCAGCAGGAAGCCTGCTTCTCCCTCTCCCACTCCCCCTGCTTGTGTTCCCTCTCTCGCTATGTCTCTCTTTGTCAAATAGATGACTGAAATCTTTAAAAAAAAAAAAAAAAAAGAAAGAAAATATGTTAAACAATGTAAAAGTTTTCCAACAGGTCTTTACTTAAACTAAATTGTTATATACCGAATTGTTGGAATATCAAACAGCCCTCAAAAAAGGAAGCTACAGAAGCATCTATAGTGATAAGAAAGACAGGCACAAAATATTAAAGGACACAAAACAGGTTACAAAACTATGGAATGCATAATTACATTTTATAACATGTGATATGTTAAATACAAAAAACTAGAAGTTCAAATGCCAAAATATTAACAATAGTTACCTCTTCTGTAATTTTAAGTAATTAATGTTTTCTTGGAGTTTTATGTTTAACTTTTGTAAAAACTGCTTACCAAATTATTTCCTATTTGTCCATAAGACAGAGGGACGTGGCACCGCTGATTTTCCTGCTCTCAGCCTCTTCCCCAGCTCCTCTAACTCGCCACTCAAGCACGACTTCAGCAGAGCTCTCCCGCAGGCCCCTCCCCTCCCCCTGCTGTCCTGGCTCCCCAGGCTACCTTAGCACCCCCACACCACACCCCCTTCGTGGGTGCAGGCTGCCCCAGGGCCCCAGACTAGATGGCCTTGCAGACATTCCCAACTTGACATGATCAAAACTGAACTCCAGATCTTTTCTTATTTTTTTATTTAAATTCAATTTAGTCAAGATACAGTGTATTATCAGTTTCAGGGTTGGATGTAGTGATTCATCAGTTGCATATAACACCCAGTGCTCATTACATCACGTGCCCTCCTCAATGCCCATCACCCAGTTACCCAATCCCCCCACCCCTCTCTCCTCCAGCAACCCTCACTTTGTTCCCTGGAGTTAAGAGTCTCTTACGGCTTGTCCTCTTCCCCATGTCTTTTCTACCAGGCTGCTTATGCCCCCATTGCAGTGAATGTTACCCCAGTCACCGAAGCCAGAAGGCTCAATGCCATCCCCTACGCTCCCCTCATCCAAACACTACCAGATTCTATCAATTCCATCTTTTAATCTATCTTGAAGGTAGACCCTTCCTGCCTCCAGGGTCTTATCACATGCTCCTTCCTCTGCCTGAGTTTCTCCCTCTCTTAGCTTAGTTTTCTGACTCATAAGTCTCAGTCTATGGGTCACTTCCTCAGCCCAGATAAAGACCTCCACTCATACGTTCCTATTCAAAAATGTACGCTGCTTATGTGGCAGAAATCCCACTGGAGATACAGGCCTGAACAAAACAAAGGGTTTGCCCTTGCGGAGTTTACAATCTAATGGAGGGAAACACCAAACCATGAGCTCCATGCCTTGTCTAGACCACACTTCCGTGCACTGCTCTCCCTTTCACAGGGCATATAGGAGGCAACAAATACTTGCTATTAATGAGCTGAACAGTTAAGTATTTAAATGAACATACATTACCTAATTTATAACCATAAAACAAATTGGGCCCATCAATAATTAACTCAATAAACACTAACAAAATAACTAGTGGAAAGCAAGCTATTATTATATTCATTCCAATATTTGAGTGCCACTCTGTGCCAGCATATCCAAGATCCCAAGGTCTTGGGATAGGCAGCAAACAACACAGCCCTGAACAAAACAGATAGGGTGTCTACCTCCAAGAAACTTGCACTCTAATGGGGAATATGGACAATAAAAAAGAAAAAAAAATGAAATAACAGATATATAATACAACTATATATTATAGATATACTGTATTACATATAGTTATGTAATACAAAAAAGTAAATAGAGCAGAGTAAAAGGACAAGACTGGGGGTCAGTGCAGAGCTAAGTCAACACCAAATCCTACTTCCAGGGTAGATCCTTTATCCTACCACTTCTCACTGTCTCACCTTTTACTAGGGCTATTATAACTAGTCTTAAAACTAGTTTCAAAAAAAAAAAAAACTAGTTTCCTAAAGGACTTAGCTCTGTACTATAGTGGATAAACATTTCTGCTTGGCTTTTTTCTGGTTGCTACACTGTTCTCAGGATTAAGTTTCCACTTAAACCATTACTTTAAATGTTATAATCAATGAGAAAATCTAATTTCAGATCAGTGGCTCTCAACTTCTGCTATCCTTTCGAACTGTATATAAAGCTTTTAAAACATAGATTACTAACATACATATGCTTAAAATTCTAAATCCTAGAAACTATGATGGGTCTTTATTATTATTAATCATAGGTAGTCTCAACTAGGGTTAAAAGTTCCAGCTTGAAATTATTTTTTAAAATATACATAAAACTAGGCATTCTGAAAATATGTGCATAATTTGACTTGTCTAATTTCAGTAAGTTTATAAAAAAAAAAAAGGGAACATTAAATTTGTCCCAGGGCTGAAAAAAAGTTAAATCCACAGCAAAGCCAGATCATTTTATAGATAAGACCCAAAGGATCAATAACATTTTGAAATGAAAGATAAATTACTTTAGTTCTATTGTTAGGTGACTTACAATTTAATATCCGTTAGTATGCATAATCTAAATCTAAAAAAAGTGTAATATTTTGCTAATAGACTTAAATGCATTTCACAAATGTTAAGGCCCATAAGAGATTAAAGTTAAACTGTTTTTGGATACATTTAGATTGTATAAATAAACAAGGCACTCACCTATAGATGGTTAAAAAAATATATTTTAGGGGTCCAAGAGTAAATTATGAACCTAGAATGTCATGGATAATTTCTTAACAAATAAGACAAAAAATGGAATATAGGTCAGATATTTGAATTTGAATTCCCATGAAAATGAAACAAAGCAAAATCAATTATAAAACAGCAATCAAATATTTTTACATATATATTTATACACATATACATATGAGATTGTAATTATAACTGGAAGATCTTTGACAGTCCTCTTTACATGATTTGTTCCTTCAGAAAAAATAACCTCATGAAAATTACTTCATGTCCCAACAGAGCTCCTGAGTCATCTAAAAATAGATAATCTAAATTCTAAATTAAATGCTTTAACCTCCTTACTTTGGGCAACTTCCTAAAAAATTAGAATGCTGAACTTCATGCGTCATCTTAATGATTTTACAAGTTATTAATTCTTCATAGGGGCTACAACACACAATACCTAAGTCTTTGCTGAAGTTTGAAGGGTTCCTGTTACTGAAAACTGTGCTTTCCTTCACATACAGTTCTAGGAAGAAAATCTTCAGAAAGCAGTGATTCGACGAACCACTAGAGGGCAGCAATAACACACACGCGCGCGCGCGCTCTCCCCTACACAAGGTATCCTGCATAAAAACGTTTAAGCAAGCAAAACTCATTACGGATGTATTTCAAGATTATTCACACTGAAGAAAATATCATCTTCTTAACTTTATTTGAAAAATTACCAGTGTCCCATTATGTATAAGTTGTCTCCATAGTAAATAATGGCTCCTCTCTCAGTGGCTCCTTCCGCATAATTCCCACCAATTCTTAAACTGCATTTACCACCGACAGCAATTATTTACATGACTCTCTTCTCCACCTCGCTTATGAACTCCTAGGCTCACAGGTTCCCACATAGGGAATTGGCGTAAGGTACCACCAGCTTCCAGAACAGAATAGCCACTCAAAGAGGAGGAGGAGGAGGAGGATGCTTAACGAATAAAAAGACCAAAATTTCAGAAACAGTATTCATATGTTTTGATAAAGAAGAAAAACATTTAGTTACAGAAACACCAAACCAGCCAACATATACACAAACGGCAGTCCTTTAAAAGTCCATCATAGAGGCTGGGAGGAAACAAAACCAAACACTGTGTACCTTTAGATACCTTTCCAGTGTTGTACCACATCAGTTTCCTATTCCAAAACTCATAATAAAAAATAATGAAAGTTACTTTTAAAAAAGAAAAAAGGTCAAACACCTGTCCACACTATCCTAACAAACCTGAGTGGAGCAGGACTCAGGACAGCAGATAAACTACGGGTGGGAAGTCCACTTCATTTTCTCCATGCTGACCTCCCAGCAGGGATAATATTTTTAGGCTTTACAAGCTCCTTTTACTTATATAACTCCTTTATTCCTTATACCAACCCCGTGTGCAGATACATACTATTATCACCTCCACTCTCCAGATGAGAGAAGTAAAACACTGCCCCTAAGTGATAAAACCTGACGACTCCAATCCAACGTGGCGGGACTGCAAAGCGGGGACAAGCGGACACTCAGAGAAAGAAAACGTCGTGAAGGAGATGCTATCGCTACCCTGAGAGGGACTGTCATCCTACCAACACCCTTCCGCGCTCAGAGCGAAGGCCGGAGTGAGTAAAACCCTGCGCGAATCCCTGCGCCCAAGAACACGTTAAGGATACCCACGGCGAGGATCTTCCCTTCCAGCGTCTCCGGGCTGACCTGCCGCCCGGAGCACTCCAGCAGCTTCCAGAGCCCGTGGACCCCCATGAGGCCCCCACGAGAGTCGGGGGCGGGCTCGCGGGAGGCCTTCTATTCCAATTCTACCACAGCCCTGCACCACCGCCGGAGCCCGGGCAGAGCTCCCCTTGCTCGCACCCAGGGAAGATGGAAAATAATTCAGAGCATGCGGTTTTCCAGGGAACACCTGCACGGGCGAGAACGGTACTTCCTGGCGGCTGACACTGCCTCACGGAAGAAAGGCAGGACCAGAGAATGGCCGGCGTCGGGAAGGAGCAGGTCCTCCTCTCACCCAAGGTTTGGCCCAAATGTAAGCACTCTTAACGGAAGAGCAGGGCGAGAGCACAGCGCAGGCGAGATAAACAGCCAGAAGGTGGTCCCCCGACACAACCTGTCTTCTTTAGTGCGTAAACCCACGCGAAATGGGGCCTCTCGGCTTCCGTCTAATGCGATGCTCAAGGCGGAAGTCCCGCCTCACGGTACTACGTATATTTGCTGCGCCTTTTCATTCCCGAAGCGAAAGGGCGTTTCAGTCCCTGCGTTCGTGTTCTTCCCGTGCCTTCTCCACGTTGGCATTCAGTCGCCGCCAGACGCTACAACTCTTCGCAGAGTATCTACTTGTTGAGGTGACAGTTTTCTACGTCTCTTCTGCGTATCAGTTTCTGCCCACCAGCCGCTACTTGTGCACTCTCAATACCAAGTATTGTTTTATACGAGAGGCGACAATAGGAAGGTGGATGGATGCTTTGCTGGTGTTTTTAAATTAATAAGCGTTTTGTCTGATAACTCGCAGTAGCTAGATAATAATAGGCCATCATTTTAAGTTAAGCACCTTTTAAAAGCCTTAACCCTTGAAATTACGTTTGGTTTTCTCTGGCGTCTAATTTAGGATTCCAGGGCTTGTAGGCCAGAAATGACGAGAAACTTAATTATCACGAGTAGCTCTTGGAGAAGCGCACTAGAATCCGCAGGCCCAGAGTCAGATCCCCAACACACCACCACGCCTTAGTGTTCAGCGTTGTTCAAGTAACGTTTGTTCCGAACTTGTTTCTTCCTCTGCAAACTGGGCATAAAACCAATCTTTGCAGACTGTTTTTGGGTTTTTTTTTAAGATTTTATTTATTTATTTATTTGAGAGAGAGAGAGAAGCAGGGGAGAGGGTCAGAGAGAGAAGCAGGCTTCCTGCGGAGCAGGGAGCCGGATGTGGGGCTCGATCCCAGGACTCCGGGATCATGACCTGAGCCGAAGGCAGACGCTTAACCAACTGAGCCACCCAGGCGCCCTTTTGCAGAGTGTTTTAGCTAGGATCAGAGGTGATGTATATAGACTACTTACCATTGCTATTCAATAAACGATAGCCTTTATCATACATACTGGTTCTAATTTAAAGTATTGAAACGAAATTCAAGCTCAGTGGAAAGGTTGATTTAAATGAGGTGATTTTGTTAAAGGAACCCTTGATGACAGAACTATCAAAAAGTAATTTTTAGCAAAACCATTGCACAGAGTGCTTTTTTTGCATTTCCTCCATCTGTGGAGTAATTCCCAGAAAGAGTGCCTGGTTGTATTTTACAGAGATTAATATAATTGCCTATTCAATTTTTTCCTCCCCTCCCACACACTCCAGACATTTAGCAGGTATTTCGTAAGTATTGCCCAAATGACCTCTTTCAGCCTCTAGTCTAAAGCTGTCAGGTGTATCTTGCACCATCCTGAAAGAATTTCCTCTCAAGTCAGGCAGCCTTTGGTCCAAATCCTGTCTGAGCCACATAATAACGCTTTGTTAGTGGGTTCAGTTGTGTTCAGCTCTAACATTTACGTTAAAGCCCTAAACCCCACCACCTCAGAATGCGACTGTATTTGGAGATAGGGCCTTTTAAAGGTGATTAAGTTAAAATGAGGCTGTGAGGGTGAACCTAACCCAAACTGACTGTTGTCCTTATAAGAGGAAATGTGGGCACACAGAGAGACCCCAGGGATGTGTGCACAGAGGAAAGACCCCGAGAGGACATAGCTAGAAGGTGGCCATCTATAAGCCAAGGAGAAAGGCTCAGGAAAAACCAAACCTGTCAACAGCCCCAGACTTCCAGCTTCCAGAACTGTGAGAAAATAAATTTCTGTTTTTTAAGCCCCCCAGTCTGTGGTATTTTGTTATGGCTAAGACACCCTATGATCCTAAGCAAGTTTCTTCACCAGTGAGAGTCTGAAAAAAATGAAGATGCGACTTTCTTCTTGGGATTGTTCTGAGATCAGTAATTTAATATGAAACACCTAGTGGGTAATGGTGTTCAAATTAGTTTGCTGAGCGAATGACTGAGGGAGAAAATGCTATGGGAAAAGCTGATATACGAACTGATGGATCCTAGAGCACCTTGCCTGAGCCCCTTGAGTGTGTTGGGGAGAAGGCAAGTTTGGATGTGCTTTAGCTGCTGCACCAGCCTGGCCTAATGATGGGCCAACATGGTAGTGGGGAAAGGAACAGTTTCAGGATTTGATCTAAATATTTTGTTATGCCTACGAGCTGGGTAAAAACAAATAGCCAATGTAGGCCTTTGAGTATTAAAGTGCTTTTAAGACCAGAACATTTCTTGAATACAAAATATTCTTTTGAAGGAACAGTAATTAGGGTGTATGTTGGATTTATAGCATCCTTTAGATGCTGCTTAAAGAGCTGTCAAGATTCTGAACAGTAATACACATCTTTTGGAGTAATAATAGCAAGCACTGCCTGGAAAGCACTGTTCTAAACACTGTACATGCATTAACTTATTTATTCTTCAAAACAATTTATAAAATATATGCTATTATTTCCACCTTACCAATGAGGAAATAAGCACAGAAACATTAATCTTAACTTGCCCAAGGTAATACAGCTAGCGAGTAGAGCCAGTATTTGAACCTTCAGTGCTTCTATAGAGACTCTTAAGAGTCGACCAAGAAATCAAATATGACAGGAATGTTACTAATCTTGAAAGAGAAGCGTGCAGTAATTTGCACATAGTTTTTGGAAAATTAGTCTCTATAAACCTCAGTGTGCTCTTAATAACCACCAAACTTATATATCAAGTTATTCAGTAATCATATATATCAAGACTTCTGTAAAAATTGTTTATGGCGGGCGCCTGGGTGGCTCAGATGGCTGGGCATCTGCCTTCGGCTCAGGTAGTGATCCCAGGGTCCTGGGATCGAGCCCCACATTGGGCTCCTGGCTCGGCGGGGAACCTGCTTCTCCCTCTCCCCCTGCTCATGCTCTCTCTCTCTATCTCTCTCTCAAATGAATAAATAAAACCTTAAAAAAAATTATTTATGGCCAATAGGCAATCTCTATAAACTCATCCTTAGGTGTCATTGTATTCTTTATGTTGCATTTGTCTCCTTTCCTCTTCGTTCTTCCTATCCACCTCTTCTCTGAAATGTTTCATTGAACTCTATGAAATTGCTGATATTCAACTATATTTGACCTACAAAAATGACAACTTCGTTTGGTTCAAGCTAATATAACTAAATTTTCTATTTCCTATTATAAAGTCTTATAGGAATCTAAAATTATAGTCATAATGTATATTGTTTCATTGATTATAAAAGTCTGATACAAGACAATTTCTTATAATACACTACTTAGGCGCAATTGTCACATACTTCAAACAGAATTCCAAGGGTACTCCCTACCTAAAACAAAGGTTCAAAACATTCACATTATTAAAAGTAGAAAACAAAACTTTATTTGATGAAAACTTCTTAAAAGTTTCAGTGTGAAGTAACAAAATCAACAACCTACAAATCTCTTTCAGTCCTTTGCATTTCACGCAAAATATTCTCTTCAGAAAAATGACCATTTCATAATATATATCCCTCTCTGTAGGCTAGGCGTGTCTGAATGGATAAATGGATATAAAATTCAAAAGAGAAGAAAATGAAAATATTTTAAAAATAAAAATCTGAACCCTTTCCTTGAGGTGTATTGCAATGTGGTTACCAACATATTCAGCACCTTGTAATAATCAAGTTACTGATTTGAGTCATGGAACAGCCCCTGAAAAGAAAGAACAAGTCATAGGTTGGAAGCAGAAGAAAAATTGACATCAACTAGAGAGGAGCTCAAATATATGAAATCCACTCTTTCTGAACTATTTAACACTCACTTCAAACAGCTAATTGTACAGATTTTAAAAAGCAGCTCAGAATTGGGAATATGGATAGTTCCCTAATGCATCTTTAATGCTGTTAACAACATAGGACTCCACGCTGAGAAGCTAATCAAGTATCAGAAGATCTCATTTCACAGATTACCTCAGATGTAGAAATTTTGGATCCCACTTGTTCTTTTATTCTATCCCAAAACAAGGTTCATTGGATAGTAAGATACCAAGTCAAAAAAGTCAATATCCTGAATCAATGCACCAGTAGAAAAGATGAGTTTCTTGAGTCTTCTCTTTTGCCTCTTTATTGAGGATCCTGAGAAAGTTAGTCAGGAAACAAATGAGGCAGGCAGATACTGCTTACAAGTAAAAGAATTCTAGATTCACTAAATAATTTTAAATGAGCTTTAACCATGAGAGGAAACTAGAAATCAACAGCCCCAATTGTGTTTAAAAGGGCAAATGGTGCCTTACATCTTGAGTTTAGGAATAAAACTATCTGCAGCAAATGTCTGGTGATTAAGTCATAAGAAATAATTTCATGCTTAAGTATTACAAATCATGATGCTATTAAGTGAATTTGTGTTTGATTTGCTTATATGCAATTTATTGGATCTTGTGAAATGTTTTCATACTCTTAACTTTAAAAGGACAGTAATCTGTGCTTATCCGCTTATATATCTGAAATCACCCATCATAATCATATACAAGCTTATTTACTGGAGAACTACAAGGTTATGTTGTACCATATGTATCTTGTACCACAAAATCTGTTCCTATTTAGGGTGGACTTAATAAAACTTCTACTGTCTTAATGCAGTATTGTATAGACCAGTCATGTGTGTAACACAAGATGTTCAGTGCCCAGCATGGTCAATCATTCCCGTCATAATCACTATAACCCTGGTAGCCACTGTTCCTTCTCTCATGGATACTGGACATCTTTTTCCATGCCAAGTCCTGATGGAAACTAGCACTGAAAGACCGGCCCAGGCGCCCATGATGCTTCTTGGAGATATTATCTTCACTCTCCGATTTAGCAATTCCCTGGGCATGTGTTGGAGGTTGTGATTCTTGTCTCATGGTTCCAAATGGAAAGTTCCAAAGGCCAAATCTCTGCCAATTAAGTCTCTGGAATGCTATGATGCAATGCAAATTTCCCCCAACCTGAGAAGAAAAAAAAGTTGGATTAAGAAAATAAAAGGAGGGCGCCTGGGTGGCTCAGTTGGTTAAGCGACTGCCTTCGGCTCAGGTCATGATCCTGGAGTCCCTGGATCGAGTCCCGCATCGGGCTTCCTGCTCGGCAGGGAGTCTGCTTCTCCCTCTGACCTTCCCCTCCCTCATGTGCTCTCTCTCATTCTCTCTCTCTCAAATAAATAAATAAAATCTTTAAAAAAAAAAAGAAAAGGAATTATGCTAAAACATTTCACTATAATAATGTGGGTTCCATGGGGCGCCTGGGTGGCTCAGTCGTTAAGCATCTGCCTTCGGCTCAGGTCAGGATCCCAGGGTCCTGGGATCGAGCCCCGCATCGGGCCCCCTGCTCAGCGGGAAGCCCGCTTCTCCCTCTCCCACTCCCCCTGCTTGTGTTCCCTCTCTCGCTGTGTCTCTCTCTGTCAAATAAATAAATAAAATCTTTAAAAAAAAAATAATGTGGGTTCCTATAAATTCCTTTATTTTCCCTCCTTCACCTGCCTCAAAACAGACATCATCAGATTGCCTTACCCTGTATCTTTCTTGACCAGCTGCCTTTACAAAAATATAACAATGCCCACAGGAGCCAAAACACCTTCCCCC
>NC_138371.1:168204829-168220173 GCF_054177405.1 Leptonychotes weddellii | reverse complement strand
AAATAATCTTTAAAAAAAATGAAATTACCCTCAAAAGTTAATATCATATGAACAAGATGACAGTGGTCAATATGATATATAATATGATCATGGTAATGATGAGTATCTTGTTTTACAGACTGATATCATAAGCTAGCATCACCGTAAACTAAAATACAGACCTGGCTAGGATAAAAATCTAGAACCAACATAATTAATATTATTTTCCTTTAATTTGAAGAAATAAAGTATAAGATGTCTCTTTCCTAGAACAAAACATATATACATTCTTAGGAAATGTGTCATGGGGCTAACAGGCAGAAATAATTAAATATTAGTAAAAAGTACATTAAGGAATCACCAGGGTTACCAAAGATGCTCCTTACTTGTCAATGCTGATTAAAAACAAACAAACAAACAAACAAAAAAAACAGACCAAAGACCTTAAAACCCCAAAACTGTATAAAACATTCAGTATTAAAGCAGGAATAATTAATATACCAAATGAAAGTCAAGCCACTAATCTGAATGATACAGTTTACGGAAAACTCTATATATATCCATAACTGGTACTGATATGGAAAACAAAGGCAAAAGAAATGTAGCTTAAACTAAAATCTTACAGCTTGCAGCCCATTGATAGACACCTGAAACATGCAGAGCGTGACCTTCCTCAAGGAACCCGTGGCCGCCTTAGTGCCTTCAAGTTTAAAAGGAACCTTATCTTGGCAGCATCTGGCCCTCACGGTCCTGAAAGCCTTGCTTCCAGATTCCTTGGAGATTGGCGCTATCCCTAACCCCCATTAATTAAAAAGTATACAATCAGTCACTCCTCACAATCCCAATATAGCTCTCTCTGCCCACAGGTCCCGTCTCACGAATAGGGAAGGCGTGAAGGTCTAGGCAGGAGAGACAGGAGGCCCCTGACTAGGCTCCGGAACTATTCCTGGCAGGAGACGCTGAGACAGAGAAGAACAAGAGGTAAGGGAACAAACCAAGGTTGCAGAAGAATCTCAAGGCCACAAGCTTTCCAGTCAGTTCTCAATAGAAGACTGCCAGTGAAAGCCCATGGTGACAACCCATTCAGGACCCCTCTCACTCTGGAGAGTTTTTTTCTTTCCTTTCTGCTCTCACCTTCACTTAATAAACTTTCACTTGACTTCACCCTTTTGTGTCACAAGATTCATTCTTCGACTCCGTGAGACAAGAACCCTGCGATCCTGCAACAGTACCACTAATTAAATTGTGCTTGGTTTAGTTCCTATATGCATATCTACAAATAAATCTGTTTTAAAGAGATAGACGTTGATCGTAATACATAAGTTTAATCACAGAAAGATTCATAGCATTCACAGTATATTGTTGTCTAAAGAATTCTGAGTTTAGGATTGTTCCATTCAACAGAACATAAATGTGAAAATAAACACAAATACATAAACATAAAGTTTTTAAACTGATCCGTCAGTTTTTCTTCCTGGGGATACAGAGACCCTAAATAGCCCTGTCAATGACATAACAAACATACTGGATAAAATATTAAAAAGATCTGTTAAAATACATAACTGAAGAATTTCCAGAGACTAAAAAATAAATAAAAGTAGAGGTCCTATGAAGGCCTTTGTCCTGAGGGTTTCTGCTAAACCCCATAAAAGGTAAAGTTCTACTCTGATGGCTGCAGGAGGTCTGCAGGAAATAAGGCTGGGGGGGGGGGCGGGTGGGCAGAATGGAGCAGGAAGGAAACCAAAATATGCCTGTCACCCAAAATATGCCTCTCTGACATAAAAATTATTTTGAGCTGAAGGCAATTAAGAAGCCGCAAATGCAGGAAAAGCTCTCTCAACCCTCCCCCTCCCTACCTAAAGGCAGGATGTAAATTCTCCTTTTACCGGAGACAGACTCTTAGCCCAGAGATGGCACCAGAGGAATCTGTAAACAAACCTTACTCCATTAGTTCCCTCCCACATAAGTAACCTTCCCTGGGATGCCCTGGGCTCCCCAAATAGCCTCCTCTTGTCCCGTCACTTCTCTACAAATGTATTGTTCTTTGTTGCAGATGCTAAGTAAGCCATTCTAAGCCACCAGGCTGAGTTACTTTTCACTGAGGTTTCTCCCACATGAAGTGCGCCGTACGTGTTAATAAACTTGCTCATCTGTCTTTTTGCTACATGTCCCAGCTGAAAACCTAAGATGGGTAGAGGTAAAGTTTTGCCTTCCCTTGCAAGAGGACAAGAGGAGAGAACCCATGCAAAGCTAGAACAACAGAGGCAGTAAAGAGGGGAACCAGAAATAAAGTGACCACATGGAACAGAGACCAGAGAAATGTGCCGGTCTAAAGTTTGGATTGATGGTGCAGCCAAGATTCCCTCCAAGAATTCAAAATCATAAACCAGTTCAGAATGATGCTATCTGTATCATCAAAAAAAATCTTCAATTAGAGAGTTTAAATAAAAATTGTCCCAGTTCTCCAGGAAATGGGCAAAACTAAATGCAAATCTTCTCTCAAGATTCTTAAATTCAAACCAAGCCCCAAACCCTGCCACAAAAGTAAATCCAAATAAACAGATTACAGTTTTGAAAAATTAAACACAAAAAGAAACACAACATCTCAAGTGAAATCCAAAAGAAACAAGAGAAAGTAGAATCAGACAAATTTTAGATATTAGATCAAATACAGGGAAAAAAAGGTTTATTGTATTTGAAAAAAAATAATAAAGGGGGCTTGAAATTCTAAGAAACAAGAGACTTTAAAAAATAAAATGGGGAGGGGCGCCTGGGTGGCTCAGTCATTAAGCGTCTGGATGGCCCATGTCATGATCCCAGGGTCCTGGGATCGAGCCCCGCACTGGGCTTCCTGCTCAGCGGGCAGCCTGCTTCTCCCTCCCCCACTCCCCCTGCTTGTGTTCCCTCTCTCTGTCTCTCTCTCTCTGTCAAATAAATAAATTAAATCTTTTTAAAAAAGATAAAAAAATAATAATAAAATAAAATAGGGAAGGTGAAATGTGTGAAGGTGGTTAAAGGCACAAACTTCCAGTTATAAAATAAGCCAGATATGGGGATATAATGTACAACATGGAGACTATGGCTAATAATGCTGTATTTTATAGTTGAAAGTTGTAAAGTAAGTAAAGCTTGACAGTCCTCATCACAAGAAAAAAAATCTGTAACTACATGTGGTGACAGATGTGAGCTACACCCATTGTGGTGATCATTTTGCAATGTATACAACAGCAAATCATTATTATGTTACATATCTGAAACTAATGTTATGTTATATGCCAACCATACCTCAAGTTTAAAAAAAAATTTTAAGATTTGAAAAAGAACTAGGTATTTTTGGAATGAAAAACATGACTGAATTTTTTTTTTAAACTGAAATTCAGTGGACAATTTTCTTTAAAAAAAAAAAAAGCAAACTAAACACAGTAGAAGAGAAAATTAACAACCTGGAAAGTATATCCTTTGTTAGTTTTTTTTTTTTTTTAAAGATTTTATTTATTTATTTGAGAGAGAGAGTGAGATAGAGAGAACATGAGAGGGGGTAGGGTCAAAGGGAGAAGCAGACTCCCTGCTGAACAGGGAGCCTGATGCGGGACTCGATCCCGGGACTCCAGGATCATGACCTGAGCCGAAGGCAGTCGCTTAACCAACTGAGCCACCCAGGCGCCCCCTTTGTTAGTTTTTAACTGTCTGACCAATTCCTGAGGAAGTGTGTTGAGTCTCACCAGGAACAGAAAAGAAAAAAAAAAAAACAACACACACCGTTCATTTAAAGCTGTTTTTTTCCACAGGGACAGGCTCTCTGCAAATGCACAGAATTCAGGGAGTAAGAATAAAAGCTAACATTTACTGAGTCCTTACTCTGTGTCAGACAAGGGGCGAGGCATATAACAAATATGTCTCTTTTTATCTTCACAGTGACCCTATGGGATTGGTACAAATACGGAAAGACAAAGGTCTACACTGGACTCAGTAAGTGGTCCTAAATGCCTTGTTCAAGGTCACAGAACCAGCATGTATAGAAACCAACACCTGTCAACTCCCAAGTGTGCCTGACTCATAACCACCTTAATATTCCTGCTACAGGTCAACAGGCTATATCCTACTCTCTGTTCAGTCCTTCACCTTGGTAAACCATGTACCCTCTTTAACCAGACTGGTTAAGTTCCTCAGAGCCCTCTTCTCTACTAGGCCTCCACCTCAGGCTTCTGTGTCCATCCTTGGTTAGTCCAGTTTTAGCAAGAATCCTGCTAAGCCAGTTTAAGGAGACTCTGTCACCCTTAATACATGATCAGTTTCCTCATGTCCCACTCTTGATGTCTAAGCCTGTAGCCTGCCATTGGCCTGCCTACCATAAGAATCCTCTCAGACCAGGGGCGCCTGGGTGGCTCAGTCGTTAAGCGTCTGCCTTCGGCTCAGGTCATGATCCCAGGGTCCTGGGATCGAGCCCCGCATCGGGCTCCCTGCTCTGCGGGAAGCCTGCTTCTCCCTCTCCCACTCCCCCTGCTTGTGTTCCCTCTCTCGCTGTGTCTCTCTCTGTCAAATAAATAAATAAAATCTTAAAAAAAAAAAAAAAAAAGAATCCTCTCAGACCAGTTAGCAAGGATCGCCCTAACTCCCCTTCATGCCCCCTTATAGTAACCTCCCATCCACTCACTTTGCTAATTGGCTATAAATCCCAGTAGTCTTTGTTGTACTCAGGGTTGAATCCCATCTCTGCTCCCATTATAATAATCCACTACAACAGTCTTGAATAAAGCCTCCATTACCATTTTAACAAGTGTCAAATAATTTTTTTCCTTAACTATATTATAATTTTCTAATCAGTAAAGTCAAAGGCTATGATGAAATGTGAAAGATAGAAATTGTCAAATATAACAAGCATATAACTAAAACAGTCCTGAAGATCAATTCCATTACTCTCTGTTACAGCCAAGACTATTCTGTAATAGAACTCTGTCACTTTCAAAGACCATTGTCCTGTTGTTAGATGTTACTATGCAGACCTACCATCAGATATTCTAAAATCCTGGCATTCCTTTTTAGGAAGAGGAACTGCAAATTCCATGTTGCTTCCTGAAAGAGTTTTACCAGCACACACACACACACACACCATAGGCCCAAACAATACAAGCAAGGCATTAAAGTAGTGTTTAGGACATACTTTAAAATTCTAAAAGTTCTACATGCAAAGATGAGAAGAGCTAAAAATATTCACCCATGTTATGAGAAGTACCTTACAGATTTCTATTAAGATTTCCCCCTTGGGGCGCCTGGGTGGCTCAGTTGGTTAGGCGACTGCCTTCAGCTCAGGTCATGATCCTGGAGTCCTGGGATCGAGTCCCGCATCGGGCTCCCTGCTCGGCAGGGAGTCTGCTTCTCCCTCTGACCCTCCTCCCTCTCATGCTCTCTGTCTCTCATTCTCTCTCTCTCAAATAAATAAATAAAATCTTAAAAAAAAAAAAAAAAAAAAAAAGATTTCCCCCTTGGATAAAGACATATAAAAATAATAGACTGTGTTTAAGATTTGCATAATGTCCCATGAACCAAATCAGCCAATCTTTGAGACAGATCCTAAGGCGTGTGTGTGTAAAAATCTTCTATATGCTTACTTACCAGTTTCTCCAGCTGTTTTGTTCTTCCCATGAGGCTTATATAGAACATATGAGCATCCTTTTACGTGGAAGTGGTCATTAATTTGTCGAAACCATCTGAAAATGACAAGAAAGTCTGCTCATAGCAACAATTCCATAGCACAGATGGCACTATTCCCATTCCAGCAAAATTCGGGCAGCACCCAAGTTTGGTGTATCTACCAAAGGCTGGGGCCCAGCAGCTGGAAACATGGTTTTACTATCAACACACATCTACAGCACTGTTATTTCGCAGAACTAGAAATAAAGTATTGTCTGTAAGCGAGGACTTCATACCTCATAAGTGTTGTATTTCCAGTGAAAGGACCGAACCTAATATCTTCAAATGGGGGTTGAAAGCCCAAAATACGTAAAGCTTCTTCTTGGGTAATAGGTGGAAGACTACAAAAGAAACATTACCTTTCATTTTACCATTCCAATCATATGCAAATATAACCTGCCTCAATGTTCATATGTCTGTCTGATTTGCAAACAATTTTAGTAATACAGTTGACCCTTGAACAACATGGGTTTAAACCACACAGGTCCACTTATACACAGATAATTTTTTTTTATAAATACAATGCAGTACTTTAAATGCATTCTCTTCCTTATGACACTCTTAACATTTTTTCTCTAGCTTACTTTATTGTAAGAATACAGTATATAATACATACAACACACAAGGTATGTATTTATCTACTGTTTATGTTATTGGTAAGGCTTGTGGTCAACAGTAGGCCATGAGTCATTAAGTTTTTGGGGAGTCAAAAGTTATATGTGGATTTGAGACTGCCCTAACCCCTGTGTTTTTCAAGGGTCAACTATATTCTTAATAGTTATTTTGTCACAAATAATGCATGCTTATTATTTTTAGCTAAAGGCTTATAACAAAATGCAGCAATTTTTTTCTTGATGTATGAAAAACTTATTCTTAAAACTTCAATTACAGAAAAAGTGTATTGCTTTTTACTAAAAAACTTCTGAATTTGGAATTTAGGGATACCAATAAATTAATAAATACTTACTTTCCAGCTCCCATTGTGCTATATAAAAAATTCCAACACGAAATTAATGAGGAGATACCACAAGAAGTCTTATATTGTGGTCGGCTTATGCAGTACCTAAGAAAACAAAAGACTGTTTTCTTCACTTGAATGAATACAAAATGTGGATACAGAAATATAATATTCATGGCAACTAAATGTGTTAGCATAATGAAAACTTTACTCATATAAGCCAATGTAAAATCTTTACTCAAAATATTTTTATATTTATTAAGTATATTGTAAATGCATAACAACAATAAACCATCCAGTTTAATAAAGTTAGCTAAGTTTAACTAACCACAGATGTTATCTAAACCAATGGAAAAGAAATAATAATATATAAATGTAGGCACCAACTACTAAAATTTCAGTGTAAGCTCCTAATTGAGCTGCATACATGATTATTTGCAACTTCAAAAATACTGGAGAAACGAAACAAAGCACTGTCCCCATGTATCAGTTTTTCAGATTCTTCAACTCAGACTAAAAAACAATTTATCACTGACTATGTCCAACTAAAAACCCTTGGGTGAGAAGCAATGGTTCCATTGTCCCAGAGAATTTTAAAGTGTAACACAAAATCCTTCCATGGCACAATTTCACTGCACTGAGTAATCAAGACAATTTTCCAAATTGTCACGTGTCAAGAGAAGTGACTGCAGCTAATGTGAAGAGAGGAGAAAAGAAGCAGACTATTCAATCAGAAAAAAAGAAATAGTATTGGCTTTCAAATGACCTTTTCCCAACTGCTTTTTTTTTTTTTTAGATTTTATTTTTTTTAAGGAATCTCTACACCAAATGCGGGGCTCAAACTCACAACCCCAAGATGAAGAGTCACACACTCTATGGACTAAGCCAGCCAGGTGCACCTCCCAACTGCTTTCTAATGAAGGTGCTCACAGTGGCCAAAACAAAAAGGAGAAATAAGACTTAGCACTAAACACAGTTTTAGTCTTACCTTAAAATTAATTACAAAAAGAGAAATTACAGGTACATGTATGTATATTCGTGTATGTCCATATAATATGCATAATGGTGCCTCTACAAATCAACAGGCTGAACTAGAACCTTTAAGACTAAGATACAAAAGATGCTTATGGTCGCTTAACTATATGGTTATTATGTAGCCACATAATACACGAATTGTTATGGACTGAACTACACCTCCCTAAAAAGAGTTGAAGTCCTAACCACAGGTGCCTATGAATACAACCTTACTTGGAAACAGGGTCTTTGCAGATGGAATTGCGTTAAGAGGAGGTCACACTGGAGTAGGGGTGGGCCCTTAATCCAAGATGACCAGTGTCCTTATAAAAAGAGAAGAAGGACACACAGAGAGGAGAATGCCTGCCGGACGAAGACCCAGACACATGGTGGGGGGAAACACAGATGGAGGCAGAAGCGTCAAAGCAGCAAGCCTAGGAATGCCAAGGGCTGCCAACAAAGCACTGGGAGTTAGAATGAAGCAAAAAATTCTATCCCACGGCTTTCAAAGGGAATGTGGCCTTGCCAACACCTTGACTTCAGACTTCCAACCTCCAGAACTATGAGACGGTTTCTGTTGTTTTAAGCCACCCGGTTTATGGCACTTTGTTATGGTAGCCCTAGGAAACTCACACACTAATCATCCTCCAGGAAAGACTACAAACTGGTTTACATCCACAAAAGAAAAAACCAATGAACACATTAAGAATGATTTTGTTTATATCTATTTGCAAGGCTGTTTAAAAACGAACTCCTACCCACAGAAATGATCCTGGCCTGAGAGTGTTGGCATTATAGAGCTCTCATTTCAAACTCAGAAGCTAACTTCCCTAAGCTCAGGTATTCATAGCTCCACCAACATTCTGTTCTGCGACTAAATTTCCTATAAATGGACTTAGCGGTCAACATGACTTGTTTCCTACTGCTTTCCGTTCCTTTCTTTACCCCCAATATCTTGGGTGGTTTACATTCCTTGTTGAATGGCTAAGAGCTCATGGGTTTTGTTGGCACTGAATTCTCACATGATTTGGAGTCTGTTGCTTCCACACTTGAATGACAATGTGAATGTGACATCTGGGTGACTTTTTCTCTCCTGAGAAACATGACTCCCCTGTAGCCTGGCAGCCAGTGCTGCCATGGTGAAGACCAAGACCAAAGGGATAATTTCCCTTTGTATAACTGTTTTTGCACCTGGGTGCCCAGGACTCCTTATGCTTGAATTTCAGTAACTCCGCTAGAACATGCCTTGGTGCTCATCAATCTGTACTGACTTTCCTTTCCTGGGACACAATTTACCCTTTCAAATCTGCAGACTCTAGCCTTTCCTCATTTGGGGAATATTCCTTCCAGCTGTGTCTTCAAATTATTTTTTTTTTTCTATTTGCTCTCATCTCTTCCTCAAGAATACCAGTTAGTACTATTTGGAGCCTCTGTCTGTTATCCGTATTTATCTGTTCTTTTTTTTTTTTTTTTGAGATTTTATTTTTAAATAAACTCAAACTCAAAACCTCAGGATCAAGGGTCACACACTCCACCAACTGAGCCAGCCAGGAGCCCCAATATTTATCTGTTCTTTCATCATTTTTATGTCTTTGTTATTTTCCATGTGAGTTTTGTGCGATTGCCTCACACTGGCTCACCATTGACTTGATTATGTTTTTCATTGGGTTGGGTTTTTTTTTTCCTTGCTTCAAATGTGGTTTTCACCTCTACAATGACTTTTTTTTTTTCTCCACTTCTTTCCAAGGGCCTGTCAGTTATTTCCTTCTGTTGTCACACAATCTCTTCTTTGACTTCATTTTGAGAAATGTGTAAATTACAACTTTTTTGATAAGTAGGGCTTATTCTGAATTTTAACTTTACTTCCTAGACTAACTCTCCCAAAGATGTATATACCTCCTGCAGTTGTCCCTGTTTTTGCTTATTTGCAACTTTTATATACATGTATCAAGTTGCTTCCTCTATGATTTTACTCATCCTTGAATAGAGCCGATTATCACTGAAGAGTTGTCTGCTATCTTCGACTCTCCACTGTCAAATCTGCCCCCCATTTTTGTTTGTTTTTTTTATAATTTTGGTAGAAACACAACATAAAATTTACCATCTTAACCATTTTTAAGGGTACAGTTGAGTAATGTTAGCTATATTCATATTGTTGTGAAAGAGATCTCTAGAACTTTTTCATCTTGCAAGACTGAAACTCTACACCCACTGGACAACACCCTTTTCCCCCTCCCCTCAGCCTCTGACAACCACCACTCTACTTTCTGTTTTTATGAGTTTGACTACTTTACACATCATATAAATGGAATCTACAGTATTTATCTTTTCGTCACTGGCAACCACCATTCTATGTTCTGTCTCTATGATTTTGACCACTCTTAAGTATCAAGTGAATCACATATTATTGGTCTTTTTGTGTCGGCTTATTTCATCAAGCATATGTCCTTCCTCAAAGTTCATCTATGTTGTAGCATGCGTCAGAATTCCTTCTATTTTAAGGCAGAATAATATTCCATTCTAGGTACATAGCACATTTTCTTTATTCCTTTATCAATGAACACTTGGGCTGCTTCCCCCTCTCAGCTATTGTGAATAATGCTGCAATGAACGTAGTATGCAAATATCTCTTCACGATCCTGCTTTCAATTCTTTTGGATATATACCCAGAATTGGGATTACTGGACCATATGGTGCCTATAGCTCAGGCAGCTATAACAAATTGCAATGGACCTGGTAGCTTCGACAACAAACATTTATTTCTCACAGTTCTGGAGGCTGAGAAGTCCAAGATTGAGATGCCAGCAAATCCAATGTCTGGTGAGAAGCTGCCTCCTGTTTAGCATATGACCACCCTCTCCTTATATCCTCACATCATGGAGCAGAGACAGAGAGGAGGAAGCAAGCTCCCTCTTTCTGTCTCTTCTTATAAGGCACTAATCCCATTCATGGGGGCTCCACCCTCATGACCTAATTACCTCCCAAAGGCCCCACCTCCTAATTCCATCACCTTGGGGGGGTTAGGATTTCAATATATGAATTGAGGGGAGACACAAACATTCGGCCCATAACATACATACTATTTTTTTTTTTAAAGATTTTATTTATTTATTTGACAGAGACAGAGACAGTGAGAGCAGGAACACAAGCAGGGGGAGTGGGAGAGGGAGAAGCAGGCTTCCCGCTGAGCCGGGAGCCCGATGTGGGACTCGATCCCAGGACCCTGGGATCATGACCTGAGCCGAAGGCAGTCGCTTAACCAACTGAGCCACCCAGGCGCCCACATACATACTATTTTTAATTTTTTGAGAAACTGCCATACTTTTCCATAGGTGCTGTACCATTTTATAATTTTATATTCCTACCAACAGTGCATAAAAGTTCCAATTTCTCCACATCCTTGCCAATAATTATTATTTTCTGCATTTTTGATAGTGGCCATCCTAATGGGTGTGAGGTAATATCACACTGCAATTTTGATTTGCATTTCTCTGATGATTAATGATGTTGAACATCTTTTTGTATGCTTGTTGGCCATTTGCATATTCTTCGGAGAAATGTCAATTCAAGTCCTTTGCCCATTTTTTAATCAGGTTCTTTGATATTTTTTGTTGTTGCTGAATTGTAGGAGTTTTTACAGATTCTGGATATTAACCCCTTATCAGATATATGATCTGCAAATATTTTCTCCCATTCTGGAGGATGCCTTTTCATTGTGTTGATTGTTTCCTTTGATGCACAGAAGTTTTAAGGCTTGGCATAATTCCATTTGTCTATTTTTACTTTTATTACCTGTGTTTTGGGTGTTATATCTCAGATGTCGTTGTCAAATCCAATGTCATGAAATTTCTCCCTATGTTCTCTTCTAGGAGCTTTATAGTTTTAGATCTTTATATTTATGTCTTTAATCTATTTTGAGTTCATTTTTGTGTATGGTGAAAAGTAAGGGTCAAGTTCATGCTTTTGCAGGAGGATAGCCACTTTTCCCAGCACCATTTGCTGAAGACACTGTCCTTCCTCTGTTCTGTGGTCTTGGCACCCATACTGAAGATTGTTTGCCTATTTACATGAGTGTTTATTTCTGGGCTTTCTATTCTGACCGCTTTGTCTACAAATCTGTCTTAATGCCAGGACCACACTGTTTTGATTATGCGGCTCTGTAATGTTTTGAAATCAGGAAATGTGAGGCCTGTGTTTCACTCTTGCCATCACCAACTTTCCCAGCAATTCACTAGAGGCACTGTCCTTGGCTGGAAATGAAGGGGTAAGATAATCGAGTGGCAATCAGATCAGCGGGAGGTCTCCTTCCACAGCCCCTACCTGCATTTCTGTAGCGCTGAACTGGATCTCCACCAAGAACTCCAATGTTTCTCCACTGATGCAGCTGCTCCACACCCCTGGATCTAACCAGAGGGTCACCAGATGGTTTTAGGACTGCCACACGAACATTAGGGAAACCTGCGCTGTTTGAGGCCCACCATAGTCTGTGTAGCCCTTAGTGTCCTCTCTCTGTTGGTCCAGAGTGCACAGGATTTGATAAACTTGAATGAAAACCTATGGCTTGGGGATGTTGCTATTTCTTTGTTTCAGGGAAGATAGAGTTTTTCCCTTTTTTTTTTTTTTTAAACTTTGCTATTGTTTCCATGGGTTTGAGGTGTAGGTGCCAAGGGCAGGTCACCCCAAGATGGACAGCTTTGGCACGAACATTATTTTGAGTTAAAAGCAACCCAAACCCAGCAGATTCAGAAAAAGCTCTCTACCCGCCCCCCCCACCAACTGCCTGCTTTTTAAGAGGAAGAGAGCTATTGACAGAGACTCCCCTTTACCTAAGAAACTGATCTGCATAATAGGGCAAACTTTGTTTTTCAAAACATCTCCTTTCACCTTCCTGCTAATGGCCTTCCTCCCCTTTGTATCCTCAGACTCCTACCCCTCTCCTTAGCTCACTAAGCTTCATGTTACCACATTGTCTTTGGAATTTCCATGTCTGTGTGGATTCCCTATACATACATTATTAAATTTGATTTTCTCCTGTTAATCTGTCTCATGTCAATTTGATTCTAAGTCCAGCTAGAAGAACCTTGAAGGGCAGAGGAAGGTCTACCTCTCCAACAGAGAGAAGGAATGAAGTAAAAAGACTTATTCTATCATATTTAAATCTCTCCCTTCCATCTTGAACACTTCTTCACAAAGCCTTAGGATCAATCCTAGGCACCCTTAAGATTTTCCCTATTTCTTCATCCATCCAAACTTGTTTTACTGGTCTTGCTCGTGACTGGCCTACAACTTTAATTGACTTTCTACTATTTCCTATGGGTGTTTCCACTGCAACCCTAATCTTGTAATATTCTCAGTGGGAAATGAGCTTGTCATCCTGGTAATTTTTCCCCTCAGGTTATTTCTCCCATCTATCCTCTTCATCCAAGCCTTTATGGCTTTACATGTTGTACTATTAAAACACAATTATCCAAATTTGTTTTTAAAACATATCTTAAACCTAAGGGATTAGAAGCAAAAATGGGCAAAGCCTTTCTCCAAAGAAACTAACATTACTGTTTTGGATTATAGTGTCTTTCTCCAACACACTCTACATACTTATTACTACCAGTTTATCTTTGTAAAATGCTCTTTTGTTAAGAAATCATCAATGGGGTGCCTGGGTGGCTCAGTCGTTAAGCATCTGCCTTCAGCTCAGGTCACGATCCCAGGGTCCTGGGATGGAGTCCCACATCGGGCTTCCTGCTCAGCAGGAAGCCTGCTTCTCCCTCTCCCATTCCCCCTGCTTGTGTTTCCTCTCTGGCCGTTTCTCTCTCTGTCAAATAAATAAATAAAATCTTTAAAAAAAAAAAAAAAGAAAGAAAGAAAAAAGAAATCATCAGTGGTTTCTCTCTACATCATAAGAAAAAAACTAAATCCTTAGCCTGGTGTCCAAGATATAGATCATGACAGGTGTTACAAAGAAAGAATATGAACTTTGGAGTCTGGCTCTCTTCAGTTTCAATACAAGATCTACTTATTCACCATGTGATGTTGGGCAAGTTTCTAGGCTTCTCTGAGCTTCACTCCAAACAAGCTTGTCTAATCTTCATTACCAACAAGCAAGACACTTTCCTACCATTCATTCAAAGACCTTTGGACCCTCCATCCCCTCAGATTTCCTCTCTTAAGACCTAGCTCTTCAGTGAAGCCTCTCTTACGACCAAGCTCCTCATTACCTCCTCTACTAATGGTAGTTTATTCATACTCATCATCTGACAGATTGCCTGAGATATTTTATATTTTTTCTGCTTAGTTCCCATTTCTCACCTACATTTTAAACCTTGAGAAAACAAGGGCCATGTTTTGTGCATCTCTATTCTCAACCCACAGTAAAGAGTCTAATATTTATTAAATAACTGATGATATCTAGCATTTTTAAACCTCATACAAGTAATTTTTAAAACCACAAATCATAGACTAGTAATATTTAAAAGCTATCGTTAATTAAACATTTTTTTTCTTTAGAATAGGAGCTGTATTCTAAGGTAACCAAATAGCCCCAGCTGATGAGTGAAAGTTCTTATTATTAGAAGAATATCAGGGCGCCTGGGTGGCTCAGTTGGTTGGGCGACTGCCTTCGGCTCAGGTCATGATCCTGGAGTCCCGGGATCGAGTCCCGCATCGGGCTCCCTGCTCGGTAGGGAGTCTGCTTCTCCCTCTGACCCTCCCCCCTCTCATGCTCTCTCTATCTCATTGTCTCTCTCAAATAAATAAATAAAAAAATCTTTAAAAAAAAAAAAAAGAAGAATATCAGCTAATAAAAGGAGAAGAAATGATAGAAATTTGAAATATCACCATTTTGCAACAAGGATTCAGGCAACAATTGTCAATGGGGTTTGGCTAAAACCATTAGGTGAAAAGTTGATGGGGACAAGATATTATCAGCCTGATGCCGCTGCCACCTGACTGATTACATGATGGCTGCAGAGGGGAACAAAGAACCTTGGTAATGTGGGCTAGGCTGTCACCACTGAAACCCAGCGATCACTCTCAGAATCTAATCCTGGGTGACCAGATACTATGTACCTCCTGATGTGATGCAATACGGAGGACACAGGATCACACTTAGGCAGTGTTCTTGCCTAAAATGTTCAACCAGAATCCAAACCAAGTCTTTATGTCTAATTTCCAGCTTTCAGGAAATACTGAGGTTACAGAAATAATTTAGACAACCATCAAGGGAAAAAAATTAGACAAATCCAGAAGGTAGCACACTCTACAAGATATCTGGCCAAGTCTCTTTAAGAAGTCAATCTCCTAGAATTAAAAACAAAACGAAACAAAAACCGTGAGAGAAGTGAGGTAGAGACTGTTCTAGATTAGGAGGGACATATAGGCCACAACAAGCAAACACAAGGTATGGCTCATGGTTGGGTCCCACTATGAGCAACCAAGCGTGAAGTTACTTCAGAAAAATCCGGGAAATCTAACTTTAGCCTGGGAATCAGATACTATGGAAATATTGTTAATTTTATTAAGTATGACAGTGGTATTGTGTGGTTAAGGAAAAAAGTCAATTTTTAGAGATTACCATCTTCTGAGATCTAATACTTTCCGCTGCTTAATATCTTCAAGAGGAGAATACTGAGGCCACTCCCTTTGATGTCTTCCTTTTTTATCTGAAGTTTTTTTCTTGGAAATTTGTTTCTTTACGTTGCCTAGA
>NC_138371.1:168171834-168204329 GCF_054177405.1 Leptonychotes weddellii | reverse complement strand
TAGTAGTTACCTAAGGAGGAGGGGAATTGGGAGCTAGACAAAAAGACAAAAATGAAATTAGACTTTGCACTGTTTAATTTTTACACTTTTTATTTCTGAATAATGCTAATGGATTACTCAGGCAAAAATTATTTAATTAAAATCTTAACCATAGAGAACAAACTGATGGTGACCAAAATGGATGGGTGAGCTAGGTGATGGGGGTTACAGAGCGTACTTGTAGTGAGCACCGGGTGATGCATGGAAGTGTTGAATTACTATATTGTACACCTGAAACTAATAAAACACTGTCTGTTAACTAACTGGAATCTAAATAAAAACTTTAAAATATATATTAATAAATACCATTCAAGTTTCATGTCACTAAAATACCATTAACATTTCAGACAGCTATGCTCAAATATTTAATAATTTTCACACATACTATATTTTCAATGAAATAATCAAATCTGCTATAAAAATCAAATAAAAGCTAATGTTTTATTTTTATGAGTTATGCATAATTATAAAACATAGATTATATAGATATACGCCTAGAAACAGACATGGAAAGGGGCTTGTTTCATTCATTCAAGATGCTCTACAATAAAACCCAAACGAGCTGGAACTCAGAAACTCTTGTGACACAGGGGATTTCTCTGATTTTTGTAAGATGTCATAGTGACAAACACTATAATATCCAGAAACAAGTTTTTCCCCATTCCCTCTAGCTATTCTCTTTAAGTCTTCACGGAGAACACAAAATTTCTACAGAGCTGAACAACCACTGGCAAACATGAGTTAAGTCTCATTCTGGAAAGTTTCTTTTCACTAATAAAATAAATATTAGAGAGTAAGAAGATGGAAAAACAACTTTCCAACATTTTTTCCCATGTCTTCACTGCCCAACAGTGCCTTAATGCCCTACATAGCTTTCCCAGCCACTTAAAATCTTAGAGGCCAAAGAAGTGTGGTAATCTGTGACCCCAGCAGCCTCCAGAGTGGTCTGGACCTGCATATTTCCTCTAAGGCTTACCTGAGCCTGCCCTCTGTCCCCTTCTACTTTACTCCTAGGAGCCTCCTCAGCTAAATAAGTGTGGGTTCTAAATGCGCACCCTTCATGAAATCCTCACATTGCCACAAGGAGAGCTGGTCCCACAGACAAAATTCCATGCAGTTCGAGGGAAGCTCTGGCAAAGTGGAAGCTAAGTTTGAGAAGGGAACATAACATATCAACACCTCAACACTCTGTCTCCCCATCTCATCAACTCCAGGAACCTTTGCCCACCTTCCCTTGTCATTGTCATATTCCTTCTTCCATTCCTCACCCTACCAATAACACACCCACCTAGCCCCAACACCAAAGAAACATACATACATACACACCTACCCCTAGTCATCACACTGGCTTTAAGAGAAAGGTCTGAGGATAGCAAATATAAGTAGAATATCTGCCATTCTTTTGACTAGAGGAACTACGGGACAGAGTTTTGGGCAATCACTGTCACTGGAAAGTAAGGTAGGTGGGGAGACCAGAAATAAAAGAGCCAGAAAAGGGGAGACTCAAATTTTGTGTATACATTTGGCCCAAATCTTAGGCTAATCCCTGAACCATGCATAAAGCAGACCCCAAACAGCACAGCTAAGGCTTAAAAAATTGGACAGAGATTTGAAATGTCCTCCAGAGACAAAATCTACAGTTTTAGTCAAACCAAATTCATTGCTGCTAAAATTAAAAACAAACAAACAAATGAACAAACTTAAATCCACTCTTTGGAGGAATATACCAGAATCCAAAATCACCACATTTCCAATACCTCGGATACCATCCAAAATTATTGAACATGTAAGGAAACTGAAAAAGGTGATACCTTCTCAAGAAAAAAAAAAAAAAAAGATAAGACCAACTCTGAGATGACCCAGGTCTTAAAACTGGCAGATAAGGATTTTAAAGTGGGTATTATAACTACGCTTTATGAGATAGATACAATCTTCCAGTAATGAAAGAAAAGATAGTAAATCCAAGATAGGAAACAAAAACTATTCTAAAAATCTAAATTCCAGAACTAAAAGAAACAATACCTGAAACAAGTAATTCATTGACTATACTTAAAAGCTATCTTTAAGAGATGCACTTTAGGGCGCCTGGGTGGCTCAGTTGGTTAAGCATCTGCCTTTGGCTCAGGTCATGATCCCAGGGTCCTGGGATCGAGCCCCACATCAGGCTCTCCACTCGGTGGGGAGCCTGCTTCTCCCTCTCCGTCTGCCTGCCTCTCTGCCTACTTGTGCTCTCTCTCTGTCAAATGAATAATAATAAAAAAAAAAATCTTTAAGAGATGCACTTTACTTTCTTTCAGTTATAAGATTTTTATCAAGAGGAAGATGAATCATGTCTTTTCTTTTTTGAGTGGATTTGACACACAATGGTACATTAGTTTCAGGTACACAACACAGTGATTCAACAATTTTAGATATTATGCTCATCTCAAAAGTAGCCACCATCTGTCACTATATAATGCAATTACAGAATCACTGGCTATATTCCCTGTGCTGTACCTTTTATTCCCATAAGGTATTCATTCCATAACTGGAAACTGTATCTTTCACTCCCTTTCACCCATTTTGCCTGTCCCCTCCACCCTCCTCCCCTCTGGCAACCATCAGTTTGTTCCCTGTATTTATAGGCCTGATTCTACCTTTTGTTTGTTTATTCATTAGTTTTGGGTTTTAGATTCCATGTACAAGTGAAATCATATAGTATTTTCTCTGTCTGACTTATTTCACTTAGTATGATGCCCTCTAGGTCCATCCATGTTGTGCCAAATGGCGAAATCTCATCGTTTCTTATGGTTGAGTAGGAGACATGGACTTGAAATATAAAAAGATACAAGTTGAAAATAAATGGATGGAAAAGGATATACCACGCAAACACCAGTCAAAAGAAAGGTGGAGTAGCTAGATTAATATCTAAGTCGCTTTCAGAATAAGAAATATTACCAGGAATAATGAGGGACATTTCATAACGATAAAAAGGTCAATGCAACAAGAGGAAATAAAAATCATAATTGTGTGTGCACTTAATAATAAAGTTTCAAATTGCACAGAAGCAAAAATCAACAGAATTAAATGCAGAAAAGACGACAATCACAGCTGATTTTTAACACCCCATTTTCAGCAATTGATAGAGCAAGACAAAAATTAAGTAGCAACATAGAAGATGTGAACAACACTCTCAAACACTTTGGCCCAATAAATATTTATAGAACACTACGCCCAACAACTACACAATGGGCAGGCATTCTTTTCAAATGCACATGGTACATTCACCAACATGGACAGTATGTTGGGTCATAAAACTAGTCCCAACCCGTCCTAAAAGATGGAGATCATATGTCCTCTGTCCACAATGGAATCAAATTTGAAATCAACATTTAGCAAAAGCCTCAAAATATTTGGAAATTAAGCAGCACAGTTCTAAACAGTAATGCATATATCAAAGAAGAAATCACAAGGGACATTAGAAAATACTTCACATTAAAGGATAATAAAAATAAAGTGTATCAACAGTCAACAGGCTGTGGCTAAAACAGTACTCACAGAGCAATTTAAAGCACTAAATGCTATAGGAGAAAAGTCTTGAATCAAAAAGCTGAAGAACAAAGTAAACCCAAAGTAAGTAGAAGGAAGAAAATATTAAGCAGAAATCAGCAGAATAGCAAACAAACAATCGAGAAAATTAACAAAGCTAAAAGCTGGTTATTTGAAAAGATGAACAAAATTGATAAAGCCCTAGCCAGAAAAAAAAAGAGAGAACATACATGACCAGTATCAGAAATGAAAGAGGAATTATTACTAAAGACCCTGTAGGTATTAGAGGGATAAAGAGGACTATGAGAAATAACTTTATGCCAACAAAACCAACAACTTAGATAAAACGGACAAACTAAAATTTGACAGAATTAAAGGGAATCAAGACAACTCCATAATCACCGTAAGAGATTTTTTTTTCTAAAGATTTTATTTATTTATTTGACAGAGAGAGACACAGCGAGAGAGGGAACACAAGCAGGGGGAGAGGGAGAGGGAGAAGCAGGCTTCCCGTGGAGCAGGGAGCCCAACGCGGGGCTCGATCCCAGGACCCTGGGACCATGACCTGAGCCGAAGGCAGACGCTTAACGACTGAGCCACCCAGGCACCCCTACTGCTAGAGATTTTTAATACCCCTCAGAAAACAGGAGAGATCACTTCCCAACTTGTCTTAGGAGACCTGCATAGCCCTAATGCCAACACCTGAAAAAGATATTATGAAAAAATTATAGGCCAATCACCCATAAAAAATAGACACAAAGTGAAACCCCCCAACACACCGAGAATTACGAATTTACATAATATTCTGCGAAACAAGTTGATTTGGCAGATGAACAAGTAAGGTTTTACAAAATGGTCAAAGAAGCCTAGAATATAATCCCAGTTCTACCTCTTACTAGCTGTCAACTTTCCACAAGCAACTTATCCCCTCTGAGCCTCAATTTCTTTACCTATAAAATAAGGATAAGTGTACCTACCACAAAAAAATCCTTTATTACTGTGAGTTCCAAAGAAAGAAATGAAAAGCTGTAGTTTCTGTCACAGGGCCACCCCACTGCAATTTCGAAAACTGTGTATTGTACCCTAGGTGAACAGCACCCTCTTAAATTGTGCAGGACACAACCTACTCAGTGGTACCTGGAGACCCTGTTGGGTGCTCTAAAATTTTAACAAGAGAAAGCTACAATGTTATATGGTAGAAAACTAAGCATTTAATCGGGAAAGATGAATTCATGTCTCTGCAAAACTACAAAATAGTGGTATGTTATTCTAGTGACCTCATGAACCATTTCTAAGCTACCACATACTTATCTGCAATACCTGTATTTTACAGCATTCTTAGATTTTTCAAAGCTCTCAAAATGCCCAGGTTATGTGTGAAGTTTCCAGTGGTAACCCATTAATGAACTAAATGTCCTCTGCCCAAAGTTATATTTTAACTACAATGACAGACAACACCACGGCAATGTTCCTTGTTCAGCATTATAAAAGGAAACCGTGTTTAATGGCAAGCTTAAACAAGATATATTGTTTTCTGATTATTTTCACATGTGAAATTCAAGCCTCCTTCCTTACCTGATTTGTGTTTCAAATTTGTGGTCACCCCATCAAATTCAGATTTATCGATTTCCCATGCGAGAGGTAGCTTGCCCAGGCTATTGGATAAGTTTTCCAAGCTATTTTCTTCATTGTAGATGATTTCTGATGTACTCGTTGGGATGCCAATGTATCTTGATGGATTATTTCCAGCAGATAAAGAGGTACTATCAGGGAGGCAAGAAGAGCGGGTTGAATTTGGAGTTTTATAGATTGAGGTTGCCTGGTTGAGAAAGGCATAGTCTGAACAGATGGCATAAATTTTCTCCCGAGTGTGGGTCACTGGACAGCTCCACGGGTAATGACCATCTCCTTTGGGACCCAAGGGTGCCCCCGAGGCACGAGTGCAGAAAGACTGGACAGCACCTTGTAGATTCTCTTCAGGAGACTTTCTCTCAGATTTGTGCTCACCATTTCCAGAATCATTTGCCCTTTCTGCTTCTGCAATGTTAGGCATTGAATGCAACTAGGAAGGTTCTGTTACGAAGGAGAAGTTGCAACTCTTTCTATGACTTGAAAACCAACCGTGACAATTGTTTACAGCATTCTACAGAAACTTGAGAGCTGCAAGATGGGCTCCTAAGAAAAGAGGGAGGAGAAAGAAACATCAACAATCCACTAGACACTACAAAAGCACTAAAAAAATGAATCAAGTATTTCACATGCCTTCATTCAATAAATATTTATTTTACAACTACTATACACTTACAGCCACAATTGCTGGCCATGTGTCTTATTAAAAAATTATTTTACAATAATGCTTTATAATAACAAAAAAGAACTCAATAAAAAAATGGGCAAAATATCTGAATAGTCACTTCTCCAAAGACAGCGTAGAAACGGCCAATAAACACATGAAAAGATGTCAGCATCATTAGTCATCATGGAAATGCAAATCAAAACCACAACAAGATACTATGTCACACCCAGCAGGATGGCTCTAATCAAAAATATAGGTAATAAAAAGGATTGTTGAGGACGTGGAGAAACTGGAACCCTCATACCCTTCTGATGGAAATGCAAAATGGTCCAGTCACTTTGGAAAACAGCTCCTCAAACATTTAGAGATACCATATGAGCAAGCAATTTCACTCTTAAGTATACGTCTAAGAGGAAGGAAGACATACATCCACACAAATGTTCATAGCAGCGTTATTTATAATAGCCAAAAAGGAGAGACAACCCAAAGGTCCATCAATTGATGAATGGATAAATAAAATAAATAAAATGTAGTATATCCATGCAGTGGGATATTTTTTGGGCAATAAAAATAAATGAAGCTCTGACCCATGCTACAACATGGATGAGCCTTGAAAGCATTATGCTAAATGAATGAAGCCCGTCATGAAAGAGCCTAATAGTGTATGATTCCATTTATATGAAATGTAAAATAGGCAAGTCTCTAGTGAGAGAAATTAGATTAGTGGGTTACCTAGGGCTGGGAGGGAGGAGGAGGTTGGGGATGATGGGGTTTCTTTTTGGAGTAATGAAAATATTCTATAATTGATTGAGGTGATGAACGTACAACTTTGTGAATACAAAGCTATTGCATTGGACATTTTAAACAGGGGAACTGTATGGTGTGTGAATTTCATCTCAATAAAGCTGTGCATTCATCACCATGATCAATTATAGTTAGTAGTCACTAACTTCTGATCAGTCTCAGGAAAAAACGATTTTCAAGTCTACATCAATTCCTTTGGGGAAGAAACAGAGAACAGTTCAAAAAGCAACCAAGCAGGGCGCCTGGGTGGCTCAGATGGTTAAGCATCTGCCTTCGGCTCAGGTCATGATCCTAGCGTCCTGGGATTGAGCCCCGCATCGGGCTCCCTGCTCCTTGGGAGCCTGCTTCTCCCTCTGCCTCTCTCTCTGTCTCTCATGAATAAATAAATAAAATCTTAAAAAAAAAAAAAGCAACCAAGCACATTTGAGGAAGCTGACGATTTATATGAAAGCAAGACCTTAATAAGTCAGACCATTACAGGTGGTAGAGGAATACTCAATGCAAGTGCCAGGCTGAGTGTGCCCACTTCACAGGGCTCTAGCCATGTCGCTCAAGAGACACAACCCACCCCGGGTGACCGTTTTGACGTTTACTAGTTAAAATTTCTGCCCGTTCACTTATTTAAAAAATTAGAAATGAGAATAATTTTCATAGGTTACAGAAAAATGATTATATAAAACCCATCATACAAATACTGAATGACAAAAACCTCTAAGGCAATAAGAAGTAACAGAAGAATGATCACTCTAAGTCTGTGAGGAGAAACCAATAAAGGTAATGCCTGTCCTTCACGTAATTTAAGGCAACAGAGCTCATTACAAGGAGGACTCCACATAACTAGAAAAGATTCCATTTTCTTTATTTTTAAGGAATGCTTTCCCTCTATTCAAATCTTCAGATAGTGTTTTGTTTTAGTTTTTGGTGTTTTTTTAGTAATTGGTGCAGAGTTTATAGTTCTTTGCAAGAAGGTCAGTTTGGGGGCGCCTGGGTGGCTCAGTTGGTTACGGAACTGCCTTCGGCTCAGGTCATGATCCTGGAGTCCCAGGATTGAGTCCCAGGATCGAGTCCCGCATCGGGCTCCCTGCTCAGCAGGGAGTCTGCTTCTCCCTCTGACCCTCCCCCCTCTCATGTGCTCTCTCTCTCTCATTCTCTCTCTCTAATTAAATAAATAAAATCTTTAAAAAAAAAAAAAAAAGAAGGTCAGTTTGGCTGGAGCTTCACCACCAAAGATGGAAACCCTAACGGTACCTTTTGGAAACTTTTTTCAAGAAATCCTAGGAGCACTTAGAGCGGATCTCTAGACAGGAAGCTTTTATGCCTTCTCCTTCTTCCTCATCTCCTGGTGTCCTGGTCATGTTGGAGGAAGATGTAAAGAGAAGGTCGGTGCCTGAGGTCACACAGACCAAACTGGGCTTTTCTGAGGAGTCGGTTTCTCTGATTCTTAGCAGATGACCTCACAGAGCATTTTCTACTGATCTGTTACCCTCATGCCTTTCTCGAAAAGCCAGCTTGGTGGGCAGAGGTAGGTATTATTTGTGGTACTGGGGAACTAGAGGGTATTATGCTAAGCGAAATAAGTCAATCAGAGAAAGACAAATACCATATGATCTCACTGATGTGAGGAATTCTTAATCTCAGGAAACAAACTGAGGGTTGCTGGAGTGGTGGGTGTGGGAGGGATGAGGTGGCTGGGTGATGGACATTGGGGAGGGTATGTGCTATGGTGAGCCCTGTGAATTGTGTAAGACTGATAAATCACAGACCTGTACCCCTGAAACAAGTAATACATTATATGTTAAAAAAAAAAAGAAGAAGAAGAAGAAGATAGCAGGAGGGGAAGAATGAAGGGGGGAAATCAGAGGGGAAGACAAACCATGAGAGACTATGGACTCTGAGAAACAAACTGAGGGTTTTAGAGGGGAAGGGGGGGGATGGGTTAGCCCGGTGATGGGTATTAAGGTATTAAGGAGGGCATGTATTGCATGGAGCACGAGGTGTTATAAGTAAACAATGAATCATGGAACACTGCATCAAAGGCCAATGATGTAATGTATGGTGACTAACACAATAAAATAAAATTAATAAAAAAATAAATAAAAAATAATGGTCACTAAGCAAGAATGATCTCTTTGGTTGTACTTCTACCAAAAAAAAAAAAAAGTGAAGATCATCAACATAAGGACATATTTTATATTGATTGTCAATAAAAGCCAACAGTGGTCTGAACACTTTCTCATTTGAACCATTGTTTATGGAAATTTCTCTTTGAAAAACTGTGTGATATTTCTAGATTTTTACCATAGAAGTAAAACAAATGACAGAAAAATATTGCAAAGTACCAAGATATTACACAGAAAGGGAAAATTATCCAAATTCCATGACCCAAACACTGCTGGAGTTTATTTTCTTTCCTTATTCTCTGTCAGATCCATGTCTGTTCTCTCTGTGTCAATGGGAGCCCTTGAGGCTAAGGGTGCTAAGGGTGCTTATCATTATCATGTCCCCAGGCTTTCCTACAAGTGAACTGAGCACAAGTTATTACTGATAACAGAATCATTAGAGACAGCAATTACTGTATTATGTTGTAATTATAGCCTCAGGAAATACTGAGATACAGAGGGGGCAGTTTGTCCCTCCACTAAATAGCCTGCAGCTCCCACTGTTTTGTACTATCTTGTATCTCCTTTTGTTTCTATTTTTGTTCCATTCCCAATTCCATCCCCATTCCTAGCACTGGCACCATCCCCAGCCCCTCCTGGGTTGACATTTCTTTTTTTTTTTTTTTAAAGATTTAATTTATTTATCTGAGACAGAGAGAATGAGAGAGACAGAGAGCACATGAGAGGGGGGAGGGTCAGAGGGAGAAGCAGGCTCCCTGCGGAGCAGAGAGCACGATGCGGGACTCGATCCCGGGACTCCAGGATCATGACCTGAGCCGAAGGCAGTCGCTTAACCAACTGAGCCACCCAGGCGCCCTTGGGTTGACATTTCTAATCTGGCCTGTGCAGAGGTATTAGGAAATAAAGCTTGGACACAGATATGATCATATAACTCCCCTTCCTAAAACCTTCTGCTCTCAGAAAAAAGCCAACTTCTTGTCTGGCCCCATGATCTATTTCTTTAACTCTACCTCACTCCTCTTCCCCCTTCCTCCTTCCAACTTTCCATTCTCTGGATGTGGTCTCCTCCTATTGACCTCCCTGTATTCGGTTAATTCCCATTTGTACTGCACATATCCTTCAATGTCACTTCAGAGGATTCTTTCTTTGCTCCCCAAACTAGGCTCTGTCACCCTGTACATACTCAGTACCCTTCTCTCACAAGGCTTGCCAGGGTTATCCTTAGGGATGGGCATTTGTGAAAGTTTCATCAACAAATAGTTACGTTTAAGTGCCTACATCATTCCAGGCATTATTTTAAGCTCCGGATTAGGAGCCTAGATTCCAGGAGGATTTACTAGGAGAGGCCTTAGGAATCAGGAGCTGGACTTTTAGCCAAGAGGCCTCTTTTTCTCCTCCCTGGTTCTCATCTGTGAGATCTGAGTTTCCAGAGAGGTGATGCTCCATTAAGATTTTACAAGGAATGATTGCATAAGGCTCAATTTAACGATGTATTCTTAGGATCACGGCACAAGCAACCGAACAAAATTTTATAAAATGCACCGCCTGAGTAACGATTTCTAAAAGTCACTAGAACGAACTGTTCTGTAAAATCAACGTTCCATTTTTAAGGTCAATATTTATCGCCTAGGCTACATTCTTTTCGCGTTGTATTTTCAATCCGTATTTTTTAAATAATCAAGTTTGCTTAGGGAACGACGATCTTCAGAAGGGTCTTCAGCAAAGCCTCCCCCATAGGACAACTATTATGATCTATTATATTCTGTATGGAAGGCCACGGAGACGCAGGAGCCTGAAAGTGACTTACTGATGGTGAAATATGCGCCCCCGGGCTGGTCCCGGTCCTACTCCCGGGTGTCAGCCCCACACGCTCCGGGCCCCCTGCCGGGTCGGCCCGGAGCCCCTCCCCCGGCTGAGGCCGCCGGCCTACGAAAGATACCGGGTCCTCCCGCGCGCCGCAGCAGCGTCCCACCCAGGCTCCGGGGCAGGCGAACGGAGCTCCCACCGCCCTACTCTGCGAAGCTCGCGGCGCTGTCGGGCTCAGAAGCCGCCGGGACCTAGGCGACAGTCTCGCAGGCCGGTCCCCGCCGCGCCGAGCCGATGTGTGCGGAGGCGGCGCCGACCGACAGGAGGAGCGAGGCCGCGCTCTCTGCCTGCACCTCTCCGGCGGCCTCCCCGGCCCACGAGCGCTCCCCCAGGCTGGGCGTCCTCCAGTCCCCGTCCCCGCAGCGAGGCCTCCAGACCCCTCCGTCTGCCTCCCTCCGCGGCCGGAAGCCAGAGTTCGCCGCTAGAGGGAGCGGGCGGAGGCCGGTGGAGTGACCGCCTCCAACCAGCCCCGGGCCGGGGGAGGCTCCCGGCGCCCGAGGCTCCAGGGCCGGTGGGACGCGGGCAGTTACTGCCCCTGGGCCAAGGGGTAGCAGCCGATTCGAGCTTTGAATGCACCAGTTGATATCAATACTCAAGACAATTGCAAAAAAAAAAAAAAGGAAAACATAAAAGCCTCGCCTGGGCCTCCACCCAGGGCAGCTTTGGCCAGCGGAAGCCCCCGGCCCGTCTGGGTTTTCGGGGCAGCTGGCAAAGGTCCAGAGAGGGAAGAGGGAGGGAGAGCAGGGGGCTCTGGGTCCGATTCCGGAGCTGACCGTGACCCCTCCTGGTGACCGCCTGGCCGCAGAGCCGGCATACGGGGAAGAAGGGACGGCCACCGCACGCTCCGGGCCAGGCCCGGCCTTGCGTGGCGTGGAGACCCGCGCCGGGCAGGAGCCATCGGTATCCACGCGGGCATCTCCAAATCAGGCTTTGTTCCCGAGAGCACTCGTCCCTTGTCTCCCTAACACTTCCCCCATCTTGCTGCCCAGCTCTTCGCCCCACTTTTTCCCAGGAGGAGGACGGGCACGGATGCAGCGGCCTCCACTCGGACGGCTCCGGGGCTCCCGAGAGGCCGTGGCCCCTGGCCACCCAGGCAGCATAGGCGGCGCCCAGAGCCGGCGGGCGGCAGCAGGCCGGGCTCGCGGCGCGCGGGTACCAGGTGGAGGGCCCCGCGCACTGGGAGCACAGAAGCGGGCCGCCACCTCCGCCCAGCCCACAGCCCGGGATACCTCTGGCCTGTCCGGCGGGGTCGAGTCGCTGCGGCCGCCGCAGAGCGGGCGCCGGACTCAGATCACAGCTTCCCGCGCGCGGCCCGCGACGCGCCTCCGGTTACCCTGGGGCTGGCGTCTCTCGTCCCATTGGAGCGCGCGGGGACAGCGCCCTGGACGGCTGTGCCCGGCGACCGGTTGTCGGATATCATTGACAACACCTTCCTTTCATCGTTTTATACCTGCCCTCTGCACGTGCGGAGGATATGGTGACAATTTTTTTAAAAAATCTTAGTTGTGTCCCCGCACGCCACTCTTTTGGGCATCTAGTTTATAACTGTTCCCTGAAAGCGGTGACCGCAAAGTAAATAAATGAGTGAGAGGTGGTAAAACCTGGCAAGATTTCCGCTAGTCCTGTCGCGAACTACAAGTCCCAGGAAGCCTTTGAGCACGGACGCCACTGAGCCATCCACTTGGAGAAGGCCTTACTCAGCCCAGCCGACACGCAGGCCAATCCCCTCGCCCTGCACCTTGGGCTGGAACCTGAGACCGATTCGCCCCCAATGATGCTCCAGTTGCAGGAGCAACACAAGTTTATCTTTGTCCCAAGAAAGAGGAGTAGCGTGGTTCCTGCTCGTTGGAGCAAAACGACTGGCATCCGTCAGCTGGACAAGCCAGCGCTCCGCCTGTGATTTTCCTGGGGAAAAGTGGAGACCCGCGCGCCTGCCCTGCACAGCAAGGGACACCTTTTGGAGTCGTGTTTGCTGCTGTGATCGGCCAACGTGCCCCTGCCCAAGGCGCGGCTGGTCCCGATCACCTCTTACACTTCATTTATCCGTGGATCATTTGAGAGTCGGTCTTGTAAATGTTTAGCATTTTGCTGCTTTACTGCTTCTTTGGGGGGACAGTGCCAGCACTCGCCGAGACCGGCAGAGAGAGGCGACTGAGTCCAGAGAAGAGCGAAGTATGGGGACCCGGGCTGAAGGCAGCCGTCGTCCTTCCCGCACGCTATTTCTACATTCAGGCGGTGGATACATCAGGAAATAAGTAAGTCGAGAAACGGCTCCCTAACTCTTTTGGAATGCAGTTAAAATGTACTGTTTCTCCCGCCCAAGATCCCGTTTTTCCACAGCAGTTTAAATTCCAGGATATTTGGATGCTATCCACATCTGGTTGTAACAGTCTTCCCCGTCCCAATCAATTTTATTCTCTGTAGCTTTAGAAATAATTCTGGATTAGCTCTTCTCCTGGCTGTTTTGATAGGAACTCACACAGGACTGGAGACACAAAGCCCCTGGACTTTGCTAGAAGTACCTTTTCCACCTACTTTGGCATAAGCTGTTGTAAGGAATGTAAACCCAGTTGTTAAAAACTTGGTTGGTTCATCTTTCTCTGGTGCTGCCCTCTGTTTTCAGGGAGACGTCTGCAGGTAAGCATGTTTTGAAACTCAGAAAGAAAAATGAAGCACTCTTTGAAACTTTAAAGTTACAGAAACTTATCAGAAAGTATCTGATACAGAATTTGATACAGTATTTGATACAGAAAATATCAAAGTGTGAATCTATGTGTTTGTAAGGAACATTATTTCATTCCACTGAATTCCAGCAATTAAATTGATAACTCAAAGCTTAGTTTTAGAATTCACATACTCTCGAAATGATTGTCTTTTTTTTATTGGTGGATGCTGACTGTGTATATTTTGTAGGAAAAAAAAAAACGGGTATTTTAAGAAAAACTATCTAGACGTTTTCCAAAGCAGAGGGAGAAAAAAGTTATCAGTTTTGTCACTTGGTTATAACAATTGCGGGAACTAAATACCATCTTAAAAATCTTCATAGCAAGAGCACTCACATTAAAAAAAAAAAAAAAACTTTATACAGTGTCACTTAGATGATACACAACCTACTGGCTTTTGCCCATCGCTGAACATGATTTATAATATTGCTCTTTTAAAGAATCATTGAGAGAGATTTTTCAAAAGGTCATTATCTTTAGAGGCAAATTACCAGGTGCATAGATTGATAAGAATATTTTTATATATAGAATGCATAAGTGGGTTCTATGTTTACATAAATATGTAGTCTTTATATATTCCCTTGTAATTTTCTAATGAAATGTTTATGTTATTGTGGACATTTGTCTTCCTCTGCTTTTTTTTTTTTAAATCTCTGATCCATCACATTCATTCTGATACTACAAGCATGTGAGAGAAGCAGTAAGCATATATGTTAGGGACAGAGTATGGAGGAAAACAGTAAGGCTAACAGACGAGAGCATAATCTTTGTGCATTTGTGCCTTGAAATAATCTTTATATCTTGCTGTTCTTCCCATGACAGGTTCACATCTTCTCCAGGTGAAAAGGTGTTCCAAATTAAAATCTCAGCACCAGAAGAGCAGTTCACTAGAGTTGGAGTCCAGGTTTTAGACCGAAAGGATGGGTCCTTCATAGTAAGATACAGAATGTATGCAAGCTACAAAAATCTGAAGATAGAAGTTAAATTCCAAGGTCAACATGTTGCCAAATCTCCATATAATTTAAAAGGTAATTTGTAACATAATTTTAAAACAACAGTATTTATGAAGCTACATAATGGATATTTCTTAGCTGTTTTGAATGCTGAGTGAAATTATTACTGTGATATTTTGTTACTTGTGTGTAATTAGGGCCAGTTTACCATGAAAACTGTGACTGTCCTTTGGAAGATAGTGCAGCCTGGTCACAGGAGATGAACTGCCCGGAAACCATTACTCAGATTCAGAGAGATCTGGCACATTTCCCTGCTGTTGATCCAGAAAAGATTGCAGAAGAAATCCCAAAAAGATTTGGACAAAGACAAAGCTTATGTCATTATACCTTGAAGGATAACAAGGTACGATTTGTGATTAAGGTTTGCTTGTTTGCCTTAGTGATTTTTTTATTTGTTCTGTCCATTTGGCTCTAAGTAGCTACAGAGTTTTATTAAAAATCATTCTGTGGAATGCTTGGCTGGCTCAGTCGGTGCAGCCTGCGACTCTTGATCTCAGGATGTGGGCTCAAGCCCCAAGTTGGGTGTGGGGATTACTTAAAAATAAAATCTTAAAAAAAAAAAAAATCATTCTGAGGACCATTGTGATAAGCTTTACCTCAATGAAATCTGCCAATACTTTTAGATTAACATAATAAACAAAATGGAAATAAGGGTGACGGAAAATAAACCATTTCTAGGTTAACTTAATAAATGTTCAATTCTCTTGTAGGTTTATATCAAGACTCATGGTGAACATGTAGGTTTTCGAATTTTCATGGATGCCATACTACTTTCTTTGACTAGAAAAGTAAGTATTTCTTTTCTCTTAGGTATAATAGACAGTTTCAGCCCAGGTTTTACTATATAATTTTTTTTAAAAAATAACAGCATCAGTGGTGTTCTATTCTGGAACCTTATTATAATACTGTTCTGAAGCTTTATGTCACATAGGGTACCTATATGAATTTCCTAGGGTTGCTGTCACAAAGTACTGCAAACTTGGTGGCATAAAACAGCAGAAATGTTTGTTCTCTCATAGTTCTGGAGGCTACAAGTCTGAGAGCAAGGCGTCAGCAGGCCTTCCCCCCCCCCCCCCCCGAGAGCTGTAGGGGAGAACCCTTTCTTCCTCTCCCTGCTTCTGGTACCCGGCTGGCCATCTTGGGGCTCCTTGGCTTGCAGCCACCTCACTGCAGCTTCTGCTGATAGGAAAAACTACCCACATTGTTACCAGTTGCTTAATAACAATTTATTGGATAATCTGTGTCTATATCTTGATTGAATTACTCATGGAAAATCACAGTACCTTCTCAAGCTGGCAGAGCACTTATAGTGAGTTTATTCTGAACATAGGCAGCTACAAAGCATCTGTATTCTGTCTCTTTCAGCTAAGACTTCAGGGTGCTGGCAAGTTTTCCTTGCTCATCTGTGTCAATCTGTGGAAAGATAAGACTGTTCTTCAGGACTCCAGTTTCTCAAGATACTTTTCAGACTGACCAAAAACCCCAAACATTTACCTGTGGCTTGATTAAAAAAAAAAGAAAACCAAACAGGTTCTTTGAACACGTTTGTACCACTCGTCAGTAGAGGTGGTCTAGTTTGGAAATCCTTAGAGCTGGCTTTGGTGTTGGGCTTCCAGAGTTCAGATTCTGGTCCCCCCACTATCTGCGGGGGGTATATTTCTTAAATGGGCATATCTGGCTCATTAACCGGGAACTAGGGTTAGAGTCCCAGTGCTTTGAGCTGTAATTGTTTTCCAGTAATTCCCTTTCTCTTTCTGATCATCCTAGAGTCTCTTGGCAGCAATAGAACTGAGATTATCTTTGCCATTTCATCTCTTTTTGAAGCCAGTCTATTGGCCAATTTGCACGTCACAGAAAGGATATCTAGTATGCTTATGTATATGACAGTATTCTAAAAAATTACCCACTATTCAAATTGGGGTAATTATCGTCACCTGAAGCTTGTAAAGTTGGTCTTTCATTTGGTACAATTTCTAAATCTTCTTGTGTTTCCAGAATTTCTAATTCCTAATTTTCTTGTCACCACTGGGTGCTCTGGCTGTGCCGCAGGATAGGATATTACGTGAATCCGGCCAAAGTGAAAAGGCAGGTAAATGCCACCCAAGGAAGAAACCTGTGAGGGATTCGAGGTTGCTGAAAACAGACAGCATGCATACCAGCCTCAAGGGCTGTAGTGCTTACTTGTAACAGAGGACAGGGAACAAGATCCAGTCCCTTGCTGTGTGGCCCTACCCTGGGCCTGCAGATCTGCCCGCATACCACCCCCCCCACTGCACACTGTGGCTGCAAGCACCTCACTTCTTGCTGCAGTGGAAGCTCCCTGATCCCTCCCTGTGGAGTCTGGAATACGGCAAGCCGGGCAGCCTGAGGGTCGTGGACACCTGCGCTTAAGCAGAACAAGAAGTACATTCGCTCACAAGGAGGTGAGCCCCCGCCCAGACCGCGAGGGCTCTATCTCTTGGTAAAGAAGTGTTCCAGACCTGACACCTGTTCTTACGTGGCCAAGCAGAGGTGGAAAGACTGCATGCACGAGGCTGCCTTTCCCCACACATTGATCCATAGAAGGGATTATCCGCTGCCACTAATGTAGATAAGCTCTTTACCCTCCTTTTCCAGGTGAAGATGCCAGATGTGGAGTTTTTTGTTAACCTGGGAGACTGGCCTTTGGAAAAAAAGAAATCCAGCTCACACATCCATCCGATCTTTTCCTGGTGTGGCTCCACGGATTCCAAGGATATCGTGATGCCTACCTACGACTTGACTGACTCTGTTCTAGAAACCATGGGCCGGTGAGAGACGGGTCTAAGATGACCCAGAGCCTTGGGTTTCTTTCCTTGTTGCGTTCAGCCACCTTTGCACTGTGATGTTTGGGGAGGAAAATCTGTGGCCCTTTCTGTCTTCCAGAGTAAGTCTGGACATGATGTCTGTGCAAGCTAACACGGGTCCTCCCTGGGAAAGCAAGAACTCCACCGCTATGTGGAGAGGGCGTGACAGCCGCAAAGAGAGGCTAGAGCTGGTTAAGCTCAGCAGGAAACACCCGGAACTCATAGACGCTGCCTTCACCAACTTCTTCTTCTTTAAACACGATGAAAGCCTATATGGTCCTATTGTGAAACACATTTCATTTTTCGATTTCTTCAAGGTATGACCTCAGTTGTGTCCAATCCTTTTTGTTTTTCCAAATGTCTTCATTTGGGGGAGGGAAACCGAGGCCTATAAACGATAGGGGGTGAGAGAGGTGAACATCAAGGCATGAGGCCCCAGGGACCACTGTGGCAATGTGGGTTGTACAAAGTACCCACACCTGACCTTAAATATGCATCAAGGGAGCTTGGGGCCTGGGTAGAGCTAGAATTTTTTTCCCCAGCTGGCCCTCAAGGTAAGCACATTTCAGCTCCAAATCCTTTCTTATTATTAAATGTATGTATGTGATTTTACAAATACTTCTCCCAGAGCATCGCAACAGACTAAAGAAGATATAAACCAGGTGTCTCTTATCAGACTTTCTGATGGGAAAATGTCTTGAAACCCAACCAAATGATTGCCTGGGAATTCTGGGAATTAGGGAGGGCTTTCTGTATCTAAAACTTGGATTGCTCATGTTTCCTGGGGAGGGATCCTTTTTCTCACTCTTTCTTCTAGGCAGTGGGACACTGCCCTGTTCTCCAAACCACTAAGTGGTTTCTAAAGACCCACGTCATGGAAGGAATGGTGGACAAAAGGTCCTCTGTATGTGGGAAGGCAAGTGATTAGCAAACTCTATCTGTGCTGTAGATAGCCAGGTTTTCTTCTGATGGGAAGCAGGTAGACCTACACAATGCCGTAAGTTGAATTGTCAGTGTTGCCTCCGTCTGCATATCACAAAGACTTCTGAAAGAAATGGTTATAAAACCAAAGAGAGCTGTTATCAGCCACCCCTCATCAGAGAGTGTCCTGTCATGCCTTTGCTTTATTCCTACCTGTTGAATTTGCTACAACTAAAGACTAATTGGTTACCACAGCTCTATGAATATTTTTATTCATAGATGCCCTTGCCCCAGAGCTTGTTAATTTTCTCAAAACTTGCGTGTAGCCATCTGTAGGCCACCCTCCCCTTAGGTGCTCACATGTGATCAGTAAAGCAGTAGAGGGAATACAGAGTCACGATAAATCTATCTTTCTTAAGACAGCAGTCTTATTATTTTATTGTCTGCTTTAGTGTCGGACTCGTGGCCCCTTTGTGAAATTCAGGAGGGCATTGCCATAAGCCTTTAGCTCTAGGTCAGGTGTTCTATAATAGCATTTACTCCATGGCAGAGGCAGAGGGCAAAATCTGGCCAGTTTGCACCTGACAATGTTGAGGCTTCAAGCGTGGAAAGAGGAGGAGAATCAAGAGTGGAGAAAGGCAATTTAATGACGGCTTTTATTTTACCACTGTCTTGCAGCATAAGTATCAAATAAACATCGATGGCACTGTCGCCGCGTATCGCCTGCCATATCTCCTAGTCGGTGACAGTGTTGTGCTAAAGCAGGACTCCATCTACTATGAACACTTTTACAACGAGCTGCAGCCCTGGAAACATTACATTCCTGTCAAAAGCAACCTGAGTGATCTCCTAGAAAAACTCAAGTGGGCAAAAGATCATGATGAAGAGGTAAGGTCAGTCTCTTCTACCCCAGTAGCAGGGGTTCATTTTAAGTGTCTTGTCCCTGAAAAGCATTCAGGGTGCTCAGATTTAGACCCTTACTGTAAATGGAACGCCATCTCCCCATGGCAACACATCAGCCCCCCTCGGGGTGAACACAGGCGTCCAGGCTTGGATTCACTGTCCACTCTGCACTTGAAACCAAAAGCAAAATGTTGCCCTTGAGGATGCTTTGTCTTTTGGTCAGGTTGACCGGAGCCCCAAGCACTGCGTCACCTCTGCTAGCAATGTGAAAATTAAGACGGCCAGACTGGCAGGAAGGAAAACTCACTGCTCTAGATTAAAAGGCGGATTGCACGAAGTAAACTGAAGACGAACTGCTGAGAACTGTTACGGCAGTGCGTTAAGCTTTGTCTTGAATTTACTTTACAATGTCATTGTCACTCCATTAAATGTGTGCCCTCTCTCTGCAAGAGAGGCTTAATTCTGAAAGGTCCAGTATGATTCCTCAAACTTCAAGTCTAAAAAAACCTCCCTTTGGGCTCCTGGGTGGCTCAGTCGTTAAGCTCAGGTCATGATCCCGGGGTCCTGGGATCGAGCCCCGCATCGGGCTCCCTGCTCTGCGGGAAGCCTGCTTCTCCCTCTCCCACTCCCCCTGCTGTGTTCCCTCTCTTGCTATATCTCTCTCCATCAAATAAACAAATAAAATCTTTAAAAGACCTCCCTTTAATCTGAGCATACCCTCTTAAACATTCCCTTTACCACATAAGACTACCCTCAAAGAAATTCCTCCTGCCATTGTCCCATTATATGTGGACTCTGGAGATCAGTTTGCATCTGTCTGCATGGAAAAAAATATGTTTCATTAAAGGCTTCTGTTTTCATTGTTCCTATAGGCAAAGAAGATAGCAAAAGCAGGACAGGAATTTGCAAGAAATAATCTCATGGGTGATGACATATTCTGTTACTATTTTAAACTTTTCCAGGTCAGTATTTTCTAAGAGAATAGACATACAATTTGTAATTGGACATGTTAACAGCAAATAATATTTCACTTAATAATTTCTTAAAGTATATTAATATAAGGAGATATATATATATATACACATACTTATGTGGGCAAAAAACAGGGACCAACATCAAATAGTAATGAAAATAGTACAAAATCAAAGATTAGCTAGAGGAGAATGCTACAACATAATGGGAAAAGTATTTATGTTCACACTCTGTGTGTGTGGTTAGGAAATTGGCCTCTGATCCTGCAAAGTTACTGTACGTGGATCTGTATCTTATCTTTGTACAATCTTGCTGCTGCCTTACCAGTTCTTTGTCTATAAACAGTGCACAGTATCTTCAGACCTATAATGCTGATCCCATATGAGCTATGATGTCTCTTGGAAAGTGTTTTCATGGACCTAAGCATTTAGGGATTATAATCAATGTATATCTGATCATTTAAAAGGCTAGTAAACAAGTAATTTGCTAATAATACTACTAGATCTAAATTAAAATTTTTGTTTTAATCTCAGAATTGCACGTATTGAGCCCCAAATCTTAGACTCTGCTATAGAACAAAGTCAGTCTGTTTTCTGGTCTGCACTGGCCCCTCCCCCTTTTTCACCTTCCTAGGGGATGGTGAAGGGATGGAGAGGGTGAAGTGTGTAAACTGAAGATCAGGGGATTCACTGTCCAAATTCCTAAAGATCCATGGGGTTGTGTTCATTCATTCAGATTGCATTTACTAGAGCATCACCACCTAGCCCAGAGCAAGCACATTATAGACGAAGGTGGTGTCTGAGGCTGTGCAGGCCATGGTGGGAATACTCTCTATTCTCAAATTCCCAGTCTAGGGGAGATCGTGTGCACAGTTATTTTCACTTCAAGGCAGACAGTAGTAAAACCCAAACCCTACAAGTCGTATATATAAAGGAGAAAATAAGAAGAGGTCCATTAGCAATAGGCAGCCAGTGTCCAAAGGACAGCCCCCTCTCAGAAGCTCTGGTGTTGGGTGTTTAAGGGGAGTATGAAGAATTTTGCTTATCACAACTTGTCACATATGAGTTAAAAGGACCATATTCTAGCAAATTACAGTGTAGTGTATCTAATTTGGTGAATGTACTTTAAGTTACCTAAGGAAAGCTTTTGAATTGTTGCTTACACAGGAATATGCCAGTCTGCAAGTGAGTGAGCCCCAAATCCGAGAGGGCATGAAGAGGGTAGAACCACAGGCTGAGGATGACCTCTTTCCTTGCACGTGCCATAGGAAAAAGGTAACCAGAACTGGCCAATGTCAGAGTAAGAACTAGTGTTGTTCCAAGTCCTCATTCGTTCCTTTAGTCATTGAGTCAGACAGCAAGAATTTGAGCTCCTCCAGGAGCCTCCATGCAGTTCAGTCCACCAGAGAGGCGGATGCCATGGACAACCAGGCTGAAGAAAGGGCGCTGACATGCAGATAAGAGAGAAGACACAGGAACCCCCCTCCCCGCCCCCCCTGAAAGCCTTTTTTTAACGTGAGAATTCAAATCACGTGGCATTTGAATAGATGTTTACAGTTTGAAAAGTATTTTCACATGGATCATGTGAGATAGGTTTGGCAAAGTTCAGTACCTCAATTTAGAGATGAAAAAAATATATAACCATGATTATTCATGTTATCAGATTATTCATTTAAGAAGCAATCTCTGTTGATGCCAGCGCATACTGATTTCATTTATAAAAGGCAGATTCACATAGACTTGTAAGGCTAAAAATGACCTTAGGGGTCACCCAGTAATGCCTTCATTTTACGGTTAAAAAACTGAGCTTGAAGAAGAATTTAGCTTAGAATCATCTAGCTAGAGGGCGCCTGGGTGGCTCAGTTGGTTAAGCGACTGCCTTCGGCTCAGGTCATGATCCTGGAGTCCCTGGATCGAGTCCCGCATCGGGCTCCCTGCTCGGCAGAGAGTCTGCTTCTCCCGCTGACCCTCCCCCCTCTCATGCTCTCTCTATCTCATTCTCTCTCAAATAAATAAATAAATCTTTAAAAAAAAAAAAAGAATCATCTAGCTAGATTATAGAAAAGCTAAGACCAAAAACTAGTCTCCATCATCAGATTGTGTGTCTGGTTGTGTGTAAAGACATGGTGTGGCAGGGGAAGGTTGTTTTGATTGTACTTGTTTTTTGTTTGAATGAACATATATTGTATAAAAATTGTATATATCACACATATATATCTACATATACATATATATTACATATATATACATATACATATATAATATACAGGCTTGATATTATTCTAAGCAATATCCTCATGTCTCTAAATGGACAAACTGAAAACTGTGGTATTGTGACCAAAGATGAGAAGGCAGATTTGGCAATTATCATGCCTGTCTCACAAGGAGGTTTAAAAGGAATAAAGTGATCACTATCCCCAGTGGTGTGATGGAACCAGTTGATAGGAGCTCGCTGATTGTGACATGTTCAGGAATTTTGCACATTCATTAATTTCGGGTAGCTTGGAATCCACCTGGTGGGAGAGTCACCATGACAACAGCAGGTGCTACAAATCAGAGTTTTGGTTATTTTGTTTTTATTTTGTTCTTTGGGAGTACCCACTTGCCACTAAGTAACTAACCCCCAAGAAGTGGTAATTGATCAGTATTAACCCCTGTCAGTGCTGGAAGTTCATAAAATGAATTAAAGCCATTGAGCAAAGAAAAATTGCCAGAATCGGGGGCACCTGGCTGGCTCAGTCCGTAGAGCCTGCGACTCGATCTTGGGGTCATAAGTTCGAGCCCCACATTGGGTGTAGAGATAACTTAAAAATCTTTGAGAAAAATCGCCAGACTTGAAATGTACCCTCATGAGATTTGTGATTTGGTAACATAACACTTGTTGGCTCCAGATGAAACTGGGCAGCTCCTTTCTCCAGTTCCCCCCCACCCTTTTTTTTATTTTTCCTCTTTGTCTAAGTGATTTTGAGGAGTGCCAAATCAGTATCTTCCCCTGACTGGTGCACTGAAGGGCTTTGTTAATTTCCTTCTCATTGTCTGCTCTAGCCCTTCACTGACATGATTCACAGCCCAGACTCTTTAGGGGAATGCAGACGCTTAGATGTTTGTGTTGGCCATCAGTAATCCCATAAACCACAATGTAACTTTCTCCAGGGTGATTCCAAGCATAGTCCTAGGCCCTACAAGCCTCCAGCACCAACTTGCCTTTTTTCCTCCTCCCATCTTTAGGGGAAAATAATTAATAGACTAACGGAAGTTTTCTTGACTCATCTAAGACTTCTTGATGGCACTAAATATTTTGCTTCTTAATTGCAGACCAAAGATGAACTCTGATATGCAAAATACCTTCCCTTCAAATAATGGTGCTCTGAAGACTCTTCTTAACTGAAAAGAAGAATGTTTTTTAAATATTAATTCCATGGACAGTATAAAATCCACTGTGTGACTGTCCGGATTATGAACATATGTTCCCATGACGATCCTTTAAAGCATGGTTTTAAAATTTTATAATAAAACCAATTTTATTTTAAAGGCCTGTGTTGTGGTGATTATTAGCTGTGTTTGGGCCATGGAGCGGCGCGAAGAGCGGGTCTGGGCCCTGGCCTTGGTGTGGAGTGTCGTGGCAGCCACTCCCCACCCAGACACAAGGCTTAAATGACAAAGCTGTGAACTGCGGTCTTTATGCCATTGTGATTTTGGATATTCAGCCTCATGGCCAAACATAATTCTAACTCCTATACCTTACAAGACCTTTCATAACTGGCCTCTGCCTGCATCTGTAATCCAGTTTCTCACCACCTCCTAACATGTACCCTGAGGTCCAACAACACCAGCCCCTTACCATTCTGTAGGGGCCTTGCTTCTTACCTTCCTTGGTTATTTGTTCTCTTGGTCTGGAATGCCAGGACTGTCTTCTCCTGGCTTGGATACCCTCCAGTGCACATCTCAGGAATCCCTCTTCCGAATCTCCCCATCTGCATACTTGTATGGCTGTCATTACCCCATGGTGTGGTAGTGATCTCATCATCGCCAGATTTGAAGCAACTTGACTGCAGAGACCATGATCTCCCATGTAACCCAATAGGGTGCCTGCAACTAGAAAGACTCAATATCAAATGGGTGGATATTGAAAATCACTTTGAAATGGGATTAAGAGAATTAAAAAGGAGCTAGAAAGCCTAACACTGAAACCATAATATAATGTCCTACAAATTCCTTTACTCAATAGTTTTCCCTTCCATCTAACCACTGGTTAAATAATCTATTGCAAATTTTTTAAATTGTGGGATGTGGGGCGCCTGGGTGGCTCAGTCGTTAAGTGTCTGTCTTAGGCTCGGGTCATGATCCCAGAGTCCTGGGATCAAGCCCCGCACTGGGCTCCCTGCTCCGCGGGAAGCCTGCTTCTCCCTCTCCCACTCCCCCTGCTTGTGTTTCCTTTCTCGCTGTGGCTCTCTCTGTCAAATAAAATCTTTAAAAATAAATAAGTAAATAAAGGAATAAATTGTGGGACGTATCCTATACAAGAAAAATATAAAACATATCTGCATCTTAAAAATATAAGAAAACACCATATAATTACTGGCAGATTCTGCTTGACCAAGCTTCACTCAAGCTCCTGAACCTTCAAGGGCCATCTGCACTTTGTAGTAAAATTTCATTTGGGCAAGCACTCTGCTAAGCCGGTTTAGAAAGAATCCCCATCCTCCATATCCCATCACTCTTGTTACCTAATTGGGTTCCTGGCCCTCCCCCATCCCCCAGGTGATTGATCATGCTGGTGTATTCTCAGCAAGAACCCTGTTGGGTCAGATTTCCCCCCATAATCCTGACGATGATTCCTTAGTAATTTTCTATCCAGTGACCTCCACCCTGCTCCTTGGCTGTAAATTCCCACTTGCCCATGCTGCATTTGGAATTGAGCTGGTTTTATACTGAGATCTCCTTTCCCCTATTGCAATGGTCCTGAGTAACATTTTTTTTTTTTACCACTTTACTGTCTAGCTCTGATTTTGCTTTGATCTTACCACTCGGGGTCAGAAATGGAACGCTGCTGGTTCCTTAGAAGTAACCTCTGTCTCCCACCCTATTATCTCCTGCTCACCTGCTCCCATGCAACCACTACTGTGATGGTTGTGATCTTTTCCTTGCTATCACCTACATATACTTCCCTAAGAAATGTAGTTGAATCTTGCCTCTTTTTAAATTGATATAAATGGAATCATACTGGAGATACTTTTGTTGTTACTTGCCTGTTGATGCGTAGAGTGGCATTACATTCATTTATACATGTACACAGAATTTCATCGTATGAATAGGATCACTCTTTTATCCCTTCTATTGTAGATGGGCATTTGGGGTGTTCCCATTTTTTGGCAATTCCAATGAAAGCTACTATGAGCATTCCTATTCATGTTTCCTGACTCCATTTGCTTAGGAATAAAATTACTGGGTTATAGAGTATGTACGTCTGCAATTTTTTTTTTTAAAGATTTTATTTATTTATTTGAGAGAGAGAATGAGAGAGAGAGAGCATGAGAGGGGGGAGGGTCAGAGGGAGAAGCAGACCCCCTGCCGAGCAGGGAGCCCGATGCGGGACTCGATCCCGGGACTCCAGGATCATGACCTGAGCCGAAGGCAGTCGCTCAACCGACTGAGCCACCCAGGCGCCCTGTACGTCTGCAATTTTACTAGATATTGATTGTGCCAGCTTACATTCTCCAGCAGAGTTGAGGACTTCTGGTTGTTTTAATTCCTTGCCAACACTTGATATTATCAGATTTTTTAATTTTGTTTTGCTAATCTGGGGTAAAATGGTAACTCATTATGTTCTAATTTTCATGTGTCTAATTACCAATGAGGCTGACCATCTTTTCATATGATCCTAAGCCATTTGTGTTGCATTTCCTATACAATTTTTATTTGTTTATTTACTTAGTTTAGTTCATTTCCCTACTAAGTTGTTTGACTTCCTGGTAGATTCATAGAAGTATATTTTAGAGCTAGTACTTTGTTGAATGAATCTGCCACATGCCTCCTATTTTATGGCACGTCTTAGATTCTTATTGCAGTATCTTTTAATGTTCAAAAGATGATGATTTTTTTCTTTCATAATTGAGTTTTTATTGGTTATTCTGAGGATCAGTACAGACATTTTAATTTGTACACAATGCTTTTTTTTTTTTTAGGATTTTATTTATTCATTTGAGAGAAAGAGAGAGAGCACAAGCAGGGGGAGAGGCAGAGGGAGAAGGAGAAGTGGAGCAGGGAGCCCGACGTGGGGCTCCATCCCAGGACCTGGAGATGACCTGAAGCAAAGGCAGACGCCCAACCATCTGAGCCACCCAGGTGCCCCAGTTTGTACCCAATTCTTAATGCACATACCAAAAATCTAAAAAATCATGTAGTTGTGATTCTTTTCTAAAACTGACTCCAGTGACTTTCCAGCTTAAAGTTTGGAGGCGAATTTTCCTTAACAGTATATCAAGCACCAATATCTTCAAATGTTGATACGCTATTACACTGTTAAGTCCCATTAATTCACAATTTAATGTCATGTACACTACATACTCGGACCTTTCAATCTTGCACGGCACATTAACAAAGTTACTATGAAAACAACGATCAAGACCAAGATGTTACAGAATTCACAAAATTCTGACAGGAAGAGCCAAGATCAAGGAGTGGTTTTCTTTAGGAAACAATCCTACCAAAAATGACAGGGATATAGAGGTCATTTAAAATGTCCAGGACAGGCGCGCCAGGGTGGCTCAGTCGGTTAAGTGTCTGCCTTCGGCTCAGGTCATGATCCCAGGTCCTGGATCGAGCCCTGAGTCGGGCTCCTTGCTCGGCGGGGAGCCTGCCTCTCCCTCTTCCTCGTGCTCTCTCTCGCTATCTCTATCTCTCTCTCTCAAATAAATAAATAAAATCTTAAAAAAAAAGTCCAAGACATATTAAATGCACAACTGACTCCCAATTGCCATTTAATATGCTTTGTATTATAAAATATAAAAACTACCCCAGCTATGGAATGTTGAGCTGACACCCACGACAATCAAAGCATCCCCTATTCACTATCCCACTATTTTCTGGTTGTAGCAAAAAATAAACAATTTGCTGGTCTCCCCAGCAAATGATTTCACCTCTTTAAAAAAAAAAAGCATTTACACTTAAAAAATGGGATGAGGTGGGAATCCTTCCTTCTTAAAATTGTTTCTAGGGGCGCCTGGGTGGCTCAGTCGTTAAGCATCTGCCTTCGGCTCAGGTCATGATCTCAGGGTCCTGGGATCGAGCCCCACATTGAGGCCCACATCGGGCTCCCTGCTCGGTGGGAAGCCTGCTTCTCCCTCTCTTGCTCCCCCTGCTTGTGTCCTTCTCTCACTGTGTCTCTCTCTGTCATATAAATAAATAAAATCTTAAAAAAAAATTGTTTCTAGAGCTACTAAAAAACTTGCGTTTACAAAACAGTTGATAAAAATATTCCTCTGGATTGTACAAGGAGGGAGACAGGGACTGCTGATAAGGCAAGGTATGTGATGTCAATCAGACTTGGCTTCTTTCTCTCCCGCTTCATCAGAGGCTGGACTCTGCTTGTTTTTAGTTTCCCCAGTTCCTGCAAGTTTTATTTCTTGGTTAGCCACTTCAGCCTGGTTTCCCTTTGTTCTCCTTTTCCCCTTTGTTTGCACTTTTTTGTCTGAAGATTTATCCTTTCCTGCTGCATTTTTTGGCTTCATTTCCATTTTTGCGGGAGCAGGTTTGGCTAACAACCTCCCCCAGCCCGGGGCGGAGCTGACCTTCCTCTTGGGCATCCAGGCGGCAGGGCCAGCGCACAGAGCCTTCTCGAAGCCTGGCTGCCTGGCCACTGCCACTCCTCCTGCCCCCAAAGATGATGATTGTAACATGGAGGAATACATCAATCTTTTCTTTTATGGCTAGTGCTTTTTGTAACTTGTTTAAGAAATCCTTCCTTATCCCCCGAGTCATGGAGCGGTTTCCTACGTTATCTTTGGTGTAAGTTTCCTAGGGCTGCCTTGGCAAATTATTACAAAATTGGTGACTTAAAACAGCAGAAATGTATTCTCTCAGAGTTCTGGGGGCCTGAAGTCTGAAATCAAGGGGTTGGCAGTGATGATTCCTTCCAGAACCTCTCTCCCTTCATGCCTCTCTTCTAGTTTCTGGTGGCTTCTAGCAATTCTTGGTGCTTATTGGCTGGTAGACACATCACTCCAGTTTCTGCCTAGGTCTTCACAGTGGTCTTCCCCTCTGTGTGTCTCTGTATCTTCTCCGTCTCTGTCTCTTATAAAGACACTAGTCATCACATTTAGGGCCCACCCTAAAACCAGGATGATCTCATGTTGAAAGCTGTAATTATATGTGCAAAGACTTTATTTCTAAGTAAGTACATTTCATAGGTAGGCATGTTAGGACTTGGACATATCTTTTTCAGGCCACTATTCTACCCACTACATCTTCTAAAAACATTCCTTTTGAAATTAGGAACATGAGGATTCCCACCATCACACACTACTGTTCAAAGTATTGCTGGAGATCTGAGCTAGCACAGTAAATCTAGAAAAAGAAGTAGAAAGTAGGATTGAAGAAATAATAAATAAAAATGTCATTAAAAGCAGATAACCAGCTTCAGTACACAGAAAACCCAAATGAATCTACAGATAAATTGTTGGAATTAACAAGAGAATTTTGCATTTGCTAAATACAAAACCAACATATAAAGTTCAATTGCATTTCAACATACCAGTTAATAACAGAAAACGAAATAAAAATGTTTAAGATAGCACTTACAATAGCTTTGAAAACTACGAAGTACATATTTGAGGAACTAACTCTAACAAAAACGGACAAGACCTTTACAGAGAAAATCATGAGAACTTAAAAAAAAAACTGATTAAATTAAAAAATATTACATGTTCATGGATTGGCAAAATCAATATAAAAGATGTTCTTTCTCCCCCACATGGTATATAGAGTCAATGTAATCCCAACCAAAATATGCCTTGCCCCTTTTTATGTGGAACTTTGTGAACTTTTTCTTTAAAAATGTACAGGCTTGTGAAGTACAGGAAAAATTAAACACTCTTGAGGAAGGATGAATTGTGAGAACTTTCCCCACGATGCAGCAAGACTTTTTATAATGCTATAGTATTTAAGACCATGTGATATTGGTGCAGGGATACAAAATATAGAATAACAGAAAAGTGCTGCATAAACAGACACAGACCCGTGTGTATGTGGAAACTCAATCTACAATCAAAACTGCAGGAAGGTTGGAGAACAGTTGCACATTGCAGTGCGAGGAGCTGGGACACTTGGGTTTAATGATTCTGGTCCTAATTCCAATGTGTGGGGGATTCCCCACACTACCAAGCGATTCTTACACACCAGCTGGGTATCCTGCAATTCAACTCCATTCTGACACTATCTACCTAGAGAGGCATCAGGTTGCACAAGTTAAGAGCTCAGTCCCACAAGACGGCCTTCCACTTCAGACTGCAATCTCAAATCCAGGTTGTTATCTGTACTTCTGACCAACTGCTATAAATCATAGATTACCATGAACCCTTCTTTGGTTTCAATTGATTTGCTATAATGGTTCACAGAAATCAGGAAACCAGTTTACTCACTAGAACCCTGGCTTGTTACAAAGGATATCAAGGATATGAATCAACAGCCAGATAAAGAAATACATAGGATGAGGTCCTTAACAAAGGAGTTTATGTTCTTGGGCCCAGTGGCACATGGTTCTGGCTCACCAGCCTGAAAACTCTCTAACCCTCATCCTTTTGGGGTTTTATGGAGGTTTTATTACAGAGACATGATTGATCAAATCATTGGCCATTAGTGATTGACTCAACCTCAAACCCCTCTTCCCTCCTAGGGAGATTGGGGACTGGAGCTAAAAGTTCCAACCCACTAATCACCTGGTTGGTTCTCTTGGCAACCAGCCCCCATCCCTAGCTACTTCACAAAAGTCACCTCATTGCCATAACAAAAGACACACTGATCACTCTCTTAGAAAATTCCAAGGGTTTTAGGAGCTGAGTGCCAGAAATGGGGACAAAGACCAAATCTATATATTTCTTATTATAAATCACAATATCACAGGTACGCTTATATGGAAGAAAAGCAATTCGATCCCTAGCACACACTATATCTGAAGATCAGCTCCAGGAAGATTAGTGACAAAACATAAAACATAATATTTTTAATCAGCAAAGAGGCTGTCTCTACATTATGCTAGTAGTATAAACTTTAGCAGCTGAAATGGCTGAAGAATTATTACTTCCTTCACTTTGTGGCTCCGATCAATAAAGCCTTAGGAGTTTTCACCAAAAACTCTAGAAGTTTCCAGAACATCTGTTTCTCATTGCACAAGTCTTTTCCCCCCTCAGCCTGAGAAGGTGCCATTTCAATCTATCACAATGACACCGCGACTGATGGCCTGTGTGTGTTCCCTGGGCCTCAAATGAAACACTAGCATAGCAGGAATTCCTCTTCTGAGCACCGTGTCTAGTTGTAAAAACAAGGGAAAAGTAGGTGCTGACAGGATGGCATTCATAATACACCTCTGCCTGTCTTATAAATCTTGTGTTTAAGTGTAAATGAGGAGAGTTGAGATTCCAATAAGGAATTCAAGAGGGGTGACTTTGATTGTTGAGCACGGAATGTGTGACCTGCGGATGGATGGTAACCTTGGCAAGTCTCATGGGTCGGTGTCCTTCAAAGTCTGGTTTAGAGAACCAGACTTCAGTTTGAACATTTGAGGTAGGGTATGAGAAATTGAATTGAAAGCTTCATATGCTCATATAAATGTATATGAATTTTTTCCGCTCCAAAAAAAACGTTTTCTGCAACTTTATCTCTTTTCTGCAATTTTTTCACTCAACAATACCTCAAGGATCATGGCAAGATATGCTTGCAGTTGTAATGCTTCTTGCCGCATAAGAAGGGAGAAGTCTGGCATGTCCCCAGATTTACCCTGCCCATCAAGGGTTCATAGTAAAATAGTCTTGCCGTTGACTCACAAAAAAAGAAAAACAACAACAACAAAAACCAAATAAGAAAACCACAATACATCATGAATCTGTTCCTGAAAGAGGACTTTCACTACCTCCATTTGGAATGCAAACCTAATTAAGTTCTTCTTTTCAGCTTTCTTTTAACTTAGGAAAAAGACTGTGGGGGGCAAAGCATCCCCTAAATGGAACCCAAACTACCCCCCCCCAGGCAATAAGAACTTCCCTGAGCCAACAGGACGCCATGTGATTGACTCCCAGACAATGATCGATCTGACTTTCAATGCCCACCTGCATGTACCCACTAATCTTTGCCCTACGTTTTCCTTATGTAAACCTGGAAGTATTTTTGGCACTTTGGAGATGGTCTTTGAGACATTAGTCCACTGTCTTCTGGGTGTTGGCTTCACTGAAATGAACTTTCTTGTATCACCACCACTTGTCTCTCTGCCTTTGGATTTTGTCAGTGGGAGCAGTTGAACCTGGTCTGTTTGGGACCCTGGGAGCCAGGCACTCTTGTGCCCCTGCCCCCCCCCACCTTTCCATAGTCTTACATTACATTTTTCTTAAAAAGAATATCTTGGATATGGAGAGAGGATGTGGCTATAAAGGGTAGCATGGGGGATACTTGTGGTGACGGATCAGCCCTATATCTTGATCATAGTGCTGGTTAGCAGAATACAGCACGTGATAAAACTACATAGAACCACACATACATGTGCACACACACACACACAAATGAGTGACAAGGAAGAGGACAGTTACCACCTGCACTGGGCTTGGGGTAGATTTATTCATTCAAGAAATATTGATTTGCCAGGCATGATTCCACACACAGGAGATTCAAGGTAAAACTACCACAACAAAACACCCTGCCTTCATGGAGTTTGCAGTTCAGTGAGGCGACAGACGCATTCACAGGATATTAGGGGACCAGGACAGAAGGATAGGAAGAGCGGGTGAGGTGATTAGGTAAGGCCACACTGAGAAAATGCCACGTAAGTGAAGACTCCAAGGAGATGCAGGGTTAGCCACTAGAGGAAGAACAGCCAGGCAAAGATCCTGTACTGGGGGCATGTCTGGTGGGTTCGACCGTGAGGATAGCAAAGAGGCCTGGGTGCCTAGAGCTGAAGGAGCCAGGGAAGATGACCAGTAGGAAATAGAAAGGTAAGAGGTGACAGGACTGATCACATTGTTAAAAAGGAAACCACAGGCCCCAAATGGAGTCCCTTAGAGTAAGACCCCATGTCAGCAAACCAAGACTTAATACTAACTTAACTACAGTTTCGATCCCCACCCCCACCGCCAATGTAACCTTTAACCAGGCAACATGGAATGTCCTGGTCGGCACTACAGCACTAGGAAATTTACTGATAGACCCCTTCTGTTCCCCTTAGGAGGAGGACCTTGCCTAAAACAATGCATTACTTGCTAACAATTTCCTTTCCCCCAACAT